>NC_056625.2:175220885-175528940 GCF_002870075.4 Lactuca sativa | reverse complement strand
GTTTTGGCATCGACCTCAATGATGACTTTAACGACATCGAGGGGGAGGTTCCACTAAAATTCCTCCTTCGTCGACTGGTGGGAAGAGACAAAGTTAAATGGGTGACATTGTCATCTGAAAAATGAGTACTGAAGTACTTTTAGGAAAAAATAGACAAGCGTCTAATTTTTCTCGGAAAAAAAATTGTAAAATTGGATGAAGCTCTTAGCCAAAAAAAATAGCGCTTAACGATCTTAAATTTTTAAGCGCACAACCGCAACCGTGTATCGTGCCGAAAAATCTAGCAACATTTTTAAGAATTCAACACAATGTCTGTGAAAAATACTACGATTAGTTTCTATGTTTTTTTAATCTATGTAGTAGGTTTTAATTTGTATATTTTTATTTGTAATGATGGTTTGAATTTCTATGTTTTAATTTTCTTTAATGTAACATTTTACTTTTAGGGAATATGACTTATTAAGGTAATTAACTTTTCGGTGTGTTCACATCTGGGTAATTATTATTTTTTTTTTGTACATATCTAGGTAACAAACTTGTTGGAAGTGTTCACATATCACCATTATGACCTGCTATAGCAGGTTAAATCCTAGATGTGGACGCTTTCAACAAGTTCGTTATACCTAAATGTGTACAAAAAAAAATAGTTACCCAAATAAAATCAAAAAGTAAAAATTAAATTACACGAATGGTCCATGTGGTTTGGAGGAATTTGTGTTTTTGATCCCTAACTTATTTTTTTTTAACTTGGATGGTCCCTACTGTTTATTTTTGTTGCGCGTTTGGTCTTGTCTTACCTAAAAAGACTATTGTGTCCTAATTAATTTATTTTTTAATTAATTTTTTTATTTATTTTTTTTTTACATATTTAAAAAAATTAATAGACCACAATATTTCTCGATGATCCCTACTGTTTATTTTCAATTACTTTTTTAATTCGGATGGTCCCTACTGTTTATTTTTGTTACGCGTTTGGTCTCTGTCTTACCTAAAAATACTATTTTTCCCTTATTAATTTTTTTAATTAATTTTCTTATTTATGTATTTATTTTTTATATATTAAAAAAAATTAATATACCCCACATATCTATATCTCCTCACCGAAAACTTGAAACCATATTTTAGAAATTTAATTTGGGTCTTACTGGTCACCATCTCATCTCTCATCCCCCTACTTCTATTTCTTTTCTATCTTTAGTAGCATCGACGTCTTCACCATCCTTCTTTTTTTGGTACTTCAACTATGGCGAACCAACACCATAACCTATTGTCTCGTCATCTTTAGTGGGTTGTGGTGTTGATTTGATGAAGTTAAAAGACCGAAAAAAGAAGTGATGATGAAAACGTCGATATCACTAAAGATGGAAAATAAATAAAAGTTGAGAAGGATGAGATATGAGATGGTGAGGAGATACAGATATGTAGGGTCTACCATTTTTTCTTAAATATATAAAACATAAGTACATAAACAAGAAAATTAATTAAAAACTAAATTAATAAGGACACAATAGTGTTTTTAGGTAAGACAGAGACCAAGCTCGTAACAAAATTAAACAGTAGAGACCATCCAAGTTAAAAAAAATAAATTAATTAAAAAATAAACAGTAGGTATCATACGAGGAGATACAAATATATGTGGTCTATTAATTTTTTTAAATATGTAAAAAATAAATACATAAATAAGAAAATTAATTAAAAAATAAATTAATAAGGGCACAATAGTCTTTTTAGGTAAGACATGGATCAAACGCGCAACAAAAATAAATAGTAAGTACCATCCAAGTTAAAAAAATAAGTTAGGGACCAAAAACATAGATTCTCCCAAACCACAAGGACCATTCATGTAATTTAATTTTTAATTTTCGTTTTGTTCATATTTGAGTAACTATTTTTTTTGTACACATCTAGGTAACGAACTTGATGAAAGCATTCACATATAGGATTTAACCTGCTATAGCAGGTTATAATGGTCATATGTGAACACTTCCAACAAGTTTGTTACCTAGATATGTACAAAAAAAAAGATAGTTACCCAGATGTGAACATACCGAAAAGTTAATTATCTTAATAAGTCGTATTCCCTTACTTTTATTAGAAAAAAATTTATTTGGTTTGTAAAAAGTATGTTTTTTATTTAATGTAATATCAAAAATAAAAAATAAATAAAATAGATGAGGTGGAGTGGTACCAATTTCTAAGGGTTTGTGGTGTAGTAGTAGGGATGTGGTGAAGATAATATGTCGTTGATATGACATCACATTTCAAGTAGGCATGTAGTGACCACACCCCCCTTAGCCTTAGTAATACTAGCTAACACAGAACTCCAACAAACACCAAAACGTCGGCAAACACCAGTTCTTGTGACCACCACCACCACAACCACTATCATTGACATCAACCATCACAACAACTATCATCGACATCAACAATCACAACCACCATTGAAAACCAACAATATTGCCCACCTCCACCTCCATCGACATCCACCATCATGATCACTATCGAAAATTACCACCAACAATGTCGATAACCTAACTCAATTGTCTTTATCAACCTCTTCCCCTCATTACTCTTAAGTCCTAACAACACCGTCGTTGTCAGCCTTCTTGTATCTTATATATATATATATATATATATATATATATATATATATATATATATATATATATATATATATATATATATATATATATATATAAAGAGAGAGAGAGAGGAGGGTTCAATTGAGAAAAAAAAAGGTTGAGAATGGGGGAATCATTCTCAGCCACTCATTTATTTTTGCCGCAAAAACCTCCGTCGTACCAGCAGAAATTGGAAAAGAATAGACATGTGTTTTCCAACAAAACATGTTTCATTAAACTATGCTAATCATTACCTTAATATATACAAAACATTGTTTTTTCGTTTTTTTTTTAATTTTTAAGAAGCTATTTATATCAAAAAATGATTTTAAATATACCAAAATTCATGATTTTTTATTCTCTACAAATAGACATCCATATTGATATAGTTTTAAGATAAAATAAAAAAATTATTTTTTTATATTTTCAGCTATCGTTATTCATAAGTGAATAAAAATGAATCAGGTTTTTACTACAGTACATTCGTTATTCAGTTATGAATAAAACTATGATTATTATTATTACTATTTTTTTACAATTTAAGTATCATTCATATATGAATATAGCATATAATAAACATAGTATATTCATATTTAAATATTAGACGATGCATTCACTTATGAATATTACATAGTATATTCACTTGTGATTAGATGGTATATTCACTTATGAATATTAGATAATATTTTTATATCCGAATATTACATAGTATTACATGGTACATCACATGTGAATATTACATAGTATATTCATTTGTGAATATTAGATGATATATTCACTTATGAATATTACACAATATATTCACATATGAATATTACAAGGTATTTTCACACACACACACACACACACACATATATATATATATATATATATATATATATATATATATAATTTTTATATGTTATTCACATATGAATAACATACAGACTTGCATATTTGTTTTTTTGTTTTAATGATCATATACTGAGAAAACATATTCATATATGAATATAACGTGGTAATTTAGTTTATGCATTTCATCAAACAGTTGGAGTGCATACAATTTAACTTTTTTTAAAAATGTTAAAAACATGATATTTTGACTATTTAAATCTTACAAAAGAGTAGATTGATATAGAATTATATGAATTTTTTCAAAAAAAAAAACGATTTGATTTTTTTCTAACCTCAATTTTGAAGTTTTATTTGATAATCGATGTTGAATGAATGATAATTATACTTGACCCGATGGTGCATGGTCCTTTTGGGTTGCCTTCACCAAAGCAACTTGATAGGATAAATTATGGAGAGAAAGGATTAAATATGATTTATTAATATATTATGAGAATAATATATTAAAGGAGAAATCATATTGTTTAATTAATATTAGTCAATAATTAATTGGTAATTAGTTTTGTGACTAAAAGAGATTAATTAAACTTAAGGGACTGGAATTGTAATTATAAGATAATTGCAATTTGGGCCATGGATTGCCTTATATTAAGGAGTGGACGAATTCTATGGGGAAGCCCATAAGAAATTGTCCAAGCCCTTAAGGAAAGGAATCCATGGGTTGCTTAGGGCTTAAGCATCCAAATTAGAGTTTCCTTCTTAGATAACCCTAATAGCCTCCTATATATATATATATATATATATATATATATATATATATATATATATATATATATATATATATATATATATATAGATCCCTTATGACCCAAAAACGTGGCTAAGCATCCTTCTAGGGTTTCACACGTTTTAGGGCAGCTTCCATCCTCTCTCCTCTTCATCCTCTTGCTCTTGGTGTTTGTGAACCATTAGAGGAGTGACATTTGTGACTCTAAGCTTTCTAAAGTCAATACAAGAAGGATTTGGGATTGTTATTGCTACATAACAATCAAGGTATGATCTAAACCCTAATTATATGTTATATTGATTGTCATATTCTAGATCTAGGGTTTATAGTCTTGGATAACTTGCATGTACAATAGAGAAACCTAGATCCAAGCATTAGGGTTTGTATGAGCACATAGGATGTTCTTATGGCCAAAACCCATCAGTGGTATCAGAGCCTAGATTGGTTTCTATTGTATTGATGCTTTGTATGTTGAAAAAATTCGATTTTTGTGTTTCTGGGGGCTGAACTCGCCGAGTTTTTTAGATGAACTCGCCGAGTCCATGATGAACTCGCCGAGTGCATGCCTGACTCGACGAGTCGGCTGGTCAGAATGAGGGAAAACCGGGATTTCTTGTTGTTTTTGCTTGAGGATACTTGCCTTATCATATTAGATCAATATAAATCCGATTTTTTGATATATATGACTATATTCTTGATCTAATTGAAGATATTTATCAATTAATAAAATATTTGTTTCCTTATGTGATAATTGATTAATCATTTTGATTAAATTGGTAAATTGTTTTGCAAGAAATCATTAAATAAATCAAATATGGATAATTATGTGATTAAATGTTAATTTAGATTATTTGTTATTTGATCCTTGTGTTATGAAATGTTTCATATTTTCCCCTTTAGGTTTTATAGTTTAAATTTGACCTCAAAAGTTTTGTTGTTTTGAAATTTAAATAGTTGAAACCCTATTGTTTTGAAAAAGGTTTCAAAACTTGCCCTCAAGTTTTGGAATTTAAACTTTGATTAATAGTTTAATTTTGATGTATATTTAATTTCTAAACCTAATGTTTTGAAATGTTTCAAAACTTGCCCTCATGTTTTGGAATTTAAAAGTTGATTAAAAGTTTAATTAGGAATGTTAAATTCTAAAACCCTAGTATTGTTTTGAAAAAAATTCAAATCACACCCTTATGGTTTTATTAATTAATTAAGGTGTATAATTAAAAGAGGTTTAATAAATCCATAAAGTTTTGGTTTACAATTTAATTGAATTAAAAGTATAATTATTAAATTAGACCACCTAGTATTTTAAAAGTATAAAATACACCCTATACTATATATATAACATTAAAAGTCTAACATTATATATCTGTATGAGTAAAGTCAGTCTTACTGTTAGTAGGCCTCATTCACGAAGCTGGTCTATAAGGGGTGTTTAAGGAAATTGCCTATAAAATGGCGATTGAATGGGTATCCACTCTTACCCACCGCACTCTTGACTAGTGGAGGGTCGTTAGCAGAACGGGTAGGATAGGACGAAACCTTCCATTATAAGTATAATGAATTACAGAAGTAACTAAATGTTTTACAAATTCCCAATCTTAGTTTTTTTTGAAACGGCAAATCTAACCTACTTCTAAACTACACCTTAAATCCACCTATGTACACGACGGGACTTGAACCCTCAACCTCAAGGAGGGAGGACAACACCAGATACCGCTGGGCTAGAAACCCTTTGGTCCCAATCTTAGTTACTTAGGCAAAAGTGAATTGATGCAATTCCATGAAATTACACTTTGTGCCCTTGCGAAGATGTTAGTGGAGCGTGTGTGGTTTACCGGCACACTAAATGGTTCTAAGCAAAGGTAGCAAAGGGTGACTCAATGTTTGCCATAGTTCGATGGAGCGTGTGTGGTTTACCGGCACATCGAATAGGTGACTGTAACATGTGGGGGCACTATGTAGTTTGCATGGTTATTCACACCCGCTTTGTGATCCTCGGCATCCCAGTCACAAACAAGAGGGGCATATCGAGATTTAAACATGCCATTGAAATGTTCAATGAATCTCATAGGATCTAGGAGTTTTCAAAGATTTAAAACTTAAATTTCTTTTTCGTTTTTCATGGTGGAAATTAGTGAATCGTCATTCACTTACCTTCAAATGTTCTGCAATTTGGGTTACGGCATCCCTCTCCCGAGTTGTAGAATATTGTGTTGGGTCCTAGACTTAGTATCTCATTTGGGTGATTTACTAAGGACTCAATCAATCAACTAACTTCAATTTGTTTTCTCCCGTTTTGTAGATGTCAAAGTTCGACAACTATGGTCTTCCCAAATCCCGTGGAACAAGATTTCCACATGAAGATGATATTCCACGATTTGATTGAGGAACAAGAAATCATGCTTCACTTCCTCCACCTCCTCCAATTATTCTCCCTAACCTACAAGTTCAAAGGCTTGAAAAGTTCAAGATCACTCAAGCCCTTTTGGCAAGTAAACATAAAGAAGGAAATTCGGTGTGTGCACACGTCCTAGGGATGAAGTCACACATTGATAGGTTAAGAATGTTGGGATCCGTTGTCTGTGAGGAAATGGCTGTTGATTGGGTTCTTCAGTCACTTCCTAACTCATATAGTGAGTTCGTAAGAGAGTACTATATGATGAACCGCGACGTGACCCTTATAGATCTCACCTATATGCTTATTGCTGCCGAATCAGCAATGGTTTGGCGCAATAGAAAAGCAAAGTTGATTGGTGAATCTGCCTTCAAGACCTCTATGGATATAGAAAATGGCAACGAAAGACATGCTATGATCGAAAAGTTTGATCATAAGAGAAGACAATGTCTGAAGTAGTTCCATGTCATGTTCCAAAAGAGTCAATTTGCTTTTATTGCCAAGAGAAAGGGCATTGAAGACGAAGCTGCCCCATTTACCTAAGAGATCTAAGAAATGGGAGAGTCGAAACGTATGGCTCTAATATAGGTAAAATCCATTAACTAACTCTTTTAAGCTTCTATTCTAGATTCTTAATACATAATGTGATAAGATTACAATTGATGTTTTGTAGGATCGAAGAAAAGAAAGGTAGCTTAAGGGAAGAAGTGAGCAGAATCTAACCGTGAAGGAATGGATTTCGATCGCATTTCTCGAAGATTAGACTCTTGAGCTACTACTTAGAGTTAGAATTAAATTGCATTGTAAGGACAAATTTTTTCCGCTGCTTTTATAAATATAATAAATTTTGGTTTGACTTATTTATTTATTTGTTTATTTACTTGCAATGAAATCGCTATGAAAATTGATGTTTGAAGGTTTCTAATATTAGCAATAATGGATTTGATTCTTATTATGTTGTTTGTGGAAATGTCGAGAATTTACCAAATAGGGAGAGTTTCTCATCGCTCAAGTTTCAATTGGACAGAAACTTGGAATCATGCAACTTGGTTGCACGATGAATGAGAAATTTCATATTTGGAAATTAGACTAATTCATTGACAAAGTGTCAAGTGAAGGACTAGGAGATCGAGCACACAAAGTTGCGTATTGATTAAGTCCACCATAGGAGTAACAAAGATATTCGTCATAATTTACTAAAGGTTTAGTAAATATGATTACACTTATAAGATTAAGTGTAATTGTGAATTGATTAAAAGGGTTTAAATCAATAGTAAAACGAATAAGAAGAATCAAGTAGGCAGAAAGATAAAAGTTTCTCCATTCTAAGAAGAAGGGAGAGTACCTTTTATGCTCTATGATAGGTCTTAATGATTAAGAACCATATCTCAATTAATCCTCTAAGAGAGTCTTAGTACAATTGCATGTCTAAGAAGAGGATTCAAGAAATGAAGAAATGTTTAAATCAAGAAGTCACTCATACTTCGTTCCATAACAAGTCTTAAAGTCAAGATTGTGAAATTGAGTTACAAGTATTAAGAAGGTTTATAACATTCATCAAATGTGGAAAATTGTGATGTCTTGGATAAGACAAAGACCAACTAGGACCAATTTATGAAGTGTTTTGATAAAAGATACACTAACTCTTGAATATTTGTTTGTCAAGAAATGGTTATTGACAAGAGAATCTTATATGTCAAGGAGTTAGTGGGAGTCTTAATGGTCTTGAAAGGTTTCAAGAACAAATCAAAATAGACCTTATCGATCATCACTAGCACACGAGTTGAGGTTTACAAACTATCGTGTTGACACTATTTAGTTTCTAAGCCATTCCAGTTGAGTTAATTATGCATGTGAGTCCTATGAGTTCTCATTTGAACGCATAAAAGGCAAGGCACCATAATCAATGAAAGGTACATTGATAGGAAAGGGTGAGCTGCTTAACTACTTGGAAGACATGGTGGGCAGCTGTGCTACCATAAGGCAAGAAATCAAGATTAAGAAAGTTCGGTCCATATGAGTTTGAATTTGTCGTAAACTTTGGTTTTAACAAATTCACATGGATAGGAACACATACACCATTTAAATCTAAGTGTCATAAGATTCCCTCCTTCATGAAAATGATTGTGAGGAAATGCTTTCACTAAGAAAGATTTTAAGAAGATAGTGATTGTAAAATTGCATTCTCGAATTCGATTATGGTTACGGTATCCCTTTCCATAATTTGAATTGTGAGGTTTGGCAAATAGTCTTAGTTGTTTAGACACACATATGAACTATCTAAGGCAAATGTGTATAAGTTCAAGAAGCCTTGATAAAAGATTATCAAAGCACTAAGTATTAGAAACATGAACTTAAGAAATTCAATAAGCATTGTTTTTCTGAAAGTTAGGTTGTTTCTGAATACATGTCAAAGCTAGTGGGAGCATAAGTGTTATGTTTATAATAATCATCATGATAGTGGGAGCATAAATGTTATGATTGTATGATTATTAAGGCACGTATTGCAAGTTGGCAATATTAATTATAGAAAACAAGATTCATACTTTGCAAAGTTGTATGGGTTGAATAGTTGTTTTGCTATAATTAAGGGAGATAATATTATGCTTCATTTCAAATCTAAAGGGTTAGGTTGTGGAATGTTAATAAATTTAGTCAAAGGTACATAGTGTGTTCTTAAAATTTCGATTATGATTACGGCATTCCTCTTCACAATTCGAATTTTGAGAACATAGCAAATAAAATATTATGACAGAAGATTGATAAAATATCAAATCTTTATGTAAGACATTATGCATCGTGTCCCATACGCTTCGGGTATAGGATCGATTGCAAATGCTATAATATTTGACCATTCTAAAATTTTCCAAATGTCTAGCGCATTTAGAGGGAAAAAGGACAAGAATTGGTTTTGACTAAAATAATTAAACAACTATCAAAGGACAATCCAAAGTTCGCCCAGGATTGGTCGCTTGTGAGTAGTTGGAAGTATAGTATTGTAAAATATGGAAATGTTTCCATATTGGATGGACCATATCGACATTATTATGAATAGATAAGATTCTATTAAGAATGAGTTGTCATATGGAAATTATGGAAACGTGTCCATATTGGGATTTGAATATTGAAAATCTATGACTAGATTAGAAACTTTTATGCAAAAGGATGTTCAAAGAAAAGTACTTTGAGTGAGAGACATCATATCTAAGGAATTGTCTTGTAACAATCTCCGATAGAGGATTTTGTAATATCATTGGCAATAGTCTTTGTGACTTTGGTGCAGTGACATTACGAAAGGATCATTGCATAAAATGTTAGAATCTAGCATATTCTATAAGTAGCAGGAATTTGATGTTCTTTCACTTATGGAAAAAGGATTTGGAGTTGTGAAATGAGAATGATTGGAAATGTGCTCAATTTGGTCTATTTCACAAAGTAAGAACCATAGGTAAACATTGTGCGCATGCTAGGAGCATGGGACAAGTGTAATAATTCAAGTAAGAAGTTGATTACCCGAAACGACAAATAATGAGTAATCGATATGCTGATAAATAAAAGGTGTTTTATTTATGCTCAAAGGGTTGAGGCCATATGGGATTAGTATTATTCTTGTGTTTCACTTTGCATGTTTTGACTTCCAGAATAATTGAGTTTATTAAGAATAATCGAATTATTCAAACGGACCACAGTTAGTCATACGTTGGAAGTAAGTATGAATGAAGACTGTCATGAATTGGTGTGTGGAATGTCTAAAAGAGTATTAGACATAAGCAAATGTTTGCTGCAACGTTCATGAGTGCTTATGAACATGAATTTGAGCATTGGATTAAACCCACGCTCACTTGGATCACTCCATGAATTGTATCACGAATGATTGGTGAGACGATAACATCTTATATTCTTGAAACCGAGATGTGTGAGTTGTATCTTGTAAATCGATTGCACATTGATAATATGTAAACGCACTAGTAACTTGGTGTCATAAAACATATTTTTGTGTGTAATTCGGTGAGTGAGTGCAAGCAAGCATTGTATCAAAGTTTATCCGTTCCTTTTATCCAAAGAAGGATAAAAGCGATATCTTTGGGCCCCTCGATGATTTAGTGATGACAAACGTAAATGCTCGGCCGGGCTAGGGCTAATTTGATTTGTTCAATTAGTCAGTCGTCATAAATCGGAAGTCGAGAAATAGTACAGAGAGAATGATTAGAAATCATGTCTCATACGATATCTAGAATGGAGGAATATATGATCCCTTATCTAAAGGACACGTGTATCTGATAGGATCATAGTTGACAGCGGCTTTGGAAAGCTACGATTGCAGATCAGGATCTGAAGTCATACACATAATAGTTATTAGACTTATCCAAGTGGGAGACTGTTGGATTAGTGTCTAAGTCCATAACTATTTTGGTATGTACTTGACCCGATGGTGCATGGTCCTTTTGGGTTGCTGTAGCACCTGGTTCCTGGTATGTAAATCTTATTGAGTATTTTTCCTTCTTTTAGCCTTGGACTCGGCGAGTCATAGGTCTGACTCGCTGAGTAAGGATGGGACCCGGGACATGTTTAAGTTGGCGACTCGGCGAGTCCATATTCCGGACTCGGCGAGTCACCGCTGTTGGATGAAACCTTAAGTTTCAAGGGTTGTACCATATTTAAACGACGTTTTGTGCCTCATATTAGCCCCCATTGCGTCCAGAACACTCCCTCTCGAAGCTCTAACTCCTCTTTTGGTAATTTGGGTGATTTTGGTGCATTTATTTGAAGTTTTGGAGAGAAGAAGAAGGTAGATCAAGAGGAGAGGAAGAAGATCCAGAATCTTTGTGCCATTTCAGAACTTCTAGAGGTATTGGACTCGAAACCCTCTCTGTCCCTTCATTATTATCTCGTTGAGAGCTTGTGATAGCCATTTCAAGGCTTCTTCTAGTCTTGACCTTTGTGTAATGAGCTTATAGTGTTGAGGGACTTCGGATCTAGGCATGTTTGGGCTCTAAGGGCTCGGATCTATAGCCTTTATGGACCCTCATTGCTTGAAGACCTTGGATCTACCATTTTAAGTACATTTTGAACCCTAAAATCCGTATTGGGGAATATCTACACGTAAAGTTGGAAACTTTACGTGTGATTCGTGTTCTAGGAGTCCAGATCTGTGAATGGCATGGACTGGAATCGAGCAAATCTGTGTATTTAGTGGGTGCATGGCAACGACTCGACGAGTCTCTTCGCGAGTCTCCGAGTTTGTCCCCTTTTCGTAGTGTCGAGTGAGCAGTGAGTCACGGGGTGTGACTCTGTGAATCAGAAGCTGAACTCATCTATGGAGGAACTCGGCGAGTCAATACCCTGACTCGGCGAGTTCAAGGCAATCTCCTTAGATCAAGAACAGACTCGGCGAGTTGTTCATACAACTCGGCGAGTCGCAGCATAAGTGTTGTTCGGATGAAGATGAACTCGACGAGTTGTTCATACAACTCGGCGAGTAGGATGAAGGACTTGAATATCAGTTTAGAAGGAGAATTCGTCGAGTCGTCGCCTAACTCGACGAGTAGAAACGGGATTCAGGACAATCGTTTGGGTAGGGACTCGGCGAGTTGGAAAGTCAACTCGGCGAGTCGGGTCAACTGAAAGTTGACTCTGACTTTGACTTAGGGCATGATCAGGGGTAAAATGGTCATTTTACCCAAAGGACAGTTAGCAGTGTTTGATTGAGTATGTTGTGGGAATTGCAGCCGGAGGATTTCCGGAGCAGCAGCAGCAGTAGACGGTTAGTTCCCGATCAGATCAGCAGCTACTTCGAGGTGAGTTACCTTCCAGTAGCGGTGGGCCTACGGCCACAATGCCGGCCCACCAGTAGGAGTTGTATGTAGATGATTGTCTCCGTGATATTCATCTAGGGATTACTACTACCTGTGTTATGTTTATGTGCTAGTATGATATGATGTTATGTGCTAGTGACAGTAGGGGGGAGATAGTCCCCGAGGTATCCGGTCGGTAGGGCCGAAGGGGTAGTTATACCCAGCCATGTTAGATAGACCTGATATTGTGATACATGTTATGTGGTAGTAGTCGGGGGGGGGGGGAGGATTAGTTCCCCAGTATCCGGTCGAGAGGAACGAAGGACAGGCCAACACCCATATATGCAAGGCAATATCCGGTCGAGAGGACCGAAGGGGAGGCCAGCACCCAGATATGCTAGGCAATACCCGGTCGAGAGGGCCGAAGGGGTAGGTCGGGCACCCAGATATGCCTGACAATATATGTATGTTATGAGATTATATGGTATGTGGTACAGTGGGGGAACTCACTAAGCTTCATGCTTACGGTTTTCAATTTTGGTTTTAGGTACCTCTTCAGCTAGGGGAAAGGAGCCAGCGCGGTAGCAGCATGTCACACACACACACACTCTCTTGTGTCCGTAGTTACGAGTTTATTCTGGGATTGATACTCTGATATTTGATTGATCGAATGTTGTGGTTTTCAATTTGGTTTTTCGATGTGAAGTGTTTTAATCAAACAATGTTTTAACTATTAATGCTTTCATGTAATGTTTTATAACGAAATTTTTGGACGTGAAAATTGGGTCGTTACAAGTTGGTATCAGAGCCCTGGTTTGAGGGATTCGGACACACCTTCGGGGGTTTCTGAACTCAAATCGAGGGATTAAAAGATTTTCTAAAAGAAAATGTTTTCTAAAAACTGAGAAAAGGGTTTTGAGAAAGAACGAAGTGTGTGATGTGCGCGACCGACCGAGCTCAAGTAAGTATTCCCCAAAGTACCCATACGAGTTTATGTTATGTTTATCAGCTTTTGTCGAACAACATGCTAGAATAGGACTAAGGATCTAGGAGTGATGCCTTATGTGCCTGATTTATGTGTTTCAGTTGTATGAGAATTGCATGCTAGTTATTGAGTAGACAGCTAGTAGGATAGCTTGATTAGGTTATGCCTGATAGTATGAGCTTAGCACTTTATGCTAGTACAGTTCATGTAAGCAGATATAGTCGATTGAGATTGTTACCCTTGTCTGAATGCTGCTTGCTTCGTGATATGTGGGACTCTGAATAATGGGAGTTAGCCATTAGGCGAATACGTCACGTCACATGTGATCAGGGTTGAATAATCTTAGAGTGCCGGATTTGATCCTACTGCTAGCTCTTGTTTGAGTCCAACCGTTGTAGGGACGAGTCGGGTACTCGAAGGATTATCTGAGCCTCGTCACATGTGATGGTACTCGGGTAATGGCTAATTGGCATTACAAGGAGGCCTGCAGCAGCTGAGGGCTGGATAGAGTAGAATCAGAGATTTCCCTAGGGCAAGCCTAGGATGAGTATAGCAGTGATCAGCAGTAGTGAAAGGGATCTGGTGGAGTCGAGGCATTCCTTGAAGAAGTTACGGATAGATGTGGAAGGTAGTATGGGCCCGTACTACTGAAAGCAGAGGATCCGTACCGGAACCAAGGAAGGCCAAGATAAGACCAGGGAACTTGTAAGTAGCAGTGATCCCTCAGGAAGTATCAATATCACTAATGATTGTATTATGTATTGCAGAATGGTGGTACTTCGATCGAGGCCGGTAGATGGTGGTTCAGGAGAGGGGTCAGGTTCGGGATCAGGTTCCGAGCTGGTAGATGAGGGACTACGCGAGTTCATCGCGTCAGAGATCACCAGAGGCATCCTTGAGTCGACCCCCATCCTCTTTGGGTCGATCAAGGAAGGGATCATGGAGATGATGGAGGATCGCCTTCGGGCATTCAGGAGTGATATGGCATCTAGCCAGTCGGGATCTCGCACACTGTCCTTCAAGGACTTCAGGGGCACTGGTGCGCCAGATTTCCATGGGGTGAAAGACCCCATTGCTGCCAGGCGATGGATTGCGGACATCGAATATGCACAGTTGACTAGCTTCTGCCCCGAGGGGTCGAAGGTGAGGTATGCAGCCGGGTGTTTACGGGACCGAGCCCGGGATTGGTGGGAGTCAGTGGGTGACTCGTTGGGAGCCTCAGCTATCGAGGCTATGACCTGGTCGGACTTTGTGACCAGGTTCAGGGCAGAGTTTGCGCCGGCTGTCAAGCTTCAGCAGTTGGCCAGGGAGTTTCTGGACATTAGGCAGATGACGGAGACTGTGGCGGAGATCACCACCAAGTTCCGGGAGAGGGATTTGTTGGTGCCCCAGTATGCTGGTGACGAGGATATGATGAGGCCCGCTATCACGACATGCTCCGGGCTGATATCCGGGAGCACGTTAGTTTTTCAGCTTGCCCCACCTTGGACTCCATGATCGCCAGGGCGAGGGAGAGGGAGATAGATTTGGAGCACATCCGGAAACGGAAGGCAGAAGAGGGTCAGTCAGGAGGGGCTTCGGGGAAGAAGCCCAAGGGATCAAATGCGGGGCCGAAAGGCCAACAGGGACGGGGCCGCTGCAGGAAATGCGGCAAGACGCACGAGGGAGCGTACCGGTTGGGATCATCAGGCTGCTACAAGTACGGCAAGCCTGGGCACTTTAGCAGGGATTGCACTGCTCCGGCAGCAGTTATTCAGACATCAGAGTTGCTGTGTTTCCACTGCAACCAGAGGGGCCACAAGAAGGCCAATTGCCCCCAGTTGACAGTTTCAACGCCGGTGAAGGCGCCAGCTCCAGCAACCCTGCGGATCACGGATGGCCGGCAGGGCAAGGCATAGGCTTCGGTGGTGAGGAGCCGAGCATTTCAGTTGACTACCGAGGAGGCACGCGCCGCACCCGATGTGGTGACGGGTATGATTCTTTCCCTCTATTTTATTTTTTTGATGTTATGATATTGATATGTGCTCCGTATGTATATGTATGCATTAGGATCGTTCCATGTGAACGACCTTCCAGTTCAGGTGTTGTTTGACTCGGGTGCGTCCCGATCATTCATTTCCCTTGTGCTTAGCAAGAAGTTTCATGAGTCATCGGGCGAGTTAGATTGCCCTTTGGAGGTGGAGATTGCTGATGATCGATCGATGCGAGCATCGATGGTATTTCGAGATTGCGTGCTGCGTTTGTTTGAGGAGCGCTACTTGGTAGATTTGGTTCCCATTTCGCTGCGTGGGAACAAGGTGATTATAGGCATGGATTGGCTGAGCCCTAATGGGGCAGTGATAGATTGCGCGCAGCAGCTGGTGCGAGTCAGGACCCCAGGTGGGGGAGAGTTAGTGATTCATGGTGAGAGGCCACCTTGCAGACCCACTGTATGTTCAGCAGCGAGGGCTAGGCGCTATCTTCAGCAGGGATGCGCAGGATATGTCGCGTATGTGATGGATACCCGGGAGGCGGGTAAGGCGACAATGAGCAAGGTTCCGGTGGTTCGAGATTTTGCAGATGTCTTTCCGGAGGAGCTTCCTGGGATACCTCCGGAATGACAGGTGGAGTTCTGGATTGACCTCGTTCCTGGTGCGGCTCCGATAGCCAAGGCACCGTATCGGTTGGCTCCTCCTGAGATGCAGGAGTTGTCTACGCAGCTGCAGGAGCTGCTAGACAAGGGATTTATTCGTCCTAGCAGTTCACCTTGGGGAGCCCCGATCCTGTTCATGAAAAAGAAGGATGGGTCGCATCGGATGTGTATAGATTACCGGGAGCTGAACAAGGTAACGGTGAAGAATCGTTACCCACTCCCGAGGATTGATGACCTCTTTGACCAGCTTCAGGGAGCATCTTGGTTCTCCAAGATTGATTTGCATTCAGGTTATCATCAGATGAGGGTCAGGGAGGAGGATACGCAGAATACCGCGTTTCGGACGCGCTATGGCCACTATGAGTTTGTGGTGATGCCGTTTGGGCTCACCAATGCTCCTGTCGTGTTCATGGACCTCATGAACCGCGTATGCAGACCGATGCTGGATCGGTCTGTGATAGTCTTTATCGATGACATATTGGTTTATTCCAAGACTCAGGAGGAGCATGAGGAGCATCTGAGAGAGGTGTTGGAGACCCTGAGGAGGGAGAGCTTGTATGCCAAGTTCTCCAAGTGTGAGTTTTGGTTGCGCGAGGTGCAATTTCTCGGACACCTTGTCAACCAGAACGGGATTCTGGTCGATCCGGCCAAGGTCGAAGCCGTGATGAGATGGGAGGTTCCGAAGTCTCCATCTGAGATTCAGAGTTTCCTGGGATTAGCAGGCTACTATCAGAGATTTATTCAAGATTTCTCCAAGATATCCGTACCCCTGACGCGGCTGAAGAAGAAAGCCATGGTCTTTCGATGGGGACCCGAGCAGCAGGCTGCATTTGAGACGCTGAGACATAGACTGTGCGAGGCGCCGATCTTAGCCCTGCCAGAGGGCGTAGAGGATTTTGTGGTATACTGCGACGCGTCCATTTCTGGGTTGGGCGCGGTACTGATGCAGAGGGGGCATGTCATTGCCTACGCTTCGAGGCAGCTCAAGCCTCACGAGGCGAACTACCCGACGCATGATTTGGAGTTGGGGACGGTGGTTTTTGCCCTCAAGATTTGGCGGCATTACCTCTACGGGGTTCGATGTACCATCTACACGGACCACAAGAGTTTGAGGTACCTCATGGATCAGCCGAATCTGAATATGAGGCAGCGTCGGTGGTTGGATGTGGTAAAGGATTATGATTGCGAGATCCTCTACCACCCGGGGAAGGCCAACGTGGTGGCCGATGCGCTCAGCCGCAAGGCGGCGCCGATCAGGGATATCTGCATGAGGATGACCGTAACGACTCCCCTGTTGGATCAGATTCGGGAGGCTCAACAGGAGGCTATCAAGGAGGAACATCGGAAGAGCGAGCGTGAGGTGGGTCAGGTTTCCTCCTTCGATTATGATATCCGAGGACTTTTGACACTACACCGTAGGGTGTGGGTGCCGTACCACGGGGGTGTACGCCAGATCTTGATGGAGGAAGCGCACAAGTCCCGATTCTCTATTCATCCCGGGGCGACGAAGATGTATAGGGATCTTCGTCTAGATTATTGGTGGCCCTGCATGAAGCGGGATGTGGCATGGTACGTTGAGCGGTGCTTGACCTGCAGGAAGGTCAAGGCCGAACATCAGAGACTGCATGGCAAGATGCAGCCGTTGGATATTCCATTGTGGAAATGGGAAGATATCACGATGGATTTTATCACGAAGCTTCCCAGGACCGCGTGTGGAGTGGATTCGATTTGGGTCATCGTGGATCGATTGACCAAGAGTGCTCACTTTATCCCGATTCAGGAAAGTGTATCGGCCGAGAAATTGGCTGACATCTATATCAGGGAGATCGTGGCGCGGCACGGGGTGCCAGTTTCGGTTATCTCGGACAGGGATGTGCGTTTTACTTCCAGATTTTGGAAGAGATTTCATGACGAGTTGGGCACTCGTTTGCATTTTAGCACCGCCTTTCACCCGTAGACGGATGGTCAAAGCGAGCGGACCATCCAGACTTTGGAGGATATGTTGCGGGCATGCGTGTTGGATTTCGGTGGTAGCTGTGATACCTATCTTCCCTTGGCCGAGTTCTCATACAACAACAGCTACCACACGAGTATTGACCGTCCCCCATTTGAGATGTTGTACGGTCGGAGGTGCAGGACCCCGATATGCTGGGGTGAGGTTGGCCAGAGAGTCATGGGGAGCATCGAAGTGGTACTCAAGATGACCGAGAGGATCCAACAGGTCTGGAGCAGGCTTCAGACTGCTCAGAGTCGGCAGAAAAGTTATGCCGAAAAGCGTCGATCCGACTTGGAATTCCAAGTCGGGGATATGGTTCTCCTGAAGGTGTCGCCTTGGAAAGGGCGTCATTCGATTAAGGAAGCGAGGCAAGTTAGGTCCGAGGTTCATCGGACCATTCCGAGTCATGGCCCGGGTGGGCAAGGTGACGTATAGACTTGATCTGCCAGTCGAGCTCAGCCAAATCCACAACACTTTCCATGTTTCCCAGCTGCGGAAGTGCCTAGTGGACGATTCAGCAGTAGTGCCTTTGGAGGATATTCAGGTTGATGACAGCCTGAATTACATTGAGCGCCCAGTCGCAATCCTCGACAGGAAGTCGAAGGATTTGAGGAACAAGAGGGTGGAGCTAGTGAAGGTGCAATGGTAGCACCGCAAGGGTTCAGAATGGACTTGGGAGCCGGTGGACGAGATGATGGAGCATTATCCCGAGCTGTTTCAGGATCAAGCAGTAGACTTCGAGGACGAAGTCTAAAATAAATGGTGGAGATTTGTAGCACCTGGTTCCTGGTATGTAAATCTTATTGAGTATTTTTCCTTCTTTTAGCCTTGGACTCGGCGAGTCATAGGTCCGACTCGCCGAGTAAGGACGGGACCCGGGACATGTTTAAGTTAGCGACTCGGCGAGTCCATATTCCGGACTCGGCGAGTCACCGCTGTTGGATGAAACCCTATGTTTCAGGGGTTGCACCCTATTTAAACGACGTTTTGTGCCTCATATCAGCCGCCATTGCGTCCAGAACACTCCCTCTCGAAGCTCTAACTCCTCGTTTGGTAATTTGGGTGATTTTGGTGCATTTCTTTGAAGTTTTGGAGAGAAGAAGAAGGTAGATCAAGAGGAGAGGAAGAAGATCCAGAATCTTTGTGCCATTTCAGAACTTCTAGAGGTATTGGACTCGAAACCCTCTCTGTCCATTCATTATTATCTCGTTGAGAGCTTGTGATAGCCATTTCAAGGCTTCTTCTAGTCTTGACCTTTGTGTAATGAGCTTATAGTGTTGAGGGACTTCGGATCTAGGCATGTTTGGGCTCTAAGGGCTCGGATCTGTAGCCTTTATGGACCCTCATTACTTGAAGACCTTGGATCTACCATTTTAAGTACATTTTGAACCCTAAAATCCGTATTGGTGAATATCTACACGTAAAGTTGGAAACTTTATGTGTGTTTCGTGTTCTAGGAGTCCAGATCTGTGAATGGCATGGACTGGAATCGAGCAAATCTGTGTATTTAGTGGGTGCATGGCAACGACTCGACGAGTCGTTCATGTGACTCGGCGAGTCTGTTCGTGAGTCTCCGAGTTTGTCCCCTTTTCGTAGTGTCGAGTAAGCAGTGAGTCACGGGGTGTGACTCAGTGAGTCGGAAGCTGAACTCATCTATGGAGGAACTCGGCGAGTCAATGCCCTGACTCGGCGAGTTCAAGGCAATCTCCTTAGATCAAGAACAGACTCGGCGAGTTGTTCATACAACTCGGCGAGTCGCAGCATAAGTGTTATTCAGATGAAGATGAACTCGACGAGTTGTTCATACAACTCGACGAGTAGGATGAAGGACTTGTGTGACAACCCAAAATTTTGGGCTATTATTATAACCGCCAATCTATCTGTGAATCTCTTGTGTATCCGAATTACTGAGTTATAGTGCATCTAATGAAAAATAAACAATTATATTTCAATTATTACATGATATCAGATGATACCTTACTTCCAAATGGGTAAACCGTCAACCGAATCAAACCGCTTAAACGAAAACGTTAATCAATGCGTCTGAAAAACTAAAATTTTGCATTAAGCAGTTTTGAGAAAAACAAACATTAAAATATTATAGTATATGCAAAATATACGACAGTTTTAAGAAAACAGACAGTAAAACACTATTATTCTTTAATCGCGTAAAACCAAATCGATCCGTTGAGGCACTTACGCTTTGCCGACGGGATTTCCGAGAGCGTTTTTGGACTCAGGTTATAGTCTATTATTTAATTTCACACTCGAAATAATTTTTACGAAAATATTTACGAAAGTTGCGAAAACGGACACCGCGAGTCGTTTTGACGCAAAACTTTAAACGCAAATTCCCGGAGTTCCGTAACTCCAAAAATTAATCTGTTCGGGTTTATGAAATCCTTGAATTACCCTCTTTCATAAGAAATTCTCGAAAACGCAATTCGATGTCGGGATCTCGATTCATCAATTTATAAGTGTTTTGAACAAGTTATATGATTAAACTACTTTGTAGGCCCCACATAACTTGCATACAAGGAAATGGCCAGCTCATTTCCCCTCTTTCTTCCCCATATGATCAAACCCACGTGACTAAATCCATATCTTCACCACCTTACCTTCTTCTTCCTTACTTGCACACTTCATCTTCAAGGTACAAGGCATGACCTTAAGGGGCTGTGAGTGCTTCTTATGCTATAAATAAGAGCTCATAGCAAGCCATCAAACTCACAAATCTTCAGCCATCTCCTTCTCTCTACATCTTTGTGTAAATCTCTCTCACTTACACTCTCTTTACCACTCTCGGTACACACACAAACACCACATACAAACACCACTTCACCACCCTTAACCACCTCTTACGCTGTTTGATATTGCCGCTGTAAGTACTCATCCCTAACATTTTGTTATTTATTTATTTATTTATTTTTATGATCGAGCCTTGACGAGGTCCTGAATCATTTTTGTATCGTTCACTTCATGCAGACGAACACACGAGGTAAATTACCTCATGTACAATTGAGGTTAATTGATTTTAGTGTTTGTTACATTTTACTTAAAAATGCCCTCAAAGTTTGCTGATGTTACGAAATCAACCCCACCCCTTATACGTCCATTTCAAAATTTACCCAATCTTCCCCTCCACTTCAAAGGTTTCTACAAATAGGACCCTAAGTCCCAAACTTCAATTCCAAAATAATTCTCAGCCCCCTCCTAAAGAATTTGTTTACAAAACTAGTCATAGGTCCCTAAACTTCATTTAAAATGTTCAAAACCTACCCTCCTTGGAAATCTGTTACAAAAACAAGTCCCAAGTCTTAAACCTTTGTCTATTTTATTTATTTTAACCCCTCTATAGAGATTTATTTGCAAAATAAATCTTAAATTCAAACTTAGAATTTAAATAAACAATTTTAGTCCCTTATTTGGAAATTATTAACAACCTTAGTCTATTTAATATATTTAAATTCGTCAATGGGCCCCATACTTTGGTTAAATTTCCAAACAACCATTCACATATTAATTTATGTTAATATTTCTAGGAAACTAAATAAATCTCGACGATTCGTCTTCACGGCAATACATCTCGATTTTTCTCGCAACAATTACTCGACAACCACACATTAAGGTGAGTGTTACGGCCCCATTTTTACATATTTTCGGGGGGGGGGGGGGGGGGGGAATACATGTAGTACTTGTATATCTAGTATATATCTATTTTCTAAATACTTTGTTTAAACAAACAACACTACCGTTTTTAGACAATATAATTCACACAAAAATATTATTTATTACGCTACTATTTATGGTACGTGTACTAAGTAATATTTATCATACAAGATACACAAAAAAATATCATTGTTTTGTGTAAATACTTTAGCAGTTTTAGAAATAATTGTTTAAACGCTTACATGTTAAGTAAACAAAATCATTTTAAACCTCAATAGTTTTATATGTTATGTTGTTAAGATAATACGACTAATAAAAATACCATATACGTTCCGACAAAAATTGTGCTAAAATTGTATAGTCGTTTATCAACTTGGTAGTCTAATTATACCTCATACATATATAGAAACATATAAGTTTATATAGTTATACAAGTATTGTACTCTTCAATGTGTGCGCTTACCAATTATACTTGTCAATTACCTGTTTATCCGTATCTACGGTTGTTAAGTTCAACCTTGGCAGATAACTTTATCCGTATATCCGTATGTCTATTTATGACAAAAATATATAGGTTTATACGTTTATACAAGTTATAGAACTTGTATCTTAGGCTCATACATGTGCTTGTGTACACTATACTAAGTTTTGTCAACTGTTTAAACAAGTATCGTACACTTTACGGGTATACTTATCAAATATACTTGTTGTTTATCCGTATCTGCGGTTGTGAAGTACAACCTTGGCAGAAAACTTTATTCGTTACCCGTACAACCATGGATTTGGTTGCTTTCAAACACAATTTTAAGTAAGGAATTACTTATGGAACATAACGTTTTGGCTTCAAAGATTCATGTCAAACACAATTTTAAGTATGGAATTACTTATGGAACATAACGTTTTGGCTTTAAAGATTCATTTCAAACACAATTTTAAGTATGAAATTACTTATGGAACATAACGTTTTGGCTTCAAAGATTCATTACAAACACATTTTTAAGTATGAAAGTACTTATGAAACATAACGTTTTGGCTTTCAAAGATTCATTACAAACACAGTTTTACGTATGGGTTTACTTATACAAAATATACATTTTGGCTTTTAAAGACTCATTGCAAATACTATTTTAACTTTTGTTATACATACAAAGATAATACTTTTTAGACTTATTAAAAGTATTATTGCGTTAGCAGAAAACCTGTGACACTCACCAACCTTTGTGTTGACTTTCAAAACTTACATGTATTCTTAGGGGATCATTAGCCAGCCGTTCAGACAGAAGATTAGCTGTGGATTGCAGATGACCTAGCTAGCTTGTTTTTGATACATGCTTACCTGTTTAAGGCAACTACTGTACTATTATTATCTGTAAGAACCTTGTATTCAAACTTAATGATGGAATACAAATGCAGTTTTGTTTATCGTTGTACTTGTGCTATATATTCAGTTTATCTGTGATCCATGAACTTAGTCCCACTCCCGGCATGTTCCGCCTTGGCCGGGGGTGTGACAGAATTGTATCAGAGCTAAATTGGCTATAGAGAACTCGTATCCTCGAAAGAGGAATACAACTATAGCAAACTAGCTTCTAATAAAAGTATTATTAATAATAACACTACTTCTCGACTACTTACGCCGTTGGATGTCCGGCCATCGTATGTGCTCGGTATTCGGGAAGAACAAACAAAAATTAATAATACTACAAACCCCACCAACCATAATATATAAGAGTTTATATATACTCTGACCCGCGATGAGAAAACTTAATAAAATTTTAACATCCCTTCAACTAAAACTACAAAATCAACCCTTTAGGTCAGACGCCTCGATTAGGGTTAGTACCGTACATAAGTCATACCATAAATAAACCTGGAATGCGCACCTATGTTATTTATGGTCAGGCCGGTGCACAACCAACCCTGAGCAAGGAATCTGACAGACTACAACGGTTGAATGTTTTAAGAGATTGAAGGATGTTCTCCAGATTCGCTACAGCAACCTAGTACCTTAGAATCCATACATACATTTTAAAAAACTTACAATTCATTAGCAATTAAGGTCCCCTTTCTATCCTTTAGAAATCTAGAGGATTTCTAAACCAAGCACCTTTTCCTTATCATTTGGAAATATAGAGGATTTCTAAATCAATCCTCTTTCTCTTATAATTTATAGGATTTCAAAAGCAAACTATATCATAAAATGCATCCCATGCATACTTGTTAGGACTTTATAGTATTAACACAACTTAACGTGTCCGTTTTAAACATATTAGGAGATGGCCCCACGAAAGCAACCGGGAGTTCGTCCACCACCAAATCCCCGAGGCAACGCGAGGAGAACCCCACCAGTAACTCAAACATCAGTAGAAACGCCAAACCAGGGAGGAGACCCAGTAGTAACAAATGTAAACCAAACATTCCAAATGAATTCCACCATGATGCAGAACATGCTCGCACAAGGAATTGCTACGGCTTTGGCAGCATACGAGGCAGCCCGAAATGGAAACACTGGAAATAGTGGAAGTGGCACTCCCGCAACTCACCAAAGCAACACCAGACACTGCTCCTATAAGGATTTCATGAGCTGCAAACCTCGACCCTTCTACGACACTGAAGGAGCTGTTGGGCTATCCCGTTGGATAGAAAAGACTGAGGCTGTCTTCCACATCAGTGCTTGCCCCGATGACTGTAGGGTTAAGTACGCTACCTGCACGTTGATGGACTCCGCCTTAACTTGGTGGAATAACCATGCAAAGTCCATGGGAATCGTTGAAGCTTATGCCATGGGCTGGGAATCCCTAAAGCAGCTAATGACCAAGGAGTATTGTCCTCGATAGGAGATACAAGCTCTAGAGCAAGAGCTTTGGAACCTTGTCATGAAAGGATCAGAAGTAGCTGTCTACACCTCTCGATTCAATGACCTTGCAAACCTTTGCCCAGGAATGGTGACCCCGGAAGACAGGAAAATTGAAAGGTACATTTGGGGACTAGCTTTACCTATTCAAGGTCTAGTGACGGCATCCAAACCCTCCATTTTCGATAGTGCTAAGCAATTAGCCTATCAGTTGACTGAACAATGTGTCTGACAGGGTACCATGACCCCACTGGCAGAGAAGAAGCTCACTGGAGGCACCAAAAGGAAGTTTCATGGGGAAACAAAGGAGGACTCCAAGCATCAGAAGCTTGAACCAGAACCGTTAGCTGTCTACGCTGCAGTTACTAATACTCCCACCCCAACTAAGTCCTACTCTGGGACTTTACCTCATTGTATAAAGTGCAATTTCCACCATATCGGAAATTACAGGGAGGTGATCTGCAACAAGTGTAACATGAGAGGTCACATCTCGAGGTACTGTAGAAGAACCCCAACCACTATGGCAGAAGGAATTCATAACTGTTACGAGTGCAATCAGCCAGGGCATTTTAGGAAGGACTGCCCACAACTAAAGAACCAAGGTGGCAATGGAAGGGTACTTATGATCACAGCAGGAGAGGCTCTTCTGGAACCACCTGTGGTTATTGGTACGTTTCATAACAACAATGTTTAGGCCTCGGTATTTATTAATACTAGTGCCAATTAAAGTTTTATCGACCATAGGTTTCAAAACGTGACTAAACATGAAATCTATGCAGTAGCTATTGTTGGGTTTTGAGCATTCTAACACTTCCTAAGTGTACATGCAACCCTAAATACCTTGGATCTATGTTTTCTCTATTATACATGCAAATAAGAACTTCCAAGGTATTATTCTAATCTAGCATACAAAACAATAACTATAGCAAGATAGAATACATACCTCTTTGGTGTAGACAATCTTCATGTAGCTTGAGTGCCTAGTGCCCCAAGTGTGACACCTCAAATGGAATCACAATCATCAAAACACTTGGAATGACTTGAGAGAATTCTACACTCTTCAAAATCGGCTAGCCCTTTCTTCACTATCTCTAGTGGCCGATTTCTCCTCAATAATAAGATGCTTATATAGTTATACAATTAGGGTAAACTCTTAATTGTCATGGCTTTCCATTTCCTTGGATCCATGGGTACAAATACACCATGGAGCATCCATGGACCATCCTATGGGTTTTAGCCCAACTTGATTATCCATGGAGCATTAGCCCACTATACAAGTATGGATGATTTACACAATCAACCCATATATTTAATTAGTCTTCTTTTGATCACTTAATTAATCCTAGATTAATTCTTGATCAATACTAATTAAATAATCTTATTATTCTTATTATTAATATACTAGAACTTATAATATATTAATAACCATAAGTGTCTTATTTCTCTCATTCAAGTGCATGATGGTATGCAACCCAAATGGACCATGCCGGGTCGGGTCAAGTCTTACCAAATATAGTTATGGACTTAGACATTAATCCAACAGTCTCCCACTTGGATAAGTCTAAAACTATTATTGCGTATGACTTCAGGAACCAACTGGCAATCGTAGCTCTCAAAAGCTTCTGTCGAACTCTGACCTTGTAGATGAACTCTGACCTTTGTCAGTGACTTGTCCATTAGATAAGGGATCATATATTCCTCCATTCTAGATATCATATGGACTGAGACATGGATTATAATCATTCTCTCTGTCCATTTGTTGTTTCCCGATTTCCGATTTATGACAACTGACTAATTGAACAAATCAAATCAGTCCTGGCCCGGCCGAGCACTTCCATTTGTCAACATCAAATCATCGAGGGGCCCACAGATATCGCTTTTATCCCGAAGGTAAAAGGAACGGATAAACTTCGACTCATATGGCTTGTTCTACTACTTGTTGAATCATACACAAAGGCACGTTTTATAGCACAGAGTTACCAAATGCGGTTTCGTGCAATCAATGTACTATCAACTCATAGTAACAACTCATATCTCTAGGTTTGAAGAATATAAGATATTATCGTCTCATGATCACTCGTGATAAAATCCATGAAGTGATTCCAATGAGCGCGGGTTGAATCCAATACTCAGAACTTATGAGCACTCATGATTGTTGTAGCCTTGTCCAACACCTTAGACCTCTACAACCCATCATGACAGTCTTAATTCATATCTACTTCCAAAATATGACCGACTGTGGATGGTTTGAATAACTTAGTCATTCCGGAAGAATAACCTAGTTTATTCGGGAAGTCAAAACATGCAAAGTGAAACACAATAATAATTGAATCTAATATGGTATCAACCCTTTGAACATAAATAAAACACCTTTTATTTATCACCATATGATTACACATTATTCATTGTATACTGTTTCAGCTATCAACTTTATTCTTGAATTTAAAACAATAGTTGTCCCATGCTCCAAGCATGTACACTATGTTTTCTTAAACACTAGTCATGCCACACACCAAGTATGCATACTATGTTTGTCTATGATCTTTACTTTGTGAACTAGATCAATTGAACATAACTTCAATGATTCTCTTTTCACACTCCCAAATCCTTACTGCAAATGCAAGAATTCCAAATTCATGCCATTTACAGAAATCTGTTAGATTCTAAACTTATATGCATTGATCCTCTTGTAACGATTATGCACAAAGTCACAAAGACTTGGCAACAATCATTACAGAGTATTCCAAAGGAGATCAACTCCTTGGAAATATCCTTCTTGCATTAAGTTTCCTTAATCTTACACAGATTGAAAATTCTAACTTTGAAACATTTCCAGATTCCATTTTGACTATCACTTCTGAACAAGAGTTGCCTCCTTACAGATTATGTCAATATGGTCCTTCCAGAATTATCACTATACTTCCAACTGTCCTTGAGCAACCAATCTTTGGTAAACCTTAGATTGTCCTCGACAATTGTTTAATCCTTTTAGTCATATCCAGTTCTAAACCTTTTCCCTTCTTAATGCCCTAGGCATTTGGAAAAATTTAGAACGGATGATTATAGCACATGTAATCGATCCTATATCCGAAGCATATGGGACACGATTCATGATGTCTCACATAAAGACTAAACCAGTCTTTTGCTATAATATGTCCATTTCTATTTGCCAAGTTCTCATAATTCAGATTATGAAAAGGGATGCCGTAATCATAATCGAATTTTAGAACGCAAATAATGGACCCATATACAGAATTTCCTTATGTTGAGCCATTCCAACATGAAATTCATATATATATCCTTGACTAAATGATTAAAACCTCAGATCTAAACCTTATAGATTTGATATGAAGTATAATTTCCTCTCCCTTAATTATAGCAAAACAACTTTTCCCCAATTGAAATTTTTTGTTTTCTATAATTAACATTGCTAACTTGCAATACTTATCATAATTATCATGCTCCCACTAACATGATGATTATTAGCATAACACTTATGCTCCCACTAGCTTTGACATGTACTCAGAAATCAGCTGGACAGTCTGAAATTTAGATTCATACACCCTTTCCGTAGATAGCTCACCTGTGTGTCTAAGCAATTTCAAGAACCATGAAAAGGGATACCGTAATCATGGTCTCAATTGCTTAGGCATTTGCCATTTCTCACAAGTCCATGTTAGTGTGCCGGTTAACCACACGCGCTCCACTAACGACTTTTGAAAATGCAAATAACACAATTGATATCTTCGTAAAATCTACTTAGTGAAAGCGTTTCCTCACCATCATTTTCATGAATCGGAGAGAAACCTTATGACACTTAGATTTATATGGTGTATGAGTTCCTACCCATATGAATTTGTCAAACCATAATCACAAGACAAAGATAATGACAAATCCAAAACCATATGGATTGAACTCAATCTTAACTTCTTGCCACCTGGCAGCTCAAGGGCCTGCCATTGCTTCCAAGTTGTTATGCAACAAACTGAGAACTCTAAGAACTCATATGCAAAGCCAACTTTAACTGGAATGGGCACAGATATGTCAACACGATAGGTTATAAACCTCAAGTCGTGTGCTAGTGAAGAGCTTCAGGTTTTACTCTTGATTAGTTCTTAAGACTCCCACTGTCCTCTTGACATATAAGACTCCCTTGTCAAACATCCAAGAGATAGTGCGGATTCTAATCAAGAAAAACACTTCACACAATTGGCCTAAGTTGGTCTTTGTTTTATCCAAAACATCACAACTTACCAATTTCAAATGTACAAGAGTAGAAAACTTTTACTCTTACATTTGACAAGTGTTTTAACCTTCTTTTGAGACATGTCACTCAAGTTACAATCTTGGAGTATGACTCTAAGACTTGTATTGGAACGAAGTATGACTCATCTTCTTGATTTAACCACTTCAACAATTCAAGTTCCTCTTCTTAGTCATAAGAATGCACTAAGATTTCCTTAGAGAACTAATTGTGATATGGTTTCTTAATCATTAAGATGATCACAAAACTGATACTAAAGTACTCTCCCATCTTTTCAGATTTGAGAAACTTTTATCCTTCTGCCTAATTTGATTCTTCTTATCGATCTTTTGTGGTGGACTTAATCAGTGCACAAGAATGTGTACTCGATCCCTTAGTCCTTTACTTGACTCACACATCCATGTGAACAAGTAATTAGTCTTAATTTTTCCAAAACTTGAAAGTTCTCATTCATCATGCTATACAACTTGCATGATTCCAAGTTCCGGTCCACTTGAAACTTGGGTGATGAGAATCTTTCCTTATTTGGTAAATTTAGACATTACCACAAATGAAAGAATCAATTTCATGTTTCCACTCTTGCTGTTAATGGAATCTTATAAACAACAATTTTCTTTCCAAATGCCATTGTAAGGATATTTTAAAATAAATAAAATCAAAAATTTTCTTTTTATTTTAAAAATTTGCGGAAAAACTTATCCTTACAATCCATATGAAAACTTGTTGTTATCTATTCCTAAGCAATATCTCATAACTCCTGAGAAGTAGCTCACGAATCCGATTTTTCAAGCTACGCGATAGAAATCCATCTACGCGATTAGATTCAGCATATTCTTTCTTTAAGTTTCTTCACTTTTCTTTGATTCTTAAACATCACCATGTGACCCAGTCACATCATGTATCAAGAATCTCATAATAGAAACTTAACAGAGTTAGATAGTGGACTTTACCTGAAGTAGAGTCAAACTCATTGACTTTAACATCCTTAGGTAAATCTGGCAGCTTCGCAACCAATGCCCCTTCCTTTGGCAATATAAACATATGGACCCTTTGATAATGGTACACGGGACTATCACAGACTTAGCTTTTCTCTTTACCATTTGGTCAACCGAGTTGACTATGGCCAATCCCTTTCCATTGGGAAGAGAATGCTTTCCGAGATTTCCTGTGTCACTATTGTCAATGTCCATCAAGTTTTAAGAAAGTTGATCTTAGATAAGATCATTAAGGGTCTTGTCATAGTCTATTTCATAGGTGTCCCAAAGGAACTCACTATGTGACTTAGAAAGTGATTGAACCACCAACTTTCTCAAGACTTTGACACCCAACTCTCCCGGCTTGTCAATATGTGACTACATCTCCAAGATGTGATCACACCTAGACCCTGCCTTGCCAATAGGGCTTGAGTGACCTTAAACTTTTCAAGAACTTGTGGGTTAGGGAGAATAATTTGAAGAGGTGAAGAAGTATGATTTCCAAGGGACATCATCTTCATTTGGAAACCTTGTTTCAAGAGATTTGGGAAGATCATAGGTGTCTAAACCAGACATCTTTTGGGAGATATTCAAGATAGTTGATTTAAAGTCCTTAATATGACACCCAATATGAAATATTAAGGCTAGGACCCAACAAACTATTTTATAACTTAGAAGAGGTATGCCGTAATCCAAGCTATAAAATATTTGAAGGTAGGTGAATGACGATTCACCAATTTCCACCAAGATAAACGAAATGAATTATTAGGTTTTAATTGGTTTTGAAACTCCTAGATCTTTGAGATTCATTGAACTTTTCAAAGGCATGTTTCAATCTCGAGTGTGCCCTTCAGGTTTTGTGACTGGGATGCCGAGGATCACAAAACAAGGTGTGAAGTAACCATGCAAATCACTTGGTACCCTTAATAAATTACCCCTCAATCGATGTGCCGGTTAACCACACACGCTCCATCGATACTATGATAAATATTAAGTCACCCTTTACCTACCTTGTTAAGTCCAAGTTAGTGTGCCGGTTAACCACACACGCTCCACTAACGACTTAGACAAAGTGTAAAGTGTAATTTCATGGATTAGCACCTTATTCACATTTTTCCTAAGTAACTAAGATTGGGTATTATTAAAAGTTTAGTTACTTAGTATTTTCATTAATACTTTTAATGAAGGGAGAATTCTAGTCCTGTCAAACCCGTTCGGCTAACGACCCTCCACCAGTCAAGCAAGCGGTGGGTGAGAGTGGACACCCATTAAGTTGCCATTTTATAGGCAACAACCTTATACCCACCTTATAGACCGGCTTCGTGAATGAGGCGTACTAGCGGTAAGACTGACTTTACTCTTATACATATATATATTATTAACTTATAATATTATAAAGTATAAGGGTTGAATTTTAACTTTTAAAATTCTAAGGGCTAACTTGGAATTAAAGTATTCATAAGTGAAAACTTTACAAATTCCAAAACTTGAGGGCAAGTTTTGAAACTATTCAAAACTAATTAATTCCATATTTATGTGTTTAAAGTAGTTTTAATCCAAAAACTCTTCAAGTTCCATAACTTGAGGACAAGTTATGGAAGACTTTAAACTAATAAAAGAATTAACTTTTCTTTATTTTATAACTTATGGAATTAATTAAGGTTACACCTTTTTTTATTTTATTTTATTTTATTAAATGAAGAGACTCTTGGTCCTCCATAACTTGAGGACAAGTTATGGAGTCATAAAACCATTTAATTAGAACTAGACTCTTCATTTTTGTAACCTTTGCCAATTTTTATGAGTTTTATGATTCTTAAATGTGACTTTTCATATAACTTGAGGACAAGTTACAAAAACACATTTTAGAATCAATTCTTAGATTAATTTGGATTAAAACCAACTATCACATAATTTTATTCATTAATCTAAATTCACTCATAAAACAAGGTAACACAAAAAACTTTTGGTGATCCATAACTTATTCTTAAGTTATGGAATCCTTTAAAACATTAACACCAAATTTTGTAACTCCAAAAAAACTTTGAATCAATTTTTTTTTTAAAACCTTTTCAAATCCATAACTTATGGAGGTTTCAAAAAAAAAATAAAACTTTTTAGATCAAACTTTTAAAACTAATAAAATAATCATATTATTTTATCTTTTATTAAATTTGACCTAATTCAACTCATGAAGCAAATTATTCAAATTTTACAAATAATTAGTTTTTCACAAGAACAAGTAATTATCTTAAAATTTGACGAACTTCATGTTTTTTTTTTCTTTTTTTTTTCAACTTTGAAAATAAAATATTTGCATCAATATAACAGAAAACAACCCGTGGCTCTGATACCACTGTTGGGTTTTGAGCATTCTAACACTTCCTAAGTGTACATGCAACCCTAAATACCTTGGATCTATGTTTTCTCTATTATACATGCAAATAAGAACTTCCAAGGTATTATTCTAATCTAGCATACAAAACAATAACTATAGCAAGATAGAATACATACCTCTTTGGTGTAGACAATCTTCATGTAGCTTGAGTGCCTAGTGCCCCAAGTGTGACACCTCAAATGGAATCACAATCATCAAAACACTTGGAATGACTTGAGAGAATTCTACACTCTTCAAAATCGGCTAGCCCTTTCTTCACTATCTCTAGTGGCCGATTTCTCCTCAATAATAAGATGCTTATATAGTTATACAATTAGGGTAAACTCTTAATTGTCATGGCTTTCCATTTCCTTGGATCCATGGGTACAAATACACCATGGAGCATCCATGGACCATCCTATGGGTTTTAGCCCAACTTGATTATCCATGGAGCATTAGCCCACTATACAAGTATGGATGATTTACACAATCAACCCATATATTTAATTAGTCTTCTTTTGATCACTTAATTAATCCTAGATTAATTCTTGATCAATACTAATTAAATAATCTTATTATTCTTATTATTAATATACTAGAACTTATAATATATTAATAACCATAAGTGTCTTATTTCTCTCATTCAAGTGCATGATGGTATGCAACCCAAATGGACCATGCCGGGTCGGGTCAAGTCTTACCAAATATAGTTATGGACTTAGACATTAATCCAACAGCTATAACAAAAAGTACTTGCTAGTTGCCTTATCACCCAAGTTAATCATGCCATTCACATAGAAACTAAGGACCCTTGCTGGTAATCTATGCTTGCTAAATTTATACGTTAGGGTTGTATATAATTAAGATTCTACAGACTTAGGATTTATGATTCCGCTTTACTTCTTGTTCCTTGTTAGGTTGTGGGCTTAGAGTAGAATCACTTATTCGACTGTCTATTCAATCTTGATTATATACGACTTATATACACCAAGGGAATGTAGAAGGACCAGCCAGGGATCATGCGCCACGTAAGTACATTACTATTTATCGATATGGCAAAAGTACTCCCTAGTTGCTTTCTCACCCGAATTAATCACATCATTCATATAGAAACTAAGGACCCTTGCTGGTAATCTATGATTGCTAAGTGTATAAGTTGGGGTTATATATAATAAAGATTCTAAAGACTTAGGATTTGTGATTCCACCTTACTTCCTGTTCCTTGTTTGGTTGTGGGCTTAGGGTAGAATCACTTATTCGACAGTCTGTTCGATCTTGATTATATACGACTTGTATACACCAAACGATTATAGAAGGACCAGGCAGGGATCATGTACCACGAGATTACATTACTATTTATCGAAGCCCTAGTACTACCAGTACCAACTTAATTTCGGGACGAAATTTCCTTTAACGAGGAGGTAATGTGACAACCCAAAATTTTGGGCTATTATTATAACCACCAATCTATCCATGAATCTCTTGTGTATCCGAATTACTGAGTTATAGTGCATCTAATGAAAAATAAACAATTATATTTCAATTATTACATGATATCAGATGATACCTTACTTCCAAATGGGTAAACCGTCAACCGAATCAAACCGCTTAAATGAAAACATTAATGAATGCGTCTGAAAAACTAAAATTTTGCATTAAGCAATTTTGAGAAAAACAAACATTAAAATATTATAGTACATGTTCCTCTGTTTCCGAAAATATAAAGAATGTCCAAAACGGAGTTATATGCAAAATATACGACAGTTTTAAGAAAACAGATAGTAAAACACTATTGTTCTTTAATCGCGTAAAACCAAATCGATCCGTTGAGACACTTACGCTTTGCCGACGGGATTTCCAAGAGCGTTTTTGGACTCAGGTTATAGTCTATTATTTAATTTCACACTCGAAATAATTTTTACGAAAATATTTACGAAAGTTGCGAAAACGGACACCGCGAGTCGTTTTGACGCAAAACTTTAAACGCAAATTCCCGGAGTTCCGTAACTCCAAAAATTAATCTGTTCGGGTTTCTGGAATCCTTGAATTACCCTCCTTCATAAGAAATTCTCGAAAACGCAATTCGATGTCGGGATCTCGATTCATCAATTTATAAGTGTTTTGAACAAGTTATATGATTAAACTACTTTGTAGGCCCCACATAACTTGCATACAAGGAAATGGCCAGCTCATTTCCGCTCTTGCTTCCCCATTTGATCAAACCCACGTGACTGAACCCATATCTTCACCACCTTACCTTCTTCTTCCTTACTTGCACACTTCTTCTTCAAGGTACAAGGCATGACCTTAAGGGGCTGTGAGTGCTTCTTATGCTATAAATAAGAGCTCATAGCAAGCCATCAAACTCACAAATCTTCAACCATCTCCTTCTCTCTACATCTTTGTGTAAATCTCTCTCACTAACACTCTCTTTACCACTCTCGGTATACATACAAACACCACATACAAACACCACTTCACCACCCTTAACCACCTCTTATGCTGTTTGATACTGTCGCTGTAAGTACTCATCCCTAACATTTTGTTATTTATTTATTTATTTATTTTTATGATCGAGCCTTGACGAGGTCCTGAATCATTTTTGTATCGTTCACTTCATGCAGACGAACACACGAGGTAAATTACCTCATGTACAATTGAGGTTAATTGATTTTAGTGTTTGTTACATTTTACTTAAAAATGCCCTCAAAGTTTGCTGATGTTACGAAATCAACCCCACCCCTTATACGTCCATTTCAAAATTTACCCAATCTTCCCCTCCACTTCAAAGGTTTTTACAAATAGGACCCTAAGTCCCAAACTTCAATTCCAAAATAATTCTCAGCCCCCTCCCAAAGAATTTGTTTACAAAACTAGTTATAGGTCCCTAAACTTCATTTAAAATGTTCAAAACCTACCCTCCTTAGTAATCTGTTACAAAAACAAGTCCCAAGTCTCAAACCTTTGTCTATTTTATTTATTTTAACCCCTCTATAGAGATTTATTTGCAAAATAAATCTTAAATTCAAACTTAGAATTTAAATAAACAATTTTAGTCCCTTATTTGAAAATTATTAACAACCTTAGTCTATTTAATATATTTAAATTCGTCAATGGGCCCCATGCTTTGGTTAAATTTCCAAACAACCATTCACATATTAATTTATGTTAATATTTCTAGGAAACTAAATAAATCTCGACGATTCGTCTTCACGGCAATACATCTCGCTTTTTCTCGCAACAATTACTCGACAATCACACATTAAGGTGAGTGTTACGGCCCCACTTTTACATATTTTCGGGGGGGAATACATGTAGTACTTGTATATCTAGTATATATCTATTTTCTAAATACTTTGTTTAAACAAACAACACTACCGTTTTTAGGCAATATAATTCACACAAAAATATTATTTAGTACGCTACTACTTATGGTACGTGTACTAAGTAATATTTATCATACAAGATACACAACAAAATATCATTGTTTTGTGTAAATATTTTACCAGTTTTAGAAATAATTGTTTAAACGCTTACATGTTAAGTAAACAAAATCGTTTTAAACCTCAATATTTTATATTTTATGTTGTTAAGATAATACGACTAATAAAAATACCATATACGTTCCGACAAAAATTGTGCTAAAACTGTATAGCCGTTTATCAACTTGGTAGTCTAATTATACCTCATACATACATAGAAACATATAAGTTTATATAGTTATACAAGTATTGTACTCTTCAATGTGTGCGCTTATCAATTATACTTGTCAATTACCTGTTTATCCGTATCTACGATTGTTAAGTTCAACCTTGGCAGATAACTTTATCCGTATATCCGTATGTCTATTTATGACAAAAATATATAGGTTTATACGTTTATACAAGTTATAGAACTTGTATCTTAGGCTCATACATGTGCTTGTGTACACTATACTAAGCTTTGTCAACTATTTAAACTAGTATCGTACACTTTACGGGTATATTTATCAAATATACTTGTTGTTTATCCGTATCAGCGGTTGTTAATTTCAACCTTGACAGATAACTTTATCCGTATATCCGTATGTTTGTTTATCCGTATCTGCGGTTGTGAAGTACAACCTTGGCAGGAAACTTTATTCGTTACCCGTACAACCATGGATTTGGTTGCTTTCAAACACAATTTTAAGTATGGAATTACTTATGGAACATAACGTTTTGGCTTCAAAGATTCATTTCAAACACAATTTTAAGTATGGAATTACTTATGGAACATAACGTTTTGGCTTTAAAGATTCATTTCAAACACAATTTTAAGTATGAAATTACTTATGGAACATAACGTTTTGGCTTCAAAGATTCATTACAAACACATTTTTAAGTATGAAAGTACGTATGAAACATAACGTTTTGGCTTTCAAAGATTCATTACAAACACAATTTTACGTATGGGTTTACTTATACAAACTATACATTTTGGCTTTTAAAGACTCATTGCAAACACTATTTTAACTTTTGTTATACATACAAAGATAATACTTTTTAGACTTATTAAAAGTATTATTGCGTTAGCAGAAAACCTGTGACACACACCAACCTTTGTGTTGACTTTCAAAACTTACATGTATTCTTAGGGGATCATTAGCCAGCCGTTCAGACAGAAGATTAGCTGTGGATTGCAGATGACCTAGCTAGCTTGTTTTTGATACATGCTTACCTGTTTAAGGCAACTACTGTATTATTATTATCTTTAAGAACTTTGTATTCAAACTTAATGATGGAATACAAATGCAGTTTTGTTTATCGTTGTACTTGTGCTATATATTCAGTTTATCTGTGATCCATGAACTTAGTCCCACTCCCGGCGTGTTCCGCCTTGGCCGGGGGTGTGACAACTTGAATATCAGTTTAGAAGGAGAACTCGTCGAGTCGTCGCCTAACTCGACGAGTAGAAACGAGATTCAGGACAATCGTTTGGGTAGGGACTCGGCGAGTTGGAAAGCCAACTCGGCGAGTCGGGTCAACTGAAAGTTGACTCTGACTTTGACTTAGGGCATGATCAGGGGTAAAATGGTCATTTTACCCAAAGGACAGTTAGCAGTGTTTGATTGAGTATGTTGTGGGAATTGCAGCCGGAGGATTTCTGGAGCAGCAGCAGCAGCAGTAGATGGTCAGTTCCCGATCAGATCAGCAGCTACTTCGAGGTGAGTTACCTTCCAATAGCGGTGGGCCTACAGCCACAATGCCGGCCCACCAGTAGGAGTTGTATGTAGATGATTGTCTCCATGATATTCATCTAGGGATTACTACTACCTGTGTTATGTTTATGTGCTAGTATGATATGATGCTATGTGCTAGTGACAGTAGGGGGAGATAGTCCCCGAGGTATCCGGTCGGTAGGGCCGAAGGAGTAGTTATACCCAACCATGTTAGATAGACCTGATATTGTGATACATGTTATGTGGTAGTAGTGGAGGGGAGGATTAGTTCCCCAATATCCGGTCGAGAAGACCGAAGGAGATACCAACACCCATATATGCAAGGCAATATCCGGTCGAGAGGACCGAAGGGGAGGCCAGCACCCAGATATGCTAGGCAATACCCGGTCGAGAGGGCCGAAGGGGTAGGTCGGGCACCCAGATATGCCTGACAATATATGTATGTTATGAGATTATATGGTATGTGGTACAGTGGGGGAACTCACTAAGCTTCGTGGTTACGGTTTTCAGTTTTGGTTTCAGGTACCTCCTCAGCTAGGGGAAAGGAGCCGGCACGGTAGCAGCATGTCACACACACACACTCTCTTGTGTCCGTAGTTACGAGTTTATTCTGGGATTAATACTCTGATATTTGATTGATCGAATGTTGTGGTTTTCAATTTGGTTTTTCGATGTGAAGTGGTTTAATCAAACAATGTTTTAACTATTAATGCTGTCATGTAATGTTTTATAACGAAATTTTTGGACGTGAAAATTGGGTCGTTACAGTTGCCTTCACCAAAGCAACTTGATAGGATGAATTATGGAGAGAAAGGATTAAATATGATTTATTAATATATTATGAGAATAATATATTAAAGGAGAAATCATATTGTTTAATTAATATTAGTCAATAATTAATTGGTAATTAGTTTTGTGACTAAAAGAGATTAATTAAACTTAAGGGACTAGAATTGTAATTATAAGATAATTGCAATTTGGGCCTTGGATTGCCTTATATTAAAGAGTGGACGAATTCTATGGGGAAGCCCATAAGAAATCATCCAAGCCGTTAAGGAAAGGAATCCATGGGTTGCTTATGGCTTAAGCATCCAAATTAGGGTTTCCTTGTTAGATAACCCTAATAGCCTCCTATATATATAGATCCCTTATGACCCAAAAATGTGGCTAAGCATCCTTCTAGGGTTTCACATGTTTTAGGGCAGCCTCCATCCTCTCTCCTCTTCATCCTCTTGCTCTTGGTGTTTGTGAACCATTAGAGGAGTGACATTTGTGACTCTAAGCTTTCTAAAGTCAATACAAGAAGGATTTAGGATTGTTATTGCTACATAACAATCAAGGTATGATCTAAACCCTAATTATATGTTATATTGATTGTCATATTTTAGATCTAGGGTTTATAGTCTTGGATAACTTGCATGTACAATAGAGAAACCTAGATCCAAGCATTAGGGTTTGTATGAGCACATAAGATGTTCTTATGGCCAAAACCCATCAATATTCACTTATGAATATTACACAGTATATTCACATATGAATATTACAAGGTATTTTCACGAATATATATAATTTTTATATGTTATTCACATGTGAATAACATATAGACTTGCATATTTGTTTTTTTGTTTTAATAATCATATGCTGAGAAAACATATTCATATATGAATATAACGTGGTAATTTAGTTTATGCATTTCATCAAACAGTTGGAGTGCATACAATTTAACTTTTTTTAAAAATGTTAAAAACATGATATTTTGACTATTTAAATCTTACAAAAGAGTAGATTGATATAGAATTATATGAAATTTTTCAAAAAAAAAAAAAAAACGATTTGATTTTTTTCTAACCTCAATTTTGAAGTTTTATTTGATAATCGATGTTGAACGAATGATATGAAGTGGATTTTTGTTGATTATCGATGATGTTGATCTAATAACGCTGGGAGTATAATTAATCATAGATGTTGAAGATCTGATCGTATTCAAGCACAATTGAAGGTTGAATTAAAAGAACCAAAAACGAATTTTTGTTGTTAACTGTTGAATCGTTGATTATTGACGAAGATCGATGATTTAGCACTGGATGATGTTGATGATGGTTTAATTGAAGAAATATGGATGATTGTTGAAAGTTGGAGAAGAAATTCGGATGATGAACGATGAATGGGTTTGAACTACATATACGTATTTGAGATTGAAGGTTGTTCTCATATTTACAAGTTTGTCACCGTGTCTTTTTATGCTTAGATAAAATGAGTGGCTGAAAAATGATCCCCCCCATTCTCAACCTTTTTTATTTTCTTAATTGAACCCACCTCTCTCTCTCTCTCTCTCTATATATATATATATATATATATATATGATATTGTCACAACCTTATCTCTTTTCCCCATTAAAAATAAACCAACCAAGGGAACCATTCGTGTTCATCCTTATCGATATACAAAAACGAAGAATCATATGCAACTTGACAGCCAAAACACAAAGACATAGATGAAAGCTCTTATTTTAGGTTTGTTTTTTCTGATTAGATTTGAGCAACTTGGTTTTGGGTTTGAGAAAACTAATTTTGTCTTTGAATAACTAGATTTGGGGTTTGTGTTTTTTTGCATTTTATGTTCATGGAAAAGTATCTGCATCTAGGTCAATGAACTTAGATGTTGGTTATGTGTTTTTATGCATTGAAGGTGGTGGGTTGTGTTGGAACTTTGACTACAAAATTACAATGTGGGACTTATCCCACATTGGTGGAAGAGAAAACCTTCTCCCACCTTATATGTCTAGTCCCACTCATTTAATTAAATGGGTCAAGTAATGGGTTAAACATATTGGGTTTGGGTTGAGGTGTTGGATTAGCCTAATTGGACTCAAAATGGGCTAATATCAAGAGAATATTTAATGGTCAAAAGATGGGCCTTGGGGCTCTTGGGGTCTTCCTGATTAATTAAATAATTTTTATTACGAAATTAATTTTTATTCTTTATTTTTATTAAATTCGTAATTACTGAATGATAGGTTTTGACAGTTTCCAACTGTCATAACTACTACCTATAAATACCTGTTTCATTCATCTGTGAGGGGTTACAGAAATCATTTTTCACACCACAAATTCTCTTTCAAATTCGTTCTTCCAAAAGATGAAGGGAACATAGAAATTTCGTCAGATTCAAGATCACATCTTGGATTGATTGTTGTATCCTCTTAACAGATCCGTACCAGGGAAATTTATGTCTTAGGACACTGCATAGCAGGCCTCAATATGTGTAATTTCCTTATTATATCTCCTGTGTAATCTTAATACAAGTATGTTTTCTGTATATTGATTCTTATATTTTAGATATATTTGAATTTCGTTTGTTTTATTTCAATTAGAGTTGTTGATTGTATACTTCTGTCATAACAATCTAAGACAGAAATCAGAAAGTGGAAGAATGGATCAACAATCCATCATCAAAACACATGTGGAAAAGCCTGAGAAATTCAAAGGCTCAGATTTTCGGAGATGGAAATAGAAGATGTTGTTTTATCTAACAACTCTTCATGTTTCCAATGTTCTCACTGATGATTCTCCCTCTCCTCCTACTGGTATAACCACTGTAGAAGGAACAACACCACCTAGTGAAGCCCAAATAGCAGAACATCAAAGGGCTGTGGAATCTTGGAACACAAATGAATATAATTGCAGAAATTATATTCTGAATGCCCTGGATAATTTTCTCTATGATATCTACTCTACCATGACTACTGCAAGAGAGATATGGGAATCACTGGAAATGAAATACAAAACAGAAGTGGCATGTTCCAAGCAATTCATGATTGGAAAGTTCATGAATTTCAAGATGGTGGATACCAAATCTGTCCTCAAACAAGTGGAGGAAATTCAAGTCATTGCACATGATCTTGAAGTTGAAGGTATGGATATAAAATCTAACTTTCTTGTTGGTTCAATCATTGAAAAACTTCCTCCTTCTTTGAAGAATTTCAAATTATATCTTAAGCACTTAACTGATGACATGAGTTTTGAGCAACTTGTGTTGAGAATTCGTGTGGAAGAAGATAACAGATTGAATGAGAAGGCAGATGCAAATTCCTTGGAACCAAGTGCAAACTTTGTTGGAGAAGCAAGTACTTCAAGGACAAAGCACAACAACAAGAAAGGGAAGCAAGGCTCCAAAAACTCTTCCAAAGATGGCAAAAATCATGGCCCTAACAAGAAGAATTTCAAGAAGAATTCTGGTCCATGCTATGTTTGTGGCAAAATTGGACATAAGGCCAAAGATTGCAGATTCAGGAGGGGTCAAGGAGGAAACAATGGAAACAATGGAAACAATGGTGGTAATTCTGGTGGAGGAAATTCTGGTCAAGCCAACATGGTTGAATCACCAAATCAATTTGTTGTTGTGATTCAAACCAACATGGTTAGCAATTATGTGGATTGGTGGATTGATACTGGAGCCACAAGGCACATTTGTAACTCCCGTACCATGTTTTCCACATACCAAAAAGTCTTGGATTCTGAACCAATGTTTATGGGGAATGGCTCTACTGCAAAAGTTGAAGGAAAGGGAAAAGTGAAGCTACAACTGACTTCTGAAAAAGAACTTGTTTTAAGTGATGTCTTGCATGTTCCTGAAATTACTAAGAATTTGATTTTTGGTCCTATTCTTAGTAACAAAGGTTTCAAACTTGTATTTGATTCTGATAAGTTTGTTCTCACCAAGGGTGGGGTGTATGTTGGAAAGGGATACCTTAGTGAGGGTCTCTTCAAAGTTAGTGTATTACCTTTGTACTATGGTGTTGAAACACCAAACAATGATGTAACCAATGTTAATGCTAATGCAATAATGGGCACTACTAGCCCCTCTTCTATGTATATGCATGATCCTTCAATTTTGTGGCATTCTCGATTGGGACATGTCAATTTTTGCTCTATTCAAAGAATGGCAAAACTTGGCATGTTACCAAAATGTTCATTAGATAAAAACATAAAATGTGAGGTTTGTGATGAATCAAAATTTTCACAACATCCTCATAAATCAGTTGAAAAATCTAATGAAATACTTGGCTTAATCCACTCTGATTTATGTGACTTTAGAACAACACCTACAAGAGGAGGAAAAAATTATTATATTTCCTTTATTGATGATTGCAGCAAGTATTGTTATATTTATTTGTTAAATACCAAGGATGAAGCCTTGAATTCTTTTAAGAACTACAAGGCTGAAGTTGAAAATCAACTTGATAAAAAGATCAAAATTATAAGGTCTGATCGAGGAGGAGAATATGAATCCAAAGACTTTTCTGAATTTTGTTCTTTAAATGGTATTATACATCAAACAACTGCTCCATATACTCCACAACAAAATGGAGTTGCTGAAAGGAAGAATAGAACATTGAAAAACATGATAAATTCAATGTTAATAACTTCTGGAGCACCCCATAATTTGTGGGGAGAAGCATGTCTTGCAGCAAACTCAATACTTAATAGAATTCCTCATAAAAAGAGTGACAAATCACCCTATCATATGTGGAAAGGGAGATTACCCTCTTACAAAAGGATGAAAGTGTGGCGTTGCCTAGCTAAGGTACAAGTACCTCTTCCAAAGAGGACTAAACTTGGACCAAAAACCATAAATTGCATCTATCTTGCCCCTGCCATGAATAGTGCAGCCTATAGGTTTCTTGTGTATAAATCACATGTTGATGAGATCCATAACCAAACAATCATGGAATCAGCAGAGGCTGAATTATTTGAAAACATTTTTCCGTTTAAGGATAAAGGGAAAGAGGTTACTTGCTCTAGGAAAAGACCTCTAGATGATGGACTGAATGATACCATTCCAGACAAAAGTTTACAATCAAATGAAGGGAATTCTTCAAAGGTTCAAGAAGAGAACTTAGAACCTAGAAGAAGCAAACGGGGCAAAATAACCAAAGATTTTGGACCTGATTACATGACCTATGTAGTGAATAAAGAACCACAAACTTATAAGGAAGCTATGGACTCCTATGAAGCTCCTTATTGGAAAGAGGCAATCAAAATTGAGATTGACTCCATTGTGCAAAATAACACTTGGAAATTGGTAGATTTGCCACCTGGGCAAAAACCAACTGGGCACAAATGGATATTCAAGAAGAAGTTTAGACCTGATGGTACCATTGAGAAGTACAAAGCTCGTTTAGTAGCTAAAGGGTATCGTCAAAAAGAGGGTCAAGACTTCTTTGACACCTATTCACCTGTTACAAGAATTACATCAATTCGCACATTAGTAGCAATTGCAGCCATTCACAATTTGGAAATACACCAAATGGATGTGAAAACTGCCTTCTTATATGGTGAACTAGATGAAGAGATATATATGAATCAACCTGAAGGGTTTGTGGTTAAAGGTCAAGAAAACAAAGTCTGTAAGTTAGTTAGATCACTTTATGGACTAAAACAGGCTCCAAAGCAATGACATGAGAAGTTTGACAACACATTACTCTCTAATGGATTTGGTATTAATGAATGTGATAAATGTGTTTATTTCAAACAATATAAGAATGCACGTGTCATCATATGCTTGTATGTGGATGAGATGCTTATAATGGGTACTAATTTGGATGTGATCAATCAAACCAAGAAAATGCTACACTCCTCCTTTTCCATGAAGGACTTGGGAGTAGTAGATGTGATCCTTGGTGTAAGAGTTCAAAGAAGATCAGATGGTTATACTCTTACTCAGTCCCATTATATTGAAAGTGTACTTAAGAAGTTTGGACACTATGATGACAAGCCGATAGTCACCCCTTTTGATCCTTCAAATCATCTTAAGAAGAATAAAAGTGATAGTGTAGCTCAATTAGAATATACTCAAGTTCTTGGTAGCTTAATGTATATTATGAATTGTACTCGACCGGACTTGGCTTATATTGTAAGTTGTGACAACCTGAAATTTTCATTCTGAACAAACCATATCAAGCCAATAGAAGTTGGAACAGTTACAGAGAAATTCCAAACTTTGGGTATAAGTTTGAGTATTTCAGGTTTAACACTTAAGGAGATATCAGGAGAGTGGATGCACTAGGGTTTTGTGCAACACTGTTATACCAATACTCTATGATATTAGAGTTTATTCCAGGAATAAAATATTTTCTGCCAAAAATCTCAGGACTATAAATACAAATCTGAGCCATATTCATTCATTAGTTACATTTCCAACTAGAGAAAAGCCATTTTCTCTCTCATGGATCTTCGGGTTTTTATCCCAAATCATGAGTACTTCAATCTAGTTGTATTATATAGATTAGATTGTGCTTTATATGTAACGACCCGTCTCTGGTATGTTGTTTCCATGTTATTTATTTAGAAGTTTTCAAGAAGGACTCGGCGAGTCTATAGCCCAACTCGTCGAGTAGACATGGAATTTCGAGCACGTGTAAGTCGGCGACTCGATGAGTCTATATTCGGGACTCGGCGAGTCCGCCTGCCAGGAAGAAACCCTAAATCCACGGGTTTGCTCACTATTTAAGCAATGTTATGTGCCCCAAACTTGCCTCCTTCACCCTCAGAGAGCTTGTGAGAAACCCTAAACCATTCCTTGTATGATTAAAGTGTTTTTTTTTGTGTGGATTCTTGAAGGATTGAGGAAGAAAAAGAAGAAAGGACCAAAAAGAGGAAGTGTATAGCAAATATCCAGGGCCAAAGTCAGAATTCATTGAGGTATGTCTCGGAATTATTCTGTTTTGTGCTTAAAACCTCCATTAGAGCACCTCTAAGGCTAGTTTAATGTATTTTCCAAGCTTTATAGTTGTATGGATGCCTTGTTGGGTCGAGATATCTCTAGATCTGTTCATTTAGGAGTTTTAGAGCCCTGATCTAGATCCTTTTCAAAGTTTCTTTGCTTGAGAACCCTAGATCTAGCCTTTATTATGCTTTTTGAGCCTTTTAATCTTCATGGGTGCATATGGGCACGTAAAGATAGAATCTTTACGTGTTAATCGAGAGCTTAGGGAGCCCAGATCTATAAGTTTTACACGCTGGATTCAAGCAGAATCGAGTTTATAGTAGCTGCATGCATGCGACTCGACGAGTCGTTCTTCCGACTCGGCGAGTCGAGTCGCGAGTCCCCGATTTTTCCCCTTTTGAGTGATGCCGAGTGGGGACCAGTGAGTGGTAGAGTGGACTCAGTGAGCTGGAGGCCAGACTCAGTAATGGAGGGACTCGACGAGTTGTTCATACAACTCGGCGAGTCCAAGGCAATCTTCTTAGCTCAAGAATAACTCGTCGAGTTGGTCATACGACTCGGCAAGTCGGATGCAGATAGCCTAAGTTCTAGAATCGAAAGGAAACTTGTCGAGTTGATGCCATACTCGACGAGTAGCCGCGAGTGTGGTTGAGAAGTGAGAATAGTGACTCGGCGAGTTGGCGGCCCAACTCGGCGAGTTAGGTCAACTGTAGGTTGACTTTGACCGGGAGAGTTGACTTTGACCAGGGGAAAAAGAGTCATTTTACCTCAATACAGTTATTAGTATTTGATTGAGTGTGTTTATGGAATTGTAGCCGGGGAGATACCGGAGCAGCAACAGATAGCTTCAAGAGCCGTACACTCAGCAACCAGTTCACGAGGTGAGTTTCCTACCAGTAGGAACGGGTCTACGGCCACAATGCCGGCCCGTTTAGCTAGCAGTTAGTTCTGGACTTCGGTCCGAAGCAGTAGTTCAGGGTGGTTGATGTCTTTGTGATTCAGGCATGTCTATGTGTTATGTGTTCCGGACTTCAGTCCGATGCTGAATATGTGTTATACGTGTTTATGTTATGCTATGTTCAGACAGTTCCGGATTTCGGTCCGATGCAGCTAGTTCCGGACTCCGGTCCGATGCAGCTAGTTCCGGACTCCGGTCCGATGCAGGGGACAAGGTCCAGTCAGTTCCAGATTTCGGTCCGATGCAGTTACTTCCGGACCTCGGTCCGATGCAGTCAGTTCCGTACTTCGGTCCGATGCAGTTAGTTCCGGACTTAGGTCCGATGCAGTGGGCAAGGCCCAGTATGTGCTTTATTTGTTATTGTGTGGTATGTGGTAGTTTGGGGGAGCTCACTAAGCTTCGTGCTTACAGTTTCAGTTTTGGTTTCAGGTACTTCTGCAAGTAAAGGGAAGAGCTCGGGATGATGGCATCGCACACACCACAACTTCAGTTTTTGTCCTGGGAGTTGATCCAGTTCCTTAGATATGTTTTGATACAGTTGTGACACAGTTTTTCTCACAGTATTTTATTATGGTTTTGAGATACACAATGTATGGTTTTATTATGTGATACTCAGTTTTATGATCTTTGTTATATTAAAAATGAAATTTTCGGGTCGTATTTTTAGGTTGTTTCAAGTTGGTATCAGAGCCTTGGTTTGAGGGATTCGGATACACTTCCAGGTGTATCTGAACTCAAACTAAGGGAAAGATAAAAAGATTTTCAAAAGGAAATATATTTTTGAAAGAAATTTTGAAAAGCACTTAGAAAGAAAAGAATTTTTAAACAAGATAAGGGTGTGGTGCATGCGATCAGCCGAGCTCAAGTAAGTACTCCCAAATTACCCATACAAGTTATGTTATGATTGTCAGTTTCAGTAGAACAACATGCTAGAATAGGAATAAGGATCTAGGAGGATGCCTTATGTGCCTCCTATATGTGTTTCAGCTTTACAAGATTTGCATGCTAGTATTGAGTAAACAATAGTAGGATAGCCTGTTTAGGTTATGCCTGATAGTATGAGCTTAACATAGTATGCTAGTACAGTTTCTCGTTATGAGAATAGATTTGCTTGAGTAGTTTCCTGTGTTTGAATGCTGCTTGCTTTGTGCTTTGTAGGACTCTTGGTGATGGGAGTTAGTAGTTAGGTGAATACGTCACGTCACATGTGATCAGGGTTGAATAAACTCAGAGTGTTGGATTTGGCCTTATTGCGCAGCTCTTGTTTGAGTCTAACCGTTGTAAGGACGAGTCTTTTACTCGAAGGATTATCTGGGCCTCATCACATGTGATGGTATTCAGGTGATGGCTACTTAGCATTACAAGGAGGCCTTCGGCAGTTGAGGACTGGTTTGAGTGGAGTCAGAGATTTCCCTAGGGCAAGCCTAGGATGAGAGTAGCAGAGATCAGTAGTAGTAGTAGTAACTTGGTGGAGTCAAGGCAGTTCTTGAGGAAAGTACGGATAGATGTGGAAGGTAGTATGGACCCGTACTACTGAAAGCAGAGGATCCGTACTCGAATCAAGGAAGGCTGAGGCAAGACCAGGAAGCTAGTAGTAGTATCAATGATCCCTTGAGATATTTCAGTTTTCTGATGTTGCCATGATGTGTTTCAGAATGGTGGTTTTGCGTTCGAGGCTAGCAGACGGCAGTACCGGTGCCGGGGAGGGATCAAGATCAGGCTCGGAGGTCGAGTGTATGGATGAGCAGACCAGAGAGTTTCTTTCTTCAGAGATTACTCGTATTATACTGGAGCAGACTCCTGTGATCTTCGGTTCGATCAAGGAGGGTATCCTAGAGCTGATGGATGAGAGGTTGGGCACCTTCCGTGCCGAGGTGGCGGCCATGATGGGGTCGTGCACACTTACATTCAGGGAGTTCAGGGCATGTAGAGCTCCAGATTACCTCGGGGCGCGGGACCCCATAGCGAGTACTAGATGGTTGGTGGATGTGGCCAACGCTTTCTGCACGAGTAGGTGTCCCGAGGGGGACAAGGTTAGAATGGCGTCCTGTCTTCTGAAGGACAGGGTACGGGATTGGTGGGAAGAGGTCGGACATACCATTGGAGATGATGCAGCGCTAGATGCCATGACCTGGGCTGATTTCTCTACCAGGTTCAAGGCGGAGTTTGCACCAGTTATTGAGGTGTAGTAGTTAGCCAGAGAGTTTCAGGACCTCACCCAGACTACATAGACCGTGGCGGAGATCACCGCCAAGTTCAGGGAGAGGGCTCTTCTCGTTCCTCAGTATGCAGCCGATGAGGAAATGAAGAAGGCCCGTTATCATGAGATGTTGCAGAGCGATATCCACCAGTTTGTGAGCCGGTCCAGCTGTAAAATGCTGGATGACATGATTGCTAGGGCTCGGGAGAGGGAGATTGACCTTGAGATGGAGAAGAAAAGGAAACCGGAGGCGGTTTCGGGTATAGGTAGTTCGGGCAAAAAGCCCAAGGTTTCAGATCACAGATCCAAGAGTCAGCGGAGCCACAGTCGATGTGGAAAGTGTGGGAGATTGCACGATGGGGTATGCAAGGCAGGGAGTTCCGGCTGCTACAAGTGCGGTCGGACTGGGCATTTGAGCAGGGATTGTACGGCCCCTGCTACCGCCATTGCAGCATCAGATCTGATTTGCTTTCAGTGCAATCAGAGGGGACATAAAAAGTCCCAGTGTCCGAGTTTAGCTGTAGCAGGGAAGGTGGCTGCACCTGCCCCTGCTACTTTGAGGATTACAGATGGCCGGCAGGGCCGAGCCGAGGCGCCAGTGGCGAAGAGTAGAGCTTTTCAGATGACAGCAGAGGAGGCACGAGCGACTCCTGATGTGGTGACGGGTATGTATCTTCCCTTTATCTCTATATTATTATTGATTATTGCTTATGGTTATATGTTTTGTATAGGGTCGTTCTCTGTGAACGACATTTCTGCTACAGTATTATTTGATTCGGGGGCTACCCGATCGTTTGTATCGCTAGTGCTTAGCAAGAGATTTAGTAGAGCTCCAGGGGAGCTGGATTGTCCACTAGAGGTCAAGATAGCAGATGATAGGACCGTGAGGGTCGCCAGAGTGCATAGAGGATGTTCTCTTCAGTTGTTCGACAAGCAGTTTCCGGTGGACTTGGTCCCTATTCCCCTGCGAGGGAATAAGGTTATAGTAGGCATGGATTGGTTGAGTCCCAATGGGGAGGTGATTGATTGAGAGCTGCAGCTAGTGAGGGTTCGCACTCCTAGTGGGGGGAGAGTTAGTGATTCAAGGCGAGAGGCCACAATGCGGACCAGCTCATTATTCAGCCGCGAGAGCGAGGCACTATTTTCAGCAGGGTTGCGCCGGATATATAGCTTATGTTTTGGATGCTCGGGAGAAGGGTAAGGTGGCAGTAGATGATGTTCTGGTAGTGAGAGACTACCCTGATGTATTCCCAGAGGATTTGCCTGGAATACCTCCAGAGAGACAGGTCGAGTTTGGGATTGATCTGATTCCGGGTGCGGCGCCGATAGCTAAGACACTGTATCGGTTAGCTCCCCCTGAGATGCAGGAGTTGTCTACGTAGTTGCAGGAGTTGCTAGATAAAGGTTTCATCAGACCGAGTAGTTCGCCTTGGGGAGCTCCGATTTTGTTTGTGAAGAAAAAGGACGGGTCGCACCGTATGTGTATAGATTACCGGGAGTTGAATAAGGTAACGGTGAAGAACCGTTACCCACTCCCGAGGATAGATGATTTGTTTGACCAACTTCAGGGAGCGTCTTGGTTTTCCAAGATTGATTTACGTTCCGGGTATCATCAGATGCGAGTCAGAAATGAGGATGTGCAGAAGACTGCTTTCAGGACCAGGTATGGTCATTATGAGTTTGTGGTGATGTCATTTGGGCTCACCAACGCTCCAGCCACGTTCATGGACCTCATGAATCGTGTGTGCAGGCCGATGCTGGACCGGTCTGTGATAGTATTCATAGATGATATCTTGGTGTATTCCAAGACGCAGGAGCAGCACGAGGAGCACCTGAGGGAGGTGCTAGAAGTTTTGAGGAGGGAAAGACTTTTCGCAAAGTTCTCCAAGTGCGAGTTCTGATTGTGTGAGGTGCAGTTCCTTGGTCACCTCGTCAACCAGAAGGGTATTTTAGTAGATCCGGACAAGATAGAGGCCGTGATGCGGTGGGAGGTCCCGAAGTCTCCATCCGAGATTCAGAGCTTCCTAGGGTTGGCAGGGTATTACTGGAGATTCATTCAAGATTTCTCCAAGATGGCAGTGCCACTCACTCGACTGACCAAGAAGTCGGTGGTGTTTCATTGGGGGCCTGAGCAGCAGGCAGCATTTGAGACCCTCAGGCAGAGGTTGTGCGAGGCTCCGATCCTTACCCTGCCCGAGGGAGTAGAGGATTTTGTAGTCTACTGTGATGCCTCAATCACAGGTATGGGAGCAGTATTGATGCAGCGAGGCCATGTGATAGCTTACGCCTCGAGACAGTTGAAGCCTCACGAGGCTAACTATCCTACCCATGATTTAGAGCTGGGGGCGGTTGTGTTTGCCCTCAAGATTTGGAGACATTACCTTTATGGGGTCCGTTGTACCATCTACACGGATCACAAGAGTTTGAGGTACCTTATGGACCAGTCGAATCTAAACATGAGACATAGGAGGTGGTTGGATGTGCTGAAGGATTATGATTGTGAAATCCTTTACCATCCAGGGAAGGCCAACATAGAGGCCGACGCCCTAAGCCGCAAGGTGAGAGCAGCCCCTATCAGAGACTTATGTATGAGGATGACAGTGATTACTCTGTTGTTGGAACGGATCAGGGAGGCTTAGGTTGAGGGCCTCAAGGAGGAGAGGTAGAAGTGTGAGAGGATAGTGGGCCGAGTGGCTTCGTTATTATGATAGTCGGGGGTTGTTGACCCTTCATGGGAGAGTGTGGGTACCGTACTGGGGTAGAGTACGGCAGGTGTTGATGGACGAGGCTCATAAGTCTCAATTTTCTATCCACCTAGGGGCGACGAAGATGTATAGAGATCTTCGAACCGATTACTAGTGACCCTGCATGAAGCGGGATGTCGCCTGGTATGTAGAGAGGTGTCTGACCTGCAGGAAGGTCAAGGCAGAACACCAGAGGCCTCACGACAAGATGCAGCCGTTAGACATTCCCGCGTGGAGATGGGAGGACATCACCATGGATTTTATCACCAAGCTTCCCAGGACCGCACGTGGGGTAGATTCGATTTGGGTAATAGTGGATCGGTTGACGAAGAGTGCTCATTTCATACCGATCCAGGAGAGCATATCGGCGGAAAAGTTAGCCGAATTCTATGTGCGGGAGGTAGTGGCACGTCATGGAGTGCTGGTATCGGTGGTGTCAGACCAAGACGTCCGTTTTACATCCAGATTCTGGAAGCGGTTTCACGACGAGATGGGTACTCGTCTCCATTTCAGCACCGCTTTCCACCCTCAGACAGACGGGCAGAGCGAGAGGACGATTCAGACTCTCGAGGACATGCTCCGAGCATGTGTCCTAGACTTCGGTGGCAGTTGGGATATGTATCTTCCGTTAGCAGAATTTTCGTATAACAACAGTTATCATGCGAAAATTGATCGACCTTCCTTTGAGATGCTTTATGGGAGGAAGTGCAGGACCCCGATTTGTTGGGGCGAGGTCGGTCAACGAGTCATTGGGAGCACAGAGGTGGTGCTCAAGACGACTGAGTTGATTCAGCGGGTTCGTAGTAGACTGCAGACTGCGCAGAGTCGGCAGAAGAGCTACGCCGACATGAGGCATTCAGACTTGGAGTTCCGGGTGGGCGATATGGTCCTTCTGAAGGTCTCACCTTGGAAGGGTGTCATCAGGTTTCGGAAGAGGGGAAAGCTGGGCACCAGGTTCATTGGTCCTTTCAGGGTTTTGGCCCGTGTGGGTCGGGTTGCTTATCGGTTGGATCTTCCAGTAGAGCTTAGCTAGATCCACAACACTTTCCATGTGTCTCAGTTGAGGAAGTGTTTGGTGGATGAGTCAGCAGTTGTTCCCTTAGAAGATATTCAGGTTGATAGCAGCCTGAATTATATTGAGAGGCCGGTCACGATTCTGGACCGGAAGACAAAGACCTTGAGGAACAAGGTAATTCAGTTAGTGAAGGTGCAGTGGTAGCACCGGAAGGGGTCTGAGTGGATGTGGGAGGCTGAGGAAGAGATGAGAGGGCAGTACCTGGAGTTATTTGCAGATTCAGCCGTAGCAGACTTCGAGGACGAAGTCTGAGTCAAATGGGGGAGAATTGTAACGACCCGTCTCTGGTATGTTGTTTCCATGTTATTTATTTAGAAGTTTTCAAGAGGGACTCGACGAGTCTATAGCCCGACTCGTCGAGTAGAGACGGGATTTCGAGCACGTGTAAGTCGGCGACTCGACGAGTCCATATTCGGGACTCAGCGAGTCCGCTTGCCAGGAAGAAACCCTAAATCCACGGGTTTGCTCACTATTTAAGCAATGTTATGTGCCCCAAACTCGCCTCCTTCACCCTCAGAGAGCTTGTGAGAAACCCTAAACCATTCCTTGTATGATTAAAGTGTTTTTTTTTGTGTGGATTCTTGAAGGATTGAGGAAGAAAAAGAAGAAAGGACCAAAAAGAGGAAGTGTAGAGCAAATATCCAAGGCCAAAGTCATAATTCATTGAGGTATGTCTCGGAATTATTCTGTTTTGTGCTTAAAACCTCCATTAGAGCACCTCTAAGGGTAGTTTAATGTATTTTCCAAGCTTTATAGTTGTATGGATGCCTTGTTGGGTCGAGATATCTCAAGATCTGTTCATTTAGGAGTTTTAGAGCCCTGATCTAGAGCCTTTTCGAAGTTTCTTTGCTTGAGAACCCTAGATCTAGCCTTTATTATGCTTTTTGAGCCTTTTAATCTTCATGGGTGCATATGGGCACGTAAAGATAGAATCTTTACGTGTTAATCGAGAGCTTAGGGAGCCCAGATCTATAAGTTTTACACGCTGGATTCAAGCAGAATCGAGTTTAGAGTAGCTGCATGCATGCGACTCGACGAGTCGTTCTTCCGACTCGGCGAGTCGAGTCGCGAGTCCCTGATTTTTCCCCTTTTGAGTGATGCCGAGTGGGGACCAGTGAGTGGTAGAGTGGACTCAGTGAGCCGGAGTTCAGAATCAGTAATGGAGGGACTCGACGAGTCGTTCATACAACTCGGCGAGTCCAAGGCAATCTTCTTAGCTCAAGAACAACTCGTCGAGTTGTTCATACGACTCGGCGAGTCGGATGCAGATAGTTTGAGTTCTAGAATCGAAAGGAAACTCGTCGAGTTGATGCCATACTCGACGAGTAGCCGCGAGTATGGTTGAGAAGTGAGAATATTGACTCGGCGAGTTGGCGGCCCAACTCGGCGAGTCAGGTCAACTGTAGGTTGACTTTGACCGGGAGAGTTGACTTTGACCAGGGGAAAAAGATTCATTTTACCCCAATACAGTTATTAGTATTTGATTGAGTGTGGTTATGGAATTGTAGCTGGGGAGATACCAGAGCAACAACAGATAGCTTCCAAAGCCATACACTCAGCGGCCAGTTCACGAGGTGAGTTTCCTACCAGTAGGAACGGGTCTACGGCCACAATGCCGACCCGTTTAGCTAGCAGTTAGTTCCGGAATTCGGTCCGAAGCAGTAGTTCAGGGGGCTTGATGTCTTTGTGATTCAGGCATGTCTATGTGTTATGTGTTCCGGACTTCAGTCCAATGCAGTATATGTGTTATACGTGTTTATGTTATGCTATGTTCAGACAGTTCCAGATTTCGGTCCGATGCAGCTAGTTCCGGACCCGATGCAGGGGACAAGGTCCCATTCAGTTCCAGATTTCGGTCCGATGCAGTTAGTTTTGGACTTCGGTCCGATGCAGTGGGCAAGGCCCAGTATGTGCTTTATTTGTTATTGTGTGGTATGTGGTAGTTTGGGGGAGCTCACTAAGCTTCGTGCTTACAGTTTCAGTTTTGGTTTCAGGTACTTCTGCAAGTAAAGGGAAAAGCTCGGGATGATGGCATCGCACACACCACAACTTCAGTTTTTGTCCTGGGAGTTGATTAAGTTCCTTAGATATGTTTTGATACAGTTGTGACACAGTTTTTCTCACAGTATTTTATTATGGTTTTGAGATACGCAACGTATGGTTTTATTATGTGATACTCAGTTTTATGATCTTTGTTATATTAAAAATGAAATTTTCGGGTCGTATTTTTAGGATGTTTCATTATAACATCAAAATCGGACCAAAACCCCAAGATTTGGGAGTTTACCACCCAAGAACACTTGGAGAGTAAACTCCATTTCTAAGGGCCAAATGGTGCCTAGTCCTTCCTTAAGCCATGAAACTAGTTTGGACTTGTACACTAATGAGTTTAGGGACAGAAAACAACCTCAAAACACTAAGATTTGGGAGTTTACCACCCAAGAACACTTGGAGAGTAAACTCCTTTATAAGGGCCAAAGTGTGCCCAATGTCCCTCAAAGCCTTGGAAATGAAACTAGAAGCTACCATTACATGTTTAGACATCCAAAACAAATAGAATCAAGGGTTGAAAGTGAGTTCACGGCCAAGGAAGTTCTTGGGCCGTGAACTCCATATTAGGGTGCCAAAATGCCCTAAAGACCTTCATTAAGCCAAGAGACAAACATAGCACCTTACCTTGATGTGTCTAGGACCCAAAACAATAAAAATATCAACACCCATGAGTGTTTACGTCCGCAAACACATGATTAAATGGTCCATGGTCCGTGAACTCAAGTTAAGGGTGTTTTGATGCCACAAACACTTCCAAAGGCTTAGGCTTGAAATTAGAATGCTTCCTTAGGACCTTTAGCACCCTCATAAACATAAATGGCCATGAGTTTACGGTAGTAAACTCATTTGGGCCGTGAAATCCTTAGAACTTCAAAGAAAGTGGGTTTTCTTCATCCTAAATTAGAGCTAAGGTCCCTAAATCATTCCCTAGCCTTCAAACTTGCATTCCCACATGAGTAGCCATGAGTTTACGACCGTAAACTCCCTTGGGCCGTGAACTCATGGTAGTAAACTCATGTGAGTGCCTTTATACCGTCCTATGTTAAATCACATGTGATTCCAACACTTGGTCAAGGTGTTTCCTAGTCCCGGAAGGTGTTTTCCTTTAATATAGATATTATAAACACTATATTCTTGTCAATATGTATCCTTATATGTCATTTAGGACTTATTGTGTCTCGGGACTTCATTCGTGGAACTTCTCATCCCTACACGCATACCCGTTAGAACCACCCACAACAGGTGAGTTCATACCCCTAAATCAATGTTTTAAATGGTTTTAAATGCTTTATTGGGGGGGGGGGGGAATACAAGTAGAAAACAACATGTTATTAAATCATTCATATGTATTTTATAACTGTGTTTTCATTCAACAGATTTCACATACTACAAAATGTGATGCATGAAATGGTTTTCTATCTTAAAAATACTTTGTTATCAAATGTATTACTTTTGAAATGTTTATTAAAATGACATCAAGTCATTGTTAATTATTGTTCAAAACTCTTAGATATCTTACAAAACCATTACTTTTACCTTCTTGAACAAAACTATACTTATACACTTATGTTCATATAAATGTTTTTGAGATTATAGTTTTCATCCTTCATTCAGTTTCCCACACTCTTGTGTAGCAAGGGTGTGTAAACCTACTTGAACAACCAATTACCTTTCAGTTAATTATCATAGGGATAGTTAGAAGACACAAAACATTATTCCTATTACAAGGAATCACACAAGAGTCAGTTCATTCATGAGTCTAGACCAGTACATTACCTGATACATGAGTACATTTACATATGATTACATGATACATGAGTACGTTGACATATGATTACATGATACATGAATACGCTTACTTGAATACATTACATGAGTACCTTTACATATGTCGTGTTAGCCCTAGTACCTCGGGATAACACTTACATTAGTACATTTTCCTATTTACTGTATTTTGTGATAGGTTATACATTTCGCTTACCGTGATGTCGTTTTAGCCCTAGTACCTCGGGATAACACTTACATTATTAGACTAATTACCGTTTGTAATTGTTAGGTCCAGTTAGTGTTGCGTCTTTGGGCTCGTTAGCTAGTCCAGTTTTGTCTCCGGTATGGGCCTGTCCATCCGTGAGTTCTTTGTAGGGTTATTATATATAGATGCTTGCATGCATTCTTTAACGTAAGATTTGATAGAGATTTTTATAGCGTTTTACGTTCTTATCTTTTGTAACCCTAGAATCCTCTACAGCGGAAGTTCTTCATCGAGCTTTACTGAGGATTGAGTTAATCAAATCATTCGACTCATTCAGATCCATTCTTGTGTTTTTGTCTTACTATTATTGCTTTCTTGATTTGCCTGTTATAAGATCTAATCGATCAAGAGTATTATAAACTCATCAATTGGTATCAGAGCAGGAGGCTGTGTAATTCATACACATCTCTTCTGTGAAAGAAGTGATTAGGGTTTATTCCGCATTAACTGATATTTATTGAGCCGTCACTCCATAATTGACGTATCTCAGTATTTATTCGTTTTGCCCTAATATTACATATTACAAGTCTGATCTTTCAAACAGGTAAAACGATCAAGCATGGACGATTCTCAATCTAATCCTATCAACATCTCAAACAGTATTGGATCAACAACAAAGATTCCTATTCTTTACACCCAGGATTACGAAGTTTGGGCGCATCATTTTGAAGACTATGTCATCGGATCTGAAGATAATGGGTATCTTATATGGGAAGCTATTGTGTCTGGACCATTTTCTCACTCAGGAACATCCAGAATCATTAAAACTCAGAAAGAGTATAATGATCTGTTAAAAGATGTAAAAGACGTTGCTCAAGACGAAAAGGAGAAGTTTCAGTGCAATATCAAAGCATTAAGACTGATCCGATTCGCTCCTCAATCTGACACGTTTAGGTTGCGAGAGCTGTATTCCACAAATGAAGATCTGGAGCACTCTATTCAGACCTTGCTTTTTTCTGAGTTTGGTGAGTTCAAGCAAAACTCCGATGAGTCTGTCACTCAGACGTTTGATCGCTTCAATCATCTTCTTAGCAAGATGATCAAACATGATATCGAAAGGAAGTTGATTGAACAGAAGGTCACCTTTTTGAATGTCTTAAGATCCGAATGGAGAGCTGTTGTGTCTACAGTTAAAGCTCATGGGCAGTTCACGTCATATTCGTTGGCGAAACTGGTGGGAATTCTGAAATCCGAAGAAAAGATTGTGATGCAAGAGAAGAGTGTGGTCTCAAACTTGGGGTCCTTAGCCCTCCTGTCCAAAAGCAAGAATGTAGTAGAAGATGAAGATCTGAACCTGGAGGACTACGATCTTACTTCAGAAGATTATTCTATGATGGTGTCCAATCCAAAAAAGGTTCATCAAGAAGAGGTTTCCTACCAATAAGAACCGAAATTGGCAGGGAAGCTACAGTTCAGAGAAAGTAAGGGAGGAGCCGAAGACTGAGGAACCAAAGAAAGAGGCGAAGGTTGAAGGAGATTCTGGTGTAAGCTGCTATTACTGTGGAGGAAAGAATCATTATGCAAAAGATTGTGTTCTGAAGAAAATGGCAGAGAAAGATGAGGAGAAAGATGAAGAGGCAATCCTGATGAAAAAGACGGAAGAGATTAAGAGGAAGAAAGCTGCTAATAATCCTTCTATGAATGTTGTTATTGTACAAGGTTCGGCAAAGGATGACGAGTTCGGTGGCGTGCAGGTGTGGTCAACCGACTCAGAAGATGATGAGGTGAGAAAGCCTTCGCATGGAAAGGCGTATGTCACAAGAGGTGGTGAAAGCAGCGGAAAGTGTTTGATGGTGACTGATGTATCTCACATAAGGGGATACAATACAGATGGTGGAAATGAGGACACCAAGGAGCGAGAGGACTTATGCTTCACAGCAAAACCTCTCAGTGTGCAGATCAATGAACTTGATGAATTGATCAAGAAGGTACAATCTCTTTTTATCTCGTTCAAAGTTCCACAGAAATCATATGAAAAGGAATTAAATAACTTAAATTCAAGAATCTCAAATCTGGATAGTTGTTTAACTCAAACACGGGTCACCAATTCTAACCTAACTGACCAAATAAGCAGGGTGTCATCCAAGAGTGAGGAGCGAAGGATGTGGATTGAGCAAAAGGAGTTGGAGCTGATTAAGTATAAGGATGAAAACATTTATTTACAAAGAGACAATTTGAAACTTTTAAAACAAAGAAATGTTTTTTGTTTGATTGCTAAAAGACTTTATGCTAACATTACTCAACTGCATCTGAATTGTGAAATAGGGCAGAAAATACATCGCATGATTTTACCCTTCCTTGAGTTTAAGGAGGATGAAATCGATGCTGAAGCATACAACTGTGAAAGTGTTGTATCGTCTGATGATGTGAATCCCACTTACATGTACGGTCTGGACAAAATAGAATCTTTTATAAAGTCCAAAGACCATAAGGACATGCTGAAAAATCTTTTGGATGAAAACGATAAGCTGAAACTAAGGACCGAAACCATACAAAAATTCGACTCATTGAGTGCTAATTTAAGTTCAGAAAATAAAACTGATGTTGAAAACGCATCTGAACTTAATGAGGACGATGATATGAGTGAGATTTCTGTAGGGGATGTAGTCGTCTGTTTTGAGTTTGTCAAGAGCGAACCCGAAAACCACAAAAATCTGATTTCTGAAAATTTTGTGGAGTTCACTCGTTAAATAAGTCCCCGATTCTTGAAGAAAAGGCTGTAGTGTACCAAAAGGTGAGAACTACTCCAAATCAGGTGTATAAAGTCACGGGAGTAACCGAACATCAAACAGCCGAATTCACTGCCATTGTGAATGAAGATAACGCAGATGGCTGTGATGAGTTCTTCTGGTGTGCTCCTATAGATAATGCCGACGAAACAGTTGGTTTGTCAGAGCGAACGTCCTGGAAAACAAAAGGAAGATATGTACCAGAGCCGCTGAACAAGCCTGACAACTTTGACGTGCCAAGCACAAGTGGCACAAAAGAAATACCTGTAGAAGAAGTCACTTCCACAAGCGAAACATCATCTGTGAAAAGTGAACCGGCTGACAAGAAGCTAAAACAAAAGGCTAACATCCACAGACAGTTGAAACAAGTGAAAAATCAAAAGCAGCAAAGAAACCAAAGATACAAAAAGAATCTCTCTGAGCGAAAGCAGTTTTGGCGCTCTCAAAACACTAATTTCTCTTATCATGATAGAAATTCAAAGTCAGAAGAAAAGGCTTTCGGGCCACATGAGGAACAGAACCGAAAGGTTAGGTTCGGTAATGAGAGCAACAACAATCGAAAGGAAAGGTTCTGTTCAGAAAGCAACAACAACCGAAAGGACAGGTTCGGTCCCAAAAGTAACAGCTACCGAACGTCCAGGTTCGGTCCCTCCAATGACCATAAACAAAAGGGACATTTTGAACCACAAGTAAGAAGCAATTCCCATTCTAATTCTTCTCATTCTCAATTCTCTTCTAAACCCAATTCCGTTCCTGCACAGAATTCAAAATCATCAACGAACTTGAAAGGAAAATCGAAGACTTCCTCAGTCCAGGAAAATCGAAAGCAGTCTAAAGCCCAAACACCAAAACCTGAAACCAAAACAACTGTTGCTAACCCTAACAAAATCAAAGTGTTTACCATTAAAAGAAAAGATGAAACAACATTAATAAAAAGAACATATCTTGTTGATGTTTCTCTTACTATTCCTGTTCCTGTGAAAGGCTCACATGGACCCAAGAAACTTTGGGTTCCTAAATCTGCTTAATTTTTGCAGGTTATAAGTGACGAGCAGTTCGACGAAGAATGGTACATTGACAGTTGCTGCTCACGTCACATGACAGGAAGGAAGGAAGAGCTAAGGGAGTTTCGATCTCTTCAGAATGGTGGGAATGTCAAGTTCGGCAACAACTCTTATGGAACGATAAAGGGTTATGGGATGATAACCAATGGAGACTTCACAATAAGAAAGGTGGCGTACATTGAAGGGTTGCAACACAATCTCATCAGTGTGTCTCAACTGGTAGGAGGTACCGGTCTTCAAGTTTCATTTGACGATGAAGGTTCAGAAATCATAGAGAAGAAATCAAAAAGGGTGATTCTCAAATCAGAACGCAAAGGCGAAATGTTTCCTCTCAATCTCAAACCAATCAAAGAAAATCCAGCTATATGTCTTCTATCCAAAGCTCATTTTGACGAAAGCTGGTTGTGGCACCGAAGGCTATCCTATCTCAACTTCAAAGACATCAACAATCTTGTCACAGGAGGTCATGTTAGAGGTCTACCATTGCTCAAGTTTGATCGAGAACACCTGTGCGTTGCATGTGAAATGGGGAAACAAAGTCGTCAATGTCACCCATCCATCATAAACACGAAAGTTGTTGAACCACTTGAGTTGCTTCACATTGACTTGTGTGGTCCATCATCAATCGAAAGCATTAGCGGTAGCAAGTATATTCTTGTTATCATTGATGATTTCTCTCGTTTTACATGGGTGTTCTTTCTGAAACACAAATCTGAGGCTACTCCTAAGCTAAAGTTGTTCATCAAGCAGGTTGAAGTGCAACTGAGAAAAGTCGTTCGCAACATTAGGAGCGACAATGGACTGGAATTCAAGAACAAAGAATTTGAAGACTTTTTGGCAGAAAAAGGAACCAGTCACAACTTCTCAGCCCCCTACACGCCTCAACAGAACGGAATTGTCGAAAGACGAAACCGATCTTTGTGTGAGGCGGCCCGAACTATGCTAAGTTTCACTTCTCTTCCTTTATATTTCTGGGCTGATGCTATTGCTGCAGCATGTTTTACGCAGAACAGGTCTTATCACAACAAGCGTTTCTCTCTAACTCCTTATGAGATCATCAATAACAGGAAGCCGAACGTAAAATTCTTCCATGTGTTCGGTTCACGATGCTTTATCTTCAACTCCAAAGAACATCGTAACAAATTTGATGTTAAAGTTGATGAAGGATTTTTTTTGGGATACTCTCTTACTTCAAAAGCATACTGGGTCTTAAACAAGCATTCTAGGAAGATCGAAGAAACATATTATGTGACTTTCGATGATAACTACGTCAAGAAGCTAAAGACCGCTGAAGAAGCTATTGGAGAGATTTTCTCTCAATCAGGTCAAGTCACGGCCTCGATTGCTAATCTGTTCGATCAGTTTGTGGAATTATTCGATGAACCTGAGAAAGCTACTCTCTCAGAAGCTAAGGCAGCAGACAACAAATTCGACCATCTGAAGCAAATTGTCGAAGATGCCGCCAAACGAATGGGTGAAGGAGAACAAGTTCCAAACAAACCTCCTCAGCAAGGCACTTCAGTTGAGGGGGAGAATCCACTTTCTTCAAAACAACCGAGCTCACAAATTGAGGGGGAGAATTCTATTCCTGCTACACCCGAAAGACCTGTAGCACCCGAAATCTCAACAACACCCGAAAGCTCAACTACACCCGAAAGTCCTGTAGCACCAGAAAGTCCAGCTACACCTGAAAGCTCATCAGTCGAGGGGGAGAACTCCAATATGTTCTACGATGACGATAGTCAATCTGAATTGGAAGAAATGGTCAATGCTGAATTGGATCCATCCTATGATCCAAATTACCCTCCTCTTGTTAAATGGACCAGAGATCATCCTGTATCTCAGATAGTGGGTAATGTCTCTGAAAAGGTCATCACCCGATCTCAACTAAAGGCAAAGCAAACATCTCTATTCTCCAAAGTAGAGTTCTGTATGTATAATTCTTTCGTATCAAAAGTTGAACCGAAGACAGTAAATACTGCTCTTGATCAATCTGACTGGGTTCAAGCTATGCAAGATGAACTCAACGAGTTCGAAAGAAATAAGGTATGGCGTCTCATTCCAACTCCTAAAGATGCCTCAGTTGTTGGTCTCAAATGGGTATTCAGAAACAAGATGGACAAGGAAGGCAATGTCATTCGAAACAAAGCTCGTCTCGTGGTGAAAGGATACTGCCAGGAAGAAGGAATTGATTACGAAGAAACTTTTGCTCCGGTAGCGAGGCTGGAATCTGTTCGAATATTTTTGGCCTATGCTGCTCACAAGAATTTCGAGGTCTACCAAATGGACGTGAAATGCGCCTTTCTGAATGGAGAACTTGAAGAAACGGTTTACGTGGAGCAACCTCCTAGTTTTGTCAATGAAAAGTTCCCAAATCACTGTTATATTCTAGACAAAGCAGTTTATGGTCTGAAACAAGCACCTAGGGCATGGTATGAAACGCTAACTAAGTTCTTAAAGATGTCAAAATTCAAACAAGGTTCGGTTGACCCAACCTTCTTTCGTAAGAAGGAAGGTAACCACCTTATGATAGTTCAAATCTATGTCGATGATATCATCTTTGGCTCAACGAATCCTAGCTTAACAGCTGAATTCAGAAAGCTGATGGAGACTAAATTTGAAATGAGCTCAATGGGTCCGATTAACTTTTTCCTTGGTTTAAATATTAGACAGGGACCCGAAGGCATCTTTATCAACCAGGAAGCATACACCAAGACTCTTCTTGCTAAATTTGGCATGATGGGAGACTCAGAGGTCAAAGTTCCAATGGCGTTCGGCACCAAGCTCACACCATTCTTGGAAAAACCGGCAGTCGATATCACGTTATACCGTCAGATGATTGGTTCCTTGATGTATCTTACTGCTAGCAGGCCTGATATAATGTTTTCTGTATGTTATTGTGCTAGGTTTCAGGCGAATCCTCGTGAACCACATATGCTTGTAGTGAAAAACATACTCCGGTATCTGAAACGAACCACCTCCCTCGGTCTATGTTATCCATCAAACTCAGGTTTCTTCGTTCAAGCCTACTCAGATGCAGGCCTTGGAGGATGTGGTTTAGACAGGAAAAGCACCTATGGAGGCTGCCAATTCCTAGACGGGAAGTTATTCAGCTGGCAATCAAACAAACAGACATGTGTTTCTCTGTCAACAGCCGAAGCAGAGTACATCGCAGTTGCCTCCTGTACATCTCAAGTGATTTGGATCCAAAGCCAGCTTCGTGATTATGGACTCAATATGAAAAAGATCCCACTATATTGCGATTCAGAAAGTGCAATTAGGATCTGTCATAACCCAGTGCAACACTACAAGACCAAGCATATTGCACTGAGGTATCACTTTATAAAGGATCATGTGGAAGATGGAAACGTCGAAATTCACTTTGTTCGAACCACTGATCAACTGGCCGATATCTACACCAAAGCTCTTCCTGAAGCATCTTTCAATAAAATTCTACAAGGGCTTGGAATGATGGAATCGGAGTCAGTACCAAAAACTACCTCTCAAAACTAAAAGTTGGAAGCGAAAGGAACCGAACGTTCGGGTTCGGTTCACATGTGTGCCGAAATGAACCGAACGCTCGGGTTCGGTCCTATTATCTGATCTTCACTTATCTCAAAGGTAGTTTCTTTGGTTGTAAACCATTTGTATCATTTTCTCAAATTCATCTCTCTCATTTTCAAAGTTCTTTTCTTTTTCAAACTTATTTTTTTTTTGCAACCGAATTAGACCGAACGCTCAGGTTCGGTTCCAAATTTTTTTAACCGAAATAGACCGAACCCTCGGGTTCGGTTCCAAATTTTTTTTGTATCATTTTTTCTTATTATTTATCAAAAACTCTAAAAACATTTTTTTTTGTACGAAATTTTTTTTATCTCATATTTTTGTGTGGCTATTTGTGTGGAAATTCTTTCATTAGTTAAGTGTCCCTAGAAGCATGTTGCTGTATGTGTCCAAAGCCTCACTCGATTCAGAATAGTAGCCTTACTGACTTGGTATATACAAACTTTGTCTTCCCATTTAGGCTTTTATATTTATTCTAATCTTGAGCTACCTTACTCTCTTCTCATATGAGATAAGAGTTTTCTGCTTGGTCCTTATTTTAATAGTAGAGGTACTTTGGTCTCTTTACACCATCTACACTACTTTTCTCCATCTCATTCACTTCATAAACTTAACCCTTGAGACTCTCAGAAATTACCACTGAGGTTTATGGTTACACAACTTCTGTGTTCATGATCTTAGCTTCGTGCCACTACGTACTAAGTGAAACCCACAATTCAATACCTACTATGCATTGACAGTGAACAATCAACTTTGCTCTAGCTTTCACTAACGAATTGATGGACTTATCCATGGGGATGGAAAGTGAAATCTCTAATTTCATTTTGTGTGATTCCTATGAAATTGTTAAATCCCATAGCATTTCTTCCCTTGGAATCCAGTTTTAATTTTTTGAGATTTTACATCCATTATTTTACATTGCCACTTAAAATATTTCAAACCTACCTGTTCAACAGACTACATTGGTCTCACAAGTACTTCGTTCGATTTCTGTCTTATATCAAGATCAAGAATTCTGAACTGAAGCGAAAGCCACCCAAATTAGCCTGATTAAAAGAAGCCTTTCAACACTTCTCAATAAGTGTCTGATCGTTATTCAACGGGAAACCACACAAATACTTTAAAGTCTCTCTTGACTTTGAAGGAAGAGATTCGTGCCCGGGATCCATTGTTTCGTGTCTTTACTAACATTACAAATTCCCTCATATGTGTTGCTTTATTTCCTTTTCTTTTACACACTAAGCACGCAAATCTTTTTGATTTTCCAAAATTCTGGTTTCATTTGTTACAAGCAATTTTTTTATGGGATTTGAAGTTATAAAAGAGTTGTGGCTCATATTGATCCACGTGGTAATTTTGCTTTAAGATGACGTACACTCTAAAGGGATAAGATGCTGACTCAGGCGGGAGTCCAATCGACTTGATTTTCAAATGGCGCTTGAATGACAGGCGTGTGAAGTGGAACCGTTTCGTTTAAAAACGACGCCTGATGGGAAGGCGTGTGAATTGGGACAGTTTTCTCTCTCCTGCGTAATCATCGGGGATACCTACTGTCACGCATCAATCACCTCCGAAAAACCCTTCGTATTTCCTTCGAAGATTTGAGAACGGATTCTTCTCTCTCCTTTAGCCACAATATAAAAGGTAATCTTGACCATTATTTACCTCTTTACTGCACCCAAAATTTCAGAGAGCAAGAAAAGCTTTGAGAATTCTACTGTTCATCATCTCTCCCAACTTCTTCACTTCAATGGCGGATTCATCATCTGTTCATGCCACTTCCCGCATCCTGCCGATTCGTCCCCAACAGAGTTTGATCATTGATCTTACTCCCCAGGTTTATGATGCCTTCATGTTCCCGATCATCGAATGCCTCAAATACTCGCCGCTTGCTCCCGCTCTCACCAAAGCTGAAGCTGTTCCTATGGAGAGTTTATCCCAAATGTTTTCTTCGACATTCTTGATCACAAGGCGTCAATCTCCAAGCAGCGATTCTGCTCACTTTTAGGGTTTGAACCTGATTCATCTAGGGTTAACCTTGAATCCATTCCAGTGGGTCAAATGTTTTCTATGTTCTACAATATGGGATATACTGAGGTGCTGACAACGGTCACTAAGTTCAAGAAATCGTGCCTGCCTCCTCAGTGGAACGGGTTACTTACTGTGCTGTTCAAGGGGTTATCTGAACGCAGTGCTGGGTCAGACGGAGCGAGTCGTCTGTTCATCACGATTCTATATGGGGTTTACAACGGTCTAAACCTGGATTATGGGTCGGTGTTATGGCAGCAACTGATCCAGAGCCTTGTATCCACATCTCGACACTCCAAGATCTCCTACGCTCGATTCTGGACGTTGGTCACAAAATGGGTGATGGACAAGTATCACGTCCCCATTATTGCTGGTTCTCCACTGTCTTCGATTGGTACTTTCCATACCACAAAGATAATAGTCTCCGATGCATCCAAATTTCAGTTCATTGGCTCCATCCCTGAGTCGATGTTTGGAGACGTTCCTGCTGAAAGCCGTATCATCCGCACATACAAGGAGTTTCGTCGCTCTGGTCCTAGAGAGCTTACTCCTGAGATGATCAAATCCATCCACGAAGCTGATAAGCCTGCTCCAAGGGGAAAGAAGAATGAAAAAGGCAAAGACAAGCAGGTTGGCAAGGGAGCGAAAGGCCCTTCTCCCAAGAAACGAAAACCTACCAAGGCTGCTGACTCTCCTCCAATGAAGAAGAGAAAAACCCAACCCATGCGAAAGTTGATACTTGCTTCCTCCTTAAGCGAATCTGAGGAAGACCATTCAGACTCTGACGAGTCTCCTCGTGGTAACACTCCTCCACGATCGCCTACCCCAGAAGTACATTTTTCCAGTTCACCTATCTCTTCTCCACCAGTCACCATTCCTATTTCCATTCCCCCCCCCATAACCTCCACCACTCACATACCACCTACCTCTATCCCAGTACCCCTCCCATTTTCACTAAAGCTACCACAACAACCGCTGAAGTAAGAACCAACGTATCTGATACGGGGGCTCCTACTTCACAACCCGAACCCAATCCCACTACCGAACATACTTCCCAACCCGAACCTACTTCCACTACCGAGCCTCCGCCCTCACATCAGTCAGCAGAGGACGAAGAACCATTTCTTGGTGGGGAGGACATGAAATTTGATTCGGTCTATTACAGTCCGTATCAGGTGCAAAGTGATGACGATGATGATGCTCCCGTCACCAAGAAGCATCTCAAGGAGCTTCACGAGAAGATTGATTCTCTCATCGCTTCCTCTTCTTCATCACAGTCTACCATTTCTGAAGCTGCTATTCAGAAGATTGTTGATGCTTTTTCCAAAGCTCATGAAGTTTCTCTCGGCTCAGCTACTGCCACAATTGATGCATCCACCAAAGCCTGTGCTGCTGCGACCGAAAAAGTCGAAAAATTATTTACTGATGCTTCATCTCTTTTGCAGTCTTTACAAGAAACTGCCGAAGCCTCTAAAATGAAGCTTGACCCCATCGTCAACAAGCTGGGTACCTCAGTTGCCTCTGAACTAACGTCCTTCACCACTCTTCGTCAAACAATCACCGACGACAACTCGGCGTTTAAGGCGACCATTGAGGAGCGCCTCACCAAGCTTCAAGAAGATCTAGCTGCTGAGAACTCCCTCATGGATGCTCTTGCTAGAAAGACCACTGCTCTTAAGGTCAAGAGTCTTCAACTCTCCAATTCTCAAAAGGAGATTGAGTCTCTTCGATCAGAAAGAGAGGTGATTTCATCGTGTGTTTCAGATGTCCACGCAGCCATTTCAAACATCCTGGAAGCACATGATCCAATACTCAACTACTCTGTGAGACGAACTCTTGCAGAAAAGCTTGCTCCTGCCCTTTCTCTCCTGAGCAAACTTGAAGGGCTCCTTGACTTCGTGTCCATTCCGAAACAAGGGGGAGAGAATGTATCTCAACCGCCTCCCACTTCTACAGCAACCAAAACAACCGAACCTCCTGTAACAGGCCAAGCCTCAGGTTCGGGCGTAAAAGACAAAGGGAAACAAATTGCTGAAGATAGTGACGACGACAAAGAGACGATTGCTGATCTCTTGAAAAAGCAAGGTCGAGACAAGGATGTTGATATCAACGCTCAGGTTACTAGAGAGGCTGAAGAAGCTGAAAGAAAACAGAAAGAAGTTCACGACCTTCTTGAGAGTAGGAAAACTCTTTTTCCTCCTTAGACTCTTGAGAAGTTGCTGAAAGAAGCCATTGAAACCCCAAGCATCTTGTGGCTCGAACCAGTGATCTCTCTAGATCGCATCAATTCTGTCGATTCTCAGTTCGACATGCCACTGACCCGAAAGGCCTTCATCTTCCATGCCTTTGACAACGTTGCATATATCCCTCATCCTCATCCTAAGGTTGACAGGGATTTGGTCGAATTCTATCTGAGGGCTGCTCAACCACAGTATCAAACATGGAGCGCTCAGAAGATTATCAACGTTCGGGTCCTCAAGCCGTATCGGGAAGGAAACTTCACCAACGTTCGGTTTAAGGTGCTGAGAGGTTCTGCCATGACCGAACATGCCATTTCGCTTTCCGATCTTCCCAACTTGAATCCACACGACTGGATAATTTTGCACAACATCCTTCTTACAAATGAAGCAGAATATGGTCCGATCATTGACCACTTTAAGAGGATGCTTGTCTGCTACATCATGGAAGTTGCCAAGATGGATCAGGAGATACCGAGTGTCTTCAAGAAAAAGCCTACTATTTCTCTTGTTGGCTCAGCAAGTGATCTGAACATGATGCAGATGGGGAAGATAGATCCGAAGAGAAATTCTGTTATGTTTACCAGAAACGAAGGCCAAAAATGCCTGTTCGCTTTGGCAGACAAACATCTCTACACCACTGCATGCCTGGAACATGTCTTAGGGATTATTCATCGTTGCAAGCAAAACTCAGCCGACGACAAGAAATACTTTGATGATATGATCCAATGGTACATTCGCTTCAGACAGACAATCCTCGCTCTTATCCCTCGTCTGTTTGATACCACCAAGAAGGTTTCGGCAGCTGGACCCAACAAGAAGAAGTGATAGTCTCGCTCCAATTGACGCAAAGGAGGAGATTGTTAGGTCCAGTTAGTGTTGCGTCTTTGGGCTCGTTAGCTAGTCCAGTTTTGTCTCCGGTATGGGCCTGTCCATCCGTGAGTTCTTTGTAGGGTTATTATATATAGATGCTTGCATGCATTCTTTACCGTAAGATTTGATAGAGATTTTTATAGCGTTTTACGTTCTTATCTTTTGTAACCCTAGAATCCTCTACAGTGGAAGTTCTTCATCGAGCTCTGCTGAGGATTGAGTTAATCAAATCATTCGACTCATTCAGATCCATTCTTGTGTTTTTGTCTTACTGTTATTGCTTTCTTGATTTGCCTGTTATAAGATCTAATCGATCAAGAGTATTATAAACTCATCAGTAATAGTCAAAAAGAAGGAAAAACTATCATTTTCATAGCAAAACATTCGGGTCTTGGTAGAAGACTACATTGCATACTAGTAGGAAATAGGGGATTTTCTAGGGTTTTCATACTTATAACTTGTATTCCGCCGTTCTTGGTTTTGGGGTGTGACAGATTGGTATTAGAGCATTGTTTATAGTGAATTAATTATATCAACCCAAAAAAGATATACTAACTATAAATACATTGGGATTAAAACACTCTGTATAAGAGTTTATACTTTTAAATAATAAAATATTTAACAAAGTATACGTGCCTGCATTCATACTAAAATCTGTGTCACAATGACAAGAACAAAAGTATTGCGATTGTTGAATATCACAGGTAAGCTCGGGGATGTATGGTCAGTCTTGGGAGTGGCATAGCCTGATCAACTATGCTATTCCAAGGAGTGATTAGCACATGCCCAATAATGGTTGTGATATGGCAACAAGTCTAAAAACTTACCAACATTACCACAATGAGAACATTATAACAGAACCTAAATCTAAAATACCATAGGGGTGTTTTGTGTTACTATAAGTACTTTATACTTGAGAACTAAAGCGGGATCTTCATTACCAAGTTGATAGTTGCTAAGTGGATACACTAAAGTTATATGTAACTAGGATGTTATAGACTTAGAATTGGTGAAATTTTTGCTTTACCCCTATTCCTTGTGAATTTGGAGTTGAGGTCACTTATTCGAAGGCCTATCCTGTGTTGATTACATATAACTGGTATGCACTTTACAAATAGCGATGTAACTAATGAATATTTCCTAAATAATTATCTAGATATTCCGTCTAATAATTATTATCTTACACCAATTCTCGCGTAGATAACATGGTTGGATTCCATCCCCACGACAAGCTGTTCCTTCCGAACGAAGTGATTGCTGGATGGTTTGGAGAAGAACCAGATAATGATCATCCAATCCCTATGAACGATCACCATGCTGAAGACCTTTCAGACGGTGCTATCTCCGAACCCGAGGTTGAGAACCTACCTCAGACAGCTCCCTTTCCAATTCCTAACCCTCGTCCGGCTTTTCATGGCCCGACGCCTCCATGGGTGGAATGTCTGGAAACATGGAGCAAAATTCAAGATCAACATATGCCATTCAATGGAGACCAAAGTTTCTACAACGTAAGTGAAGGGAGCTCAGCAGACAGAGTTCTACCAATCCTGATCCGTAGAGTTGCCCGAAATGAAATTCAGGGCATGACAGCCCTACAACGTATCGCAGAAGTGGATACAAATGGAGGAATGCATATGCTTCGCACCAGTCGCCTTGAACATGCTCGTGAGAGTCCTGAGAGAGACCATGAAACCCTGCTGCAAGCACTGGCCGAATCACTAGCCGAAGTCATAGAACTTCGAGTACACCAGAGAGTGTACGAAAGACAACTACTTGATGTGGAACGTCAACTGGCATAACTGAGAGTTCACCAGAGGGATGACCGTCGCTAGTAGTAGATACTTTACTTTATATTCCTTGTTAGAAAGGAAACGTGTTTCTGTCTATGCCCAATGAGGCATTTTCTATTAAACTATCTTGTACTGTAAGTACTTTTGGTTAGGTCTTTATGTTGTCAAGAACTATCTTCTCTGGATATGATGTAAGACCTTTCTACAAGGTCATTTTCCCGAACTGGTACGTCATGAATATCAAATATATTGACAATCGGCTAACTTCTGTGTCATTCTTTACTCAAATACTCTTATCATACTTTCATCAGAGTCTATTTGAAACATGCTCTAGTCATGTCATTGGACTATAGCAATTGAACTCTGGAGACATCTCCAAGTCTCTTTTAATGGTTGGATCATGTTATTCACCAACCAACAATACCTCGGTTCGAACAACAAACGTCTTGAGACCATTGTACAAACTTACTTCCGATCTTTGCTAGGACTGCATCATAGGGATGTAGGTCAAACCTTCGTGAACATACTTCCATTCCGTATTAGGACTGCATCATAGGGATGTAGGTCGAACCTTAGAGAACATACTTCTATTCTTTACATGAGCGATCAATCTACGTCTGGGATCAACCTTTCTCGATCACAAAATTCATTTCTCTTTCCGTGTAACAGAATCATGTCGCCAAAGAGAAACAATCAACCCGTCAACCAAACACTAACTCTTCAGATTGATACAGCTACCTTTCAAGCTGTAGTCTCGGCTGCCGTGTCAGCTTTTCTGACCCACATGAACGCTAACAACGCAAGTGTTAGCGGTATTGTTAACAATCATTCCAATCCAAGTAACAATCAAGCATCGCAACGAGCAACAAACTACCACGATACCTCGAGTCCTAAGACCAAGAGTATCAAACGGAAGTTTTGGAATAAACCTAAGGACAAGTCGCTTCGAAGGGCGAACAGGAAACAACCACCAGTAACAACCTTCACAGCCACAACATCAGTACCTCCTACTACCATCCCTTCGGGTGTCCCAATTGTCCCTAACCCAGTCAAGCAATATGTTGGCAATCTCCCAAAATGCATCCAATGCAGTTTTCACCACCATGGACCTTGTAGGGAGATGCAGTGCTCAAACTGCAACAGAAAGGGTCACACCAAGCGTTACTACATGAGCCTAACAAGGCCGAACAACCAAGTGCCCAGCACCGGTGTGAACCTGGCTTGCTACGGTTGTGGCAAGGTAGGTCACTATAGAAGGGACTGCCCAGAGGCAGTAAATGCTGGCACAGACGGCAGTATGCTACCGACCACCACCGCATGAGAGTCTACTCCAGACCCACGTTAATGTAACTTAGGCGTTTCGTTGTAACAAACTTATGAACCATCCCAACTCTAGTGCAATCAGAGTCGTATCTTTTGCAGGATCCCGTCCGTTTAGGGACGCTCGTGCTGCGTATACTTGTCTTTTGTAGTATACCTTGTTCGCAGCAATAGTCTTGTAGTAAATCCTAAGTACAGTAACTCTGTTAATGGTTGCACTGTTGTGTTTTGTCTGTAACGCCTTATGTTCAAATCTAATGTCTTTAGTTTCCATATGATTCCGACTTTATCATATGAATCGAGTAAATTTGATCCTCGCAATACCAGCTTCATAAGTACATCTCTTTCTCAGTAAACGTCTTTTAGCGAAGCCGTCATATCAGAACGCCGAGGTACTCGTGCATGGAGTACCTTATAGTTCTTTTTCTTTCCGAAGGAATCCCCACAGTATTACTCGTGCAGTACGTCAAGTTCAATTCCAGGATTCATACGGTTGATCTATCACTGAAGAATGTATACAAGAGAGTGATATATAATCAATGTTCTACAGGTTTAGAATTGATGATTCCACTTTAACTTCTTTTCCCTCGATGGGATGTGAGATTAAGGAAGAATCAGTTATTCGACTACCTTTTCAATCTTAATTATATACGACTCGTATACACGAGATTGTGATCAAAGAACCATGTATGAATTCTAATATGAACTTCAGGACGGAGAATGTCCAAGAGTACGAGTAATTGCATTGGCGTAGGAACAAACTTAGAACCCAGTATGACTCTTATAACGAGATCGCCTTAGAGTCTAAACACCTACGTAAGATACAAGAACAGCCCGAACAACACAGCGAACTACTCAACAATAGAATTAGAAGACCAGGCTTCTCACCCTTGAGAGCTCCAGTCTTATTCTTACCAGAAGTCGAAGGAGTGCATCATATGTACCTAGACGACCGGAGACTTCATTAAGATTTCCGTTAGAAATCGTTGTCTCTGCCTCGCGTAGACAAGATGATTGAACAAACACAGGGAAAGAGTTACTTTCAGAAATGGACCTGAGATCCGAATATCACCAGTTCGAGTGATAGGGAAGGATGTCCTAAAGACTACCCTCTGAACTCGATGCGGACATTTTGAGTCCGTAGTGATACCCCTCGGATAGGACCAATACGCCCATCGTATTCATGAGCTAAATAAGTGGAGTACGCCTTTCTTACTGGGATCAGTTTGTCATTTCGCTATGTAATGACTTACTTATCTACCCTAGTAGTAAGAAAGAACCCATAGAAACATTACCCTCGGAGATACTTTCGCAAAGTTCTCTGAACATGAGTTTTGGAATTAAAGAATCAAATTTCCTGAGACGCACTATTAGTGATGTGGAAATTTTTGAGTACTCTGGCAAATTATCCAAAACCGTTGGGAATTTGTCGGCACCGTAGTCACCGATAGAAAATTCGCCAAATCCTAGGTCTTACAGACCTACCATCATAGACCATTCAGAACTCCTCGCAAATTACAGAAACCCCTTTCGACTTTGACCCATCAAGGGGTGGTCCTTGACTGGGAAGTTAAGCGAGAGAAAGAACCTTTGGAATTCCAAGTGAGAGACCAAATTCTTTAGGAAACCTCACTCTGGGAACGGGTTAATACGCTTCGTAAAGCGTGGAAAGCTAAATCCAATGTAGTTAGGACCTCTGAGATTCTTACCAGAATCGGTCCTGAATCTCACAACCTAGACTTACTCCGCGAACTTAGTAACGTACATTTTACCCTTCGCGTCTCGAACTTGAAACAATACCTTTCCGTTAGGACTCTTGTAAGCCCTCTCGACGAGATCGAGATTTACGAGATCCTCGCCTTCGTATTAGAACCGTAGTGACCCTCGACCGAGTGGTCAAGCGGACGAAGCAATGCCGTCGCCCGTTAGTGAAGGTTCGTTGGGATACCAACCGAGAACCCGATTTCACTTAGGAACGCAAGAACCAATTGATTAGGAAATTCACCTAACGACTCAATCACTTCTACCTACTTCCTTGCCTAAATTCTAATTTTGGGACGAGGTTCCCTTTAACATGGGGATGATGTGACAACCCGAAATTTTCATTCTGAACAAACCATATCAAGCCAATAGATGTTGGAACAGTTACATAGAAATTCCAGACTTTGGGTATAAGTTTGAGTATTTCAGGTTTAAAACTTAAGGAGATATCAGGAGAGTGGATGCATTAGGGTTTTGTGCAACACTGTTATTCCAATACTCTATGATATTACAGTTCATTCCGGGAATAAAATATTTTCTGCCAAAAATCTCAGGACTATAAATAGAAATCTGAGCCATATTCAATCATTAGTTGCATTTCCAACTAGAGAAAAGCCATTTTCTCTCTCACGGATCTTCGGGTTTTATCCCAAATCGTAAGTACTTCAATCTAGTTGTATTATATAGCTTAGATTGTGCTTTATAACATCAAAATCAGACCAAAACCCCAAGATTTGGGAGTTTACCGCTCAAGAACACTTGGAGAGTAAACTCCATTTCTAAGGGCCAAATGGTGCCTAGTCCTTCCTTAAGCCATGAAACTAGTTTGGACTTGTACACTAATGAGTTTAGGGACAGAAAACAACCTCGAAACACTAAGATTTGGGAGTTTACCACCCAAGAACACTTGGAGAGTAAACTCCTTTATAAGGGCCAAAGTGTGCCCAATGTCCCTCAAAGCCTTGGAAATGAAACTAGAAGCTACCATTAAATGTTTAGACATCCAAAACAAATAGAATCAAGGGTTGAAAGTGAGTTCACGGCCAAGGAAGTTCTTGGGCCGTGAACTCCATATTAGGGTGCCAAAATGCCCTAAAGACCTTCATTAAGCCAAGAGACAAACATAGAACCTTACCTTGATGTGTCTAGGACCCAAAACAATAAAAATATCAACACCCATGAGTGTTTACGGCCGCAAACACATGACCAAATGGTCCATGGGCCGTGAACTCAAGTTAAGGGTGTTTTGATGCCACAAACACTTCCAAAGGCTTAGGATTGAAATTAGAATGCTTCCTTAGGACCTTTAGCACCCTCATAAACATAAATGGCCATGAGTTTACGGTAGTAAACTCATTTGGGCCGTGAACTCCTTAGAACTTCAAAGAAAGTGGGTTTTCTTCATCCTAAATTAGAGCTAAGGTCCCTAAATCATTCCCTAGCCTTCAAAATTGCATTCTTACATGAGTAGCCATGAGTTTACGGCTGTAAACTCCCTTGGGCCGTGAACTCATGGTAGTAAACTCATGTGAGTGCCTTTATACCTTCCTATGTTGAATCACATGTGATTCCAACACTTGGTCAAGGTGTTTCCTAGTCCCGGAAGGTGTTTTCCTTTAATATAGATATTATAAACACTATATTCATGTCAATATGTATCCTTATATGTCATTTAGGACTTATTGTGTCTCAGGACTTCATTCGTGGAACTTCTCATCCCTACACGCATACCCGTTAGAACCACCCACAACAGGTGAGTTCATACCCCTAAATCAATGTTTTAAATGGTTTTAAATGCTTTATTGGGGGGGGGGGGATACAAGTAGAAAACAACATGTTATTAAATCATTCATATGTATTTTATAACTGTGTTTTCATTCAACAGATTTCACATACTACAAAATGTGATGCATGAGATGGTTTTCTATCTTAAAAATACTTTGTTATCAAATGTATTACTTTTGAAATGTTTATTAAAATGACATCAAGTCATTGTTAATTATTGTTCAAAACTCTTAGATATCTTACAAAACCATTACTTTTACCTTCTTGAACAAAACTATACTTATACACTTATGTTCATATAAATGTTTTTGAGATTATAGTTTTCATCCTTCATTCAGTTTCCCACACTCTTGTGTAGCAAGGGTGTGTAAAACTACTTGAACAACGAATTACCTTCCAGTTAATTATCATAGGGATAGTTAGAAGATACAAAACATTATTCCTATTACAAGGAATCACACAAGAGTCAGTTCATTCATGAGTCTATACCAGTACATTACCTGATACATAAGTACATTTACATATGATTACATGATACATGAGTACGTTTACATATGCTTACATGATACATGAATACGCTTACTTGAATACATTACATGAGTACCTTTACGTAGGTACATTTACCTGTGTATATTTACATGAATACTTGTATCTCGATTTGCAAGGATGATTTATTAGTACCTTCTGTGTAAATTTTCCTGCCTATCCCTAGTACCTCGGGATATCTAGACGGGATCCTATCCCTAGTACCTCGGGATATCTAGACGGGACCCTATCCCTAGTACCTCGGGATATCTAGACGGGACTAACCATTCTGAAACCCAGCTGTTAGCACCAGTGGGTGATGAACATCTACGGATGCCTACGGTTATTACTTATACTAGGAGTACCTTTACGGGACTAACCCTTCCTCCTCCCTGCTGCTGCTACAGAGGAAAATTGGACAATCTTCGGATGTTCATTAGGTTATATATGTCGTGTTAGCCCTAGTACCTCGGGATAACCCTTACATATGCCGTGTTAGCCCTAGTACCTCGGGATAACACTTACATTAGTACATTTTCCTATTTACTGTATTTTGTGATAGGTTATACATTTCGCTTACCGCGATGTCGTGTTAGCCTTAGTACCTCGGGATAACACTTACATTATTAGGTTATTCATTTCGCTTACCGCGATGTCGTGTTAGCCCTAGTACCTCCGGATAACACTTACATTAGTACATTCTTCCTATTTACTTTATTTTGTGATATATTCAAATAAACGATGAGTTAGACTAAGTACTGTTTGTAATAGTCAAAAAGGAAGGAAACACTATCATTTTTATAACAGAACATTCAGGTCTTGGTAGAAGGCTATCATATCTTTTCCTATTGTACTTTATTTTGTGATACATTCACATAAACGATGAGTTAGACTAATTACCGTTTGTAATAGTCAAAAGGGAGGAAAAACTATCATTATCATAGCAAAACATTTGGGTCTTGGTATAAGACTATCATATTCTTTTCCTATTTACTTTATTTTGTGATACATTCACATAAACGATGAGTTAGACTAAGTACTGTTTGTAATAGTCAAAAAGAAGGAAAAACTATCATTTTCATAGCAAAACATTCGGGTCTTGGTAGAAGACTACATTGCATACTAGTAGGAAATAAGGGATTTTCTAGGGTTTTCATACTTATATCAATTGTTTCATTTAAAGATTTACAAGGCATTCATAACAGCTTTCCAAAACAAGACAATGACACTTAAGTACTTATGAATTTACCAGCTTTAGGGTGATACTCGCTTTCTAAATAACTTGTATTCTCAGGTCACCAGTTAGACAGGTACGATGGCCAGGCTTTGAGAAGACAAAGCACAGACAAGACTCGTCTTATTTTGATTATTCGTTTTATTGTTGTACGTTATGAAAGAACACACATGTATTAAAAATTTACTTTTAATGCAATGGATGATGTTGTTACTTGTTTACTACTTTACATTGTTATGATACTTCACATGACGTCCTCCACCCCAGAACGTTTCTGCCGTTCTTGGTTTTGGGGTGTGACATAAGTAGATTGAGCCGCTACTCCCACAATCCTAAGAAAGATCATTAGTATGCATTAGTGAGAGTGCTTAGATATTTAAAGCATACAATGAATTATGGATTGCATTACACGAGATATCCTCCTGTTCTTGAAGGGTATTGTGATGCAAATTGGATTTCCAATACCTCAGAGGCAAAATCCACAAGTGGATATGTGTTCACTCTTGGTGGAGCTGCTATCTCTTGAAAATCATCTAAGCAAACTGTGAATACTCGTTCTACAATGGAAGCAGAGTTTGTTGCTTTATACAAAGCTGCTGAAGAAGCTGAATGACTTAAAAGCTTCCTAGAAGGTATTCCTCTATGGCCTCAACCTGTTACTGCCATTGGCATACATTGTGATAGTATGGTTGCTCTTACTAGAGCACAAAGTCAGATATACAATGGCAAGTTGAGACACATTAGGCGCAGACATATTACAATAAGAGACTTGCTGAAGAATGGAATCATTTCCATTAGTTACATAAAGTCAAAGGAAAATATAGCTGATCCCTTGACAAAAGGCCTTAGTAGAGAGCAAGTTCTCTTCACATCGAGGGGAATGGGCTTAAAGCCAACACAATGAGTCACCACCTGGCGGAAACCTAACCTAGCAACATTGGAGATCCCATGGTCTAGGTTCAATAGGACAACTAGTTGGGGAAGACTCAAAGAAGCACTAACACAAAGGTATGCTCACTCCTATGATATTTATTTTGTGTTTTTCCGTTGATGTTATAGGGATGAATTCTTATTTCTTAATAATGCTGATAGCTTTTATAGTGGAATAAGTACGGATTGTTCCAGATTAGCATTACCTATGTGAGATGGATGTGAGGTCGCATCTTTGGGAGCTGATATGGCTAAGCTCTCTAAAAGTCTCATGAAGAAAGGATCGTTCATGACCGAAATGAACACAACGGTAAGAAACGATCTATGCTTAGATATGATATGTGTGATACTTCTTGTTTTTTATTCTACTATAAAAGTGGTTAGTTCAAGACTCTAGTTCACTACCCACAAAGTAGATCCAAGTAGTACTCACTATGAAAGGTTCAAGTTTTACAACACCTATTCAGATGCATGTCATATCTTACTTCCCTTATTTGAATATCAAAGTTCACTTATTTTCTATTCAAATGTGGGGTATTCTTGGAGTTTGAATAGAAAATGTGGGCTATTGTTGGAACTTTGACTACAAAATTACAATGTGGGACTTATCCCACATTGGTAGAAGAGAAAACCTTCTCCCACCTTATATGTCTAGTCCCACTCATTTAATTAAATGGGTCAAGTAATGGGTTAAACATATTGGGCTTGGGTTGTGGTGTTGGATTAGCCTAATTGGACTCAAAATGGGCTAATATCAAGAGAATATTTAATGGTCAAAAGATGGGCCTTGGGCCTTGGGGCTCTTGTGGGTCTTCCTGATTAATTAAATAATTTTTAATTACGAAATTAAATTTTATTCTTTATTTTTATTAAATTCGTAATTACTGAATGACAGGTTTTGACAGTTATTTTCGGTTTTGTCAGTTTCCAACTGTCATAACTAATACCTATAAATACCTTTTTCATTCATCTGTGAGGGGTTACAGAAATCATTTTTCACACCACAAATTCTCTTTCAAATTCGTTCTTCCAAAAGATGAAGGGAACATAGAAATTTCGTCAGATTCAAGATCACTTCTTGGATTGATTGTTGTATCCTCTTGACAGATCCCTACCAGGGAAATTTCTGTCTTAGGACATTGCATAACATGCCTCAATCTGTGCTATTTCCTGATTATATCTTCTATGTAATCTTAATACAAGTATGTTTTCTGTATATTGATTCTTATATTTTAGATATATTTGAATTTCGTTTGTTTTATTTCAATTAGAATTATTGATTGTATACTTATGTCATAACAGGTTGTTTGTTCATTGGAAGATGCGGTGGGTTTAGCATCTAAAATTGATATGTCTTTATTTTTTTGTTTAATTTCATTGACATTTGTGTTTGATGGTGGAGGTTGATAATGTTTGAAGAAGAAGAAAAAGAGATAGAAAAATAGGTGACGATAGTTGTAACTAAGTTTAAAATAGATGTATTTTGTGAAACTTTTATCAATTTTATAATCATAAATAAATTTATAAATAATTAAAATTTACAAAAAATACATAAAAATATCTAGTAAAGTCTATTAGTATTTTCATATCGGGTATAGAAAAAAATCATTAAAAAACAAACAGAGAAGTTTCTAATACAAAAGAAATGGATAATAACTTAAAAGGCTAATATATTTTTTTATTTGTATATATTTAATCACTGAATTTTTATTTTTTTTATTTTTGTTTTATTTTTTATTTTTTTTTTTCCACATTTGACAATTTAACTTGTTTTCTTGTTCGCATTCGGTCCATATAACCGACTACTTTAGGTTAAGCAGGAAAAATGACTTGATATGGTAATATAGTTTTTAGTTTGTATATATTTAGTCATTAATGTTTTTGTATATATTTAGTCTTTATGACCGGTTTCTTTAGATTTTGCTTAAACATCCTACGTGGGATAATCATCAATGAAGTGTTCTTATAAGTAGCTCCTCCTTCACTTATATTAGTAACATAATTTACGAATTAGTCAAATAATATTGGTGCCTTAGGTTTCTCCAAAAAGAAGATGTCTATGACTTCAATTTGATCTATCTTCATAGCATACAATGAGATTCTTTGTCTTGGAAGTGCAAATTTGAGTTAGGAGGAAGCAATAACAAAGAATCTCGTTGTCAACTATAGATATAGATGAAACTTTTTACTAGAGTGTTCTTTTGTCTTGGAAGTGCAAATTTGAGTTCGGAGGAATCGATCACAAAGAATATAGTTGTCTGTTATGGAGATAGATGAAATTGAAGTTGAAGACATCTTCTGCTTGTAGAAAACTAATGTACCAACATTATTTGACCGATTCGTGAATTAGGTTACGAATTTAAGTAAAAGACGAGTCACGTATGCAAACACTCATTAATGATTGTTTCACGTAGGATGTCATGTACAAAATCTGAAGAAACTGTTCATAAAGACTAAATATATACAAAAATATTAAGAACTAAATATATACAAATTAAAAATTATATTACCCCATTAACTCATTTTTCTGGCTTAACCTAAACTAGCCGGTTGTAATGACAGAATGTAGATAAAAGAATAATTAAATGGTCAAATATAGACAAAAAAAATTAATAATCAAATGTGTAAATATCAAAAAATATATTACATTTTAAAATCATTATTCTAAAAAATCCTACATAATAAATGAAAATAATTTTGCCACATGTCACTCTCTCATTAACTTGGACACATGTCATTTTTTGGTATTTTTGATTAAATGTTTTTTCCATTTGTCATTTTCTTATTTTTTATCTTTTCTTAATTAACACATCATATTTACACCTCAATTAATAATTACCTTAATTCAAAATAACCAATAAATTATAATATTACTACTCATATAATATTTAATATGTTTATGTTTCCTTTTAAATTCAAATTTTTAATTTTAAATTTCAAATCTAAAATTTTAAATTTAAATAAATTTTTGTTTAAACTTTCATATTTAATTTTTTGTTTTATCGAACCCGTATAACATACGGGTCTCACACCTAGTATATATAATTAAATGGTCAAATATAGACAAAAAAAAATTAATAATCAAATGTGTAAATATCAAAAAATATATTACATTTTAAAATCATTATTCTAAAAAATATATATATAAAAAGCGAACAAAACGTTTAATTTAACAAAATCTTACGATTTACGTTACCTGGTCTTGTAAATCATAATTTTAAATCCCGTATGCGACAAAATTAAAAGGAATATCAAATATGTCGTCGTCAAGGACAAAAATTGCCCAATCTTTTTTTTTTTTAAAAACACCTTTTTGTGTCAAAAGTCTTTGTACATTTGTATGGTTGTGGCAGAAAACACATGTAAAATCACATGACAAGGCTAAACCATGAAAAGCTTGGGCCCGAAGAAATATCGCAATCAAGGCCCACTAGCACCATTAACACCTTTTTGTTTTAATTCCAACGTATGAAATAATAAATATAATAATATATTGTTATTTATTTAAATACTCTCATATTACATCTTCAATGTTTTTTTATTGTAATACATCTTTGATGTTTATTATTGAATTAAAATTATTTTGTATCTGGATAATATGGTATTTTAGAAAACCATCTGAATTGAATGATAGAATTTCTCTTTATTTTTATCGATTATAAAAATTATAATTTGAAAACTTAATTTGATAGTAATAACAAAAAGTATTTTGTATCCAGATAATATGTTATCATAAATCCATAATATTTTTCTTTGGAACAAAGGATTTTGTTTATTAAACGTTTAGAAAAAAATTCATTACACAAACGCAATTATAGTTATCGAGTTGTCTAGCGAATGAAGCCATTTAATTTTAACATTATAAAATCAGGGACTTGGTTCCGGATAGAACATAATTGATTCACCGACTCTACCTGTGTATCACAAATTGGACATAACAAAAAAAAAAAAACGTTTATAGAAGTTTCAAATTGGACAATCGTGTTGTGTTTTTGTTTGTCACAACATGACAAGATGTCATATTTTCTTTAACTAATACGAGAACGAACAAATTAGAAAACAACATGACACAATGAAAATAACATAAAATAACAGTTAGTTTATTTAACTAATACTAAATCATACATAACATGAAAAACACGATAAACAAGTGTTAAGTCGTGTTAATTTGGTGTCAAATTTGGAATACAAACAAGACACGACATCGTGGCTTTACACTTGACACGGGCACGACAAAAACACGAATTTCTGTTTCGTCATAACTTGGTATCATGTCGTGTATTTTTGTTATGTTGTGTCCCTACACATCTACACTCTAGTGGATACTTCATTAAGTCATACTTTCAAGTCAAAACATTGAAGTTAAATGGGACAAAGTTGTTCCACGGCATAAGACTATCAGAAATGAACACAAGATTTTATACTAGGTGTGGCACAGGAAAAATTAATAGTGTTACAATAGTAGAAAAAAAAATTCAAAGTTTTTTACACTGAGTACACGAAAGTTAGACGTTGTCGGTGCCATTTTGGGACACCATATAAAACAATTCCTTATGATTATCTCCGTACAAACAAACTTGCTTTATCAGTTTTCTAGCTAAGCCAACCGAGTACTAACCATGTGGAATTTTTTTAGTACCACCCTTTGAATTCTTTAATATTACTATATGAAAGAAAAAAACTCAACTTGACGAAACAATAAATTGTTTTCAACCTAACAAAGAATCATATCATCTAAGAATATGGGAAAGACATTAGTTTCTAGAACCTAGCATCCTATTAACAACGTGGAAATATTCCACCTAAGGTATAATATTCAGAACAAACCAATTATAACCTGTGAAAACCACAATTATTATTTTTATAATTATTATATAAACAAATAATAATACAAAACATCAACAACAAAAAGTAGCGTTACTTTGATTGTAAGAAAACATGAAATAATCTGAAAAGCCAAATAAACATAATAGTTTAACATAAATTCTGAAACCCTTCTTTGTATACTACATTGGAAGTTTTATTACTATCATTATCTAAAATCAACAATTTCAATCATTCTTTGTTCTTTACTATGGATAAAAAAAGTATAATTGGTCGTGTGTGAAAACTGGCAAGAACAACCCAACATTTGACAATGATTGATCTTGACTTTTATTTATAGTCACAGCAAAACAAACTGTCTGGAGAAATTGTCTTCTTTTGAATTTGAATGGAAATTTTACGTCTGAAGTTGTTAAAGATAATCTTGAAATAAAACAGCCATGTCCACTATTTCTTGTAGTACCGTTTCAATGACTTGAGTGACTAATGATATTACCTAAAGTCTAGTTCCATTACATAAACAATTTTCTAATCGATGTTTCTTAGTAACATAACCACTAGTAATATAACCAAAGAATCGACTTTTAAAACTAAAATATTTTTAAATAAACTCTTTACAGAACGGTGACCCATAATTCATAGATAAATAAATAAATAAGAGTTTTAACACCAATAGATTTATGGACTTGTTATTTTATTCTTAAAATTTTATTATGTTTGAAGATATTGTTTATTTATAATTTTTTAAATATTAGGAGGGTGTTTGATTTAACTTTTAAAATGACTATTGACTTTATCTTTTAGAAAAAAAAATCAAAAAGATGTTTGGTAAAGTGAAAAGGACTTTTGTAAATGACTTTTCCAATAGAGTAATTTGAGTCTTTTTGAAAAGTCACTATTACGTGATTTTTCCCAACTTTTCACCAGCTAAAAATATTAAATTACCAATATACACCCCTATTTACCCTAATTAAATTCTTCATTCACAGATACAATTCCCTCATTACTTCTCGTTCTCTCCGCTCACCCACACTTCTCTCTCGTATCTCGACCTGCAACACTGGCGACACCGGCGACCTACAACAACGACGACACCGACGACCTGCAACGACCTGAAACACCAGCCTTTCTCCATCTCCGATCAGGTTTGTTTTCTTTTCCAGTCGATTTCCGATCTCCGATTTTACAATATCTTCCTATCTATTTCCGATTTTTAGTAGCAAAGAAATGTGTTCCTCCCGATTTCTGAAATTGATATGTTGTGTAATTGATATGATGTGAAATTGATGTGCTGTGAAATGTGTTCCTCCTGATTTCGAATTTTCCTTGAACTGTTCTTCTCTCTAGCATCTGAAATAGTGATTATTCTGTGATTTGTTCCTCCCGATTTCTGAAATTGATATGCTGTGAAATAGTGATTATTCTGTGAACTTGATGAAATATGAATTAACAATTAGTGAAATTGATGACATATGAAGTTGATGAAATTTTTTGTTCAGGGATGATATTTATGTTAACAGAGAACTGAATTGTGAAATTGATATGTTGTGAAATAGTGATTATTCTGTGAACTTGATGAAATATGAATTAACAATTAGTGAAATTGATGAAATATGAAGCTGATGAAATTTTTTGTTCAGGGATGATATTTGTGTTAACAGATAACTGATTTGTGAAATTGATATGTTGTGATATTCTATTTTTTCTATTTTGATTAGAATTTTGATAAATTAATGAAATCATTTAGGAAGGTTAATGAAATTGGTTTGTTGCTTAAATGTTGACACTATATGTAATTCACAGATAATGGATGAAAACAACACTACAATTGTTGATTGTGAAACATCTTTAAAAATGAAAAAACCAAAATTTGGGTGGGATAATCGTAGCTTCATGGTGTTTGTTGATTCGTGCTTGATTGAACAAAAAAAGGCCATAAACCTACTACCTCCTTTGATAAAGTTGGGTGGGAAAATATACAAAAACACATTAAGGAGAAAACAGGTTACAGCCTTGAAAAAAAAACAACTAACAAACAAATGGGAGAACATGAAAAATAGTGGAAGCTTTATGACCGCTTAATGAGGCTTGAAACCGGACTCGGTGGGACGAGAAGCCTAGTAGATGCGTCTCCTGAGTGGTGGGAGGAGAAAATAAAAGTATGATTACTATTCTTTTTAATTATTTTAAGTTATGATTGCATATAGATTGAACATATTTGATTTACAATATCTTTTTGTCTTGCAGGAGTATAAAAATTATGCCAAATTTAGGAACACAGATTTGAGCATATTTGATGAGAAATATGCTACTTTGTTTCGGGATTCTGTTGTCGCTGGAGATCAGACTATGACTCCATTACAATTTCAAAACAATAGCAATCTAACGAAGAAAATATGGAGGGCAAAGGAGATGGTGATGAAATCAATTTAGATGATGATGAGCCTCTTTTTACTAGTCTCCATGAAAGTAGTTCAAGTAAAAGGAAGAGGTCTAAGTCTGTTTCCAACAACCGTCCAACCAAGAGTAAAAGTTCAATTTATGAAGAAAAGGTTGATGCTTTATTGGATGCCATATCATCAAAAAGCACACAAACTTATCCACAAAATAATCCGTCCCCAACAATAGTAGATTGCATGGCCATTGTCATCAAGTTCCCCGATTTTTGTGAAGGGTCCAACGAATTTTCACAAGCATTACTAGTCTTCACCAAAAAGCAAAATCGTGAAGCTTTTATGTTTCCAACGACCGACGAAGCCAAGATGGAGTTTCTTAATTAAGTTACTTATGAAATATTGATTTAGCAATATGTGTTATGCTTTGACATTTATGTGTTATCCGTTGACAATATGTGATATGATTTGACATTAAGTTTTATGCTTTGACATTATGTGCTGTCCTTTGACATTATGTATTTGACATTTTATATTATGTGTTATTGTTTGTCTTTATGTTATGTGTTAATTGTTGATATCTTTTTATTTGTATTATGTTGGATGGATAGTGATGATTCTAATTTATCAAATGATAATGAAGAATGTGAAATGGAAGAGGATAGAGAATTTGAAATGTTATGTGGATTAGATTTGAAAGGGATAATACTCGCTCGTAACTTACGTACGCCATGTCACACTTCAGACCGCACAGGGCACATGTTTATTGTTGAAGTACTAAATGGCCATCCTAGACGTTGTTATGAGATGTTTAGACTCAACGTATCGGTTTTTAGACAATTATGCGTAAATCTTGCTACAAATTACAGGCTACAACAAACACAAAAGGTTTCTATTGAGGAGTCTGTAGGAATATTGTTGATGACTTTGGCTTATGGGTGTAGCAATAGATTTGTGAAAGAATTTTTTAATCATTCGGAGGAAACGATTCACAAGCATTTCCATACAGTTTTGGAACCCGTGCTAAAACTGAGTGCCGACATCATCAAGCCAGATGCAAACTATAATGATGATGTTCCCAAATATATATTAAATAAGCCTCAGTATTATCCAATGTTCAAGGTATTATCCAATGTTTAGTTTCTTGGTAGTTAAACTTTAACAAATAATTTATTTATGATATATTTTTGAATTTGAAGGATTGCATTGGTGATATAGATGGGATACACGTCAAGGCATCGGTTCCACAAAAAGATGAAGTGAAGTACATTGGTCGAAAGGGATACGCAACACAAAATATAATGGTTGTTTGTGATTTTAACACATGCTTTACATTTGTTTGGGCCGGTTGGGAGGGGACTGCACATGATACAAGAATTTTCAATGAAGCCTTACAGAGACCAGATCTTAATTCTCCATATCCAACGGGTGGTTAGTATTATTTTTAACACAAGTTTTATGTTTTTACTACTTGTTTGAAACGAATAATAAATGTTTGTTTTATTTACATATAAATATTACGTTGTTGATGCTGGATATCCAAATACGAGAGGGTAATTTGCTCCATCCAAAGGCACAAATATTCGTTATCATTTACCGGATTTTCAACGTGGACACACGACTGCTATTCGTGAACCTCGTGGACCGAAAGAGAAATTTAACTATCTCCACTCATCATTGCGAAATATCATTGAACAAACTTTTGGAGTGTGGAAAGGTAGGTGGGTGTTATTAAGAGACATGCATGTTAATTACGAGTACAAGAACCAAGTGAGAATTGTGATAGCATCGATGGAGATCCATAACTACATTAGAAAGGTTGGTAGGTTTGATGAAGCGATTAATAGAGCACAACAAGAATCCTACAATCTCGTATGAGGTGATACCGGTAGTGATGTTTACGAAGAAGGTCCAAGTACACGTCGCACGAGCGATGATGATTTATATATGGCAACGATACGGGATATTATTGCACAAGATATAATCACATTGCGAATATGAATGTAATATTATCTATGATATTTTTTATGAATTATTTACAATTTGTATGAACGTAATTTTAATATTGTCATGGTCTAATCCAAAAAATTAGAAATATTTTAATTTGTATGAACGTAATTTATATTTTATATTTGTATGAACGTAATTGTAATATTGTCATGGTCTAATACAAAAAGTCATCTTATGAATTATTTACAATTTGTATGAACGTAGTAATTTTAATATTGTCATGGTCTAATCCAAAAAATTAGAAATATTTTAAAAGAAATTTATATTTTATATTTTCTAATAAAATGTTTACAAAATTATAATGTGTTTAAAAAAAAAAATTAAGTATCAAATAATATACGTAACGTAGTAAATCAATGTAAATATATTATTTTTTGTCATTTTACATGTAAAAGTTAAACCAAACACTTTAACTTTTGACTTTTTCCCTTCAAAAGCTAATCCAAACACATTTTAAAAAATAACTTTTGAAAAAAGTCCTTTTACAAAAAGGATTTTTGCCCCACAAAAGCTAAACCAAACACCCTCTAGATCTATTTTGTATCCTTAAAATCCTTCATACATAAGCCAACACCATTTGTTAACTTATGTCGCCGTTAAATAAATAAGATAAATTTATCGGACTTATAATTTTATTCTTAAAATTTTATTATGTTTGAAGATATTGTTTATTTATAATTTTTTTAAATATTAGATCTCTTCTATATCCTTGAAATCCTTAATACATACGCCAACCATTTTGAGGTAAAAATTATATTTTTAATTCAACCAAAACATTAGTTATTCTTAAGTCAACATTTAATAATTGCTTATCCAAATACTCAGAATTACTTTTATAGAAAAACAGTTATCAGAGTACAATCCCAAAATCATCGTGATGTAGAGACATGGGTGGATGCTCTACGTTCATGTCGGTCCCTTCCCTTTCAAACCAGAAGTACCTGAAACCATAACTATAAAACTGTAAGCACAAAGCTTAGTGAGTTTCCCAATTACTACATATCATACATACATTTTCCATGGCTACCCCCGTGGTCTTTTCCATGAGATGACATGGACTACTCCCATGGTCTGACATCCATGTGTCATGGGCTACCCCCCATGGTCTTTCCTTGAAATGCCAAGGGTTGCCCCCATGGTCTAACATCCAAGTGTCATGGTCTACCCTCATGGCCTTCCATAAAAATGTCATGCGCTACCTGCGGGGTCATCCAAGCAAGTATCACAAAGACAACTAGCATTCCACATAACAAGTAATGGGTCGACATTGGTGCCTTCGACCCATGTATATGGTGAGAAGACTCACATCAATCTGTTGATAATCAAATAACTGCTCGAACCGCTAAACTAGATAACCTCATGCCAACTAACAATAAATATAATCTTAATCAATAATTAATCTAATAACCCAAAATCTGAGGCTCACTCCATAAACCAACTCCCTAAAGGGTAAAACCCTTTTCTTACTTTTTCCATAATCAATGCCCAACCCAAAATGCACAAAAAGCCCAAGATGGCAACCCAAGCCCAATGTGGCCCAACTCCTAATTGGGCGTAAAAATTCTCATGAGACCAATACCAAGAAAGTCCTTAGCCTAACCATGGCCCAAAAGCAGAAGCCCAATGGCCCAACAAGGCCCAAATCTTAAAAAAGCCCAAAATGCAAACTGGGGAATACACCCCACGTACCAGAATGGTATGATCCGCATAATCGCCCTCGAAGCATACTATACAAGTGCATAATGCACAAACTCAACATTACACTGAGCGTACTCTTAAGTACGCCCCGTGTACTCCTCCAGCTACCTTTTCACTCCAATAAGACCTTAATCGGTTAATACAAAGTTCCAAACTCTCAGATCTGATTCTATAAGACTACTTATCAAGTAAAGTTGGCAACTTTACGTGCTTCGATGGCAAAAATGGACTTGAAAGCTGTGACATCCCCAAATTCACGGTCATTTTAAAAATTTTATTTATGCTTATTTTAAAATCATAGTAACCTTTTAAAGAAAAGTGTTGCGGAATTTGTTCCCAGAAAAACAAGATAAATATGTTATCAAAACATTTCCTAAGAAATGTATTTTATTCATTTTAAAACTTTGGGATGTCATCGTCAATACATAAACATAAACATAAATAGACCTTACATTTATTTACACTAGTAATCTACATCTCCTTAATCTCTCGGTGTAATGTAACTTCATATCGACACCTATGATACAAATAAACTGAGTGGGTCAGGTTGGGAAACTTGGTATAGGAAAATAATGTTAGATTACAAATCCCAAGAATCTCATGTGCGGAAAATCATGTGTGCGATGCACCGCTATCGTGCCGACTCCTTTCCCTTCAAAGAAGAAGGACGTGACGCAAAAACTGAAAATTGTAAGCACAAAGCTTAGTGAGTTCCCCAATCATACCACATACCATATAATCACATAACGCCTAGCATATCTGGGTGCTAGCCTTACCTTTAGTCTCTTTCAACCAGTAACTGCCTAGCATATCTGGGTGCTGGCCTACCCTTCGATCTTTTTCAACCGGTAACTGCCTAGCATATTTGGGTGCTGGCCTCCTCTTCGGTCTCTTTCAACCGGTAATCGGGGACTATTTCACCCCTACCACTATCACATAATAACAGAACATACTATCACACAAAGCATAAAATATAGTAGCATACCAGACAATTACCATAAATACAATCATTTCAACTATAATCAATACTAGTGGGCCGACATTGGTGCCTTCGACCCACTCCTACTGGAAGGTAACTCACCTCGAGTGTCGTGTAGTAACTGAACTGTCCTCTGCTATAGGATCAACTCCTCTCAAACTCCTACACATAATAATCTTCTTTAGTTACGCTTTCATACTCATAACCCCTTTAAGGGTCAACTCTAGTCAATGGTCAAATTCAAAGTCAACATCCTGGTCAAATTCAACATCTTGGTTGACTCAACTCGTCGAGTTGGTCCATCAACTCATCGAGTTCCATGATCCCTAAAACCCTGGAACCTCGATCCTACTCGTCAAGTTCGTTCATGAACTCGTCGATTTCCTCCTCATACAGAGTCGGTACATTTCGCTCAAAACTTGCCGAGTTCCTCCTTAAACTCGTCGAGTTCTTCAATCTTCAAACCTGGAAACCATGTCCAACTCATTCATTCATCTCCTAGACTCGACAAGTTTGACCAGTAAAAAAAAGGTTGGGGAACCATGACCCAACTCGTCGAGTTGCATGAACAATTCATTGACTCTCCCATAGTCTAAACCCATTCAGTCATTTCCAGTCGGGTTCAATGCTTCCAATTCATAGATCTGGTCCCCTAGGGTTGATTTATCACGTAAAGTTACTAACTTTATGTCCATGGATGGGTTATTTAGCTCAAAAAGCCCTAAAAGGGGGTTCACAAGTTGCATGGGACTCCCATGGCCATAAATTTGGCACCTTTATGCCATGGAGTCCCTCAACAACTCTAGATCTGAAGGTTCTTTCCACAAGGGACATCCAAATCTCAAAGGCCACCATTATCGAACCAAAACACGGAGAATAAGCCCTAAAACTATATCTAAACACTCAGTAAGTAAGGTAAGAGCTTTATGTTGGATTAGTGTCTAAGTCCATAACTATATTTGGTATGTACTTGACCCGATCGACATGGTCCATTTGGGTTGCATGGCATCATGCATTTGGATAGACTAAAATGAGAGAAATAACACTTAATGTTTGTTAATATATTATAAGTTCTAATATATTAGTAGGATTATTTAATTAGTATTCATCAAGAATTAATTTGGAATTAATTAAGTGATCAAAAGGAGACTAATTAAATATATGAGTTGATTGTGTAAATCATCGATACTTGTATAATGGGCTAATGCTCCATGGATTATCAAGTTAGGCTAAAACCCATAGGATGCTCCATGGTATTTTTTGTTGGATAAGTGTCTAAGTCCATAACTATTTTGGTATGTACTTGACCCGATTGTGAGCATGGTCCTTTTGGGTTGCCTTCACCAAAGCAACTTGATAGGATGATTTGTAGAGAAAGAGACTAATTATGATTTATTAATATATTAATAATATATTATAAGAGAAATCATATTGTTTAATTAATATTAGTCGATAATTAATTAAGAATTAATTTTGTGGCCAAATGAGATTAATTAAACTTAGGGGACTAATACTATCAAATGTGTGATAGTTGAATATTGGGCTAATGGACTCCATATTAGAGGAGTGGACGAGTTCTATGGGGAAACCTATTAGAAATCGTCCAAGGCCTCTAAGGAGGGAGTCCATGGGCTGCTTAGGGCCTAAGTAGTCAAATTAGGGTTTCCTTGTTAGATAACCCTAATAGCCTCACTATTTAAGGACCCCTAGGGCACCAAAAACGTGGCTAAGAGTTTCCTTAGGCTTTCTAGACGTTTTTGGGTGTCTCTCCGCTTCTCCTGCTTCATCCTCTTGCTCTTGGTGTTAGTGAGCAATTAGAGGTGTGACATTTGTGACACTAAGCTTTCAGAAGCCAATTACAAGGAGGATTGAGGTTGTTATTCCTACATAACAATCAAGGTATGATCTAAACCCTAATTTCATATGTTGTATTTGAAATTGGTATGCTAGATTCAGGGTTTGCAAGTCTTGGAATTTTATTGCATGTACAATTAGAAAAACTAGATCCAAGCATTAGGGTTTGCATATATGCCATAGGATTGATGTATTGATCAAAACCCATCAATAGTATCAGAGCCTAGGATGGCTCTTCTATTGTATTTGATGCAAAATTAAGTTTTTTAAGCTGAAAAATTGCAAATTTCGAATCTGACCCGATTCATGTCGTGAACACAGTGTGCTCACCTCGTGAATTTAGTCTGACAGCAGATTTTCGAATTAATCCAGACTGATGTCGTGAATAGAGTGTGTTCACCTTGTGAATTCAGTCTAACAACACTATTTCAAAATTTTTGTCTTAATTTGCTTTGGATAATTACCATAAATTGTTTTTTTTTTTAAATTAAAATCAGAATTTTCTATTCTGGTAATTGATATCATAATCAAATTAATGGATAATTGTCAATTAAAGATAATTACTTGTTTTATAAGATAAAGATTGATTATTTTGAATTATCTTGTAAGAAAATTGAATTAGGTCAAATTTAGATAATCACTAATTATTTGATTAATTGAATTATTTGTAATTTGATCTAGGAAGTTTTGGAAAGTTTCAAAACTTACCCTCAAGTTTTGGAGTTTAAATTTTTGATTAAAAGTTTAATTTTGAAGTATTTAAATTCTTATCCCTAAGGTTTTGAAAAGTTTCAAAATTTGTCCTCAAGTTTTGAAATTTAAAATTTTAATTAAAAGCTTAATTTTAAAATGCTAAATTCTAAAACCCTAATTTTTGAAAAAGTTCAAATTGCACCCTTATGGTTTTATTAAATTAATTAAGTGTATAATTAAAGAGAGCTAATAAATCCATAATGATATGGTTTACATTTAATTAAATTAAAAGTGTAATTTGTTGAATTAGACCACATAGTATTTTAAAAGTGTAAAATACACCCTTATACTATATATAACATTAAAAGTCTAATATTATATATCTATAACTTAAACTGCTAGTCTTACCATTAGTAGGCCTCATTCACGAAGCCAATCTATAAGGGGGTTATAAGGTTATGGCCTATAAAATGGTCGTTTAATGGGTGTCCACTCTCAGCCACCGCTTCCTTAATTGGTGGAGCGTCGTTAGCCGAACGGGTAGGATAGGGCAAACCCTTTCCATTAAAAGTATAATGAAGTATAAAGTAACTAAATGTTTTTACAAAAAATTCCCAATCTTAGTTACTTTAGGTGTGAATTGATGCAATTCCATGAAATTACACCTTGTACCCTTGCGAAGACGTTAGTGGAGCGTGTGTGGTTAACCGGCACACTAAATGGTTCTAAGCAAAGGTAGAAAAGGGTGAATCAATGTTTGTCATAGTTTGGTGGAGCGTGTGTGGTTAACCGGCACATCAAATAGGTAACTGTAACATTGGGGACACCATGTAAGTTTGCATGGTTATTCACACCCTGTTTTGTGATCCTCGGCATCCCAGTCACAAATCGAGGGGCATATCGAGATTTAAACATGCCATTGAAAAGTTCAATGAATCTCAAAGGATCTAGGAGTTTTTCAATACATTTAAAACCTAATCTCTTTTTCGTTTTTCATGGTGGAAAATTAGTGAATCGTCATTCACTTACCTTCAAATGTTCTACAATTTGGGTTACGACATCCCTCTCCCAAGTTGTGGAGTATTGTGTTGGCTCCTAGCCTTAATATCTCATTTGGGTGATTTATTAAGGACTCAATCAATCAACTAATTTGATTTTTCTCCTATTTTATAGATGTCTGAATCTAACCGTGGTCTTGCCAAATCCCATGGAAAAGGTTTTCCTGCTCAAAGTGAAAGTCTGTTATACAATGAAGGTGAAAGATTGATCCTTACATTGTGGACTAGCTTGGTTTCACTTCCTCCACCTCCTCCTATTGTTCTCCCAAACCCACAAGATCGAAGAATTGAAATGTTCAAAATCACTCAAGCCCTGTTAGCAATGAAACATGAAGATGGAAAATCCGTGTGTTCACGTCCTAGGGATGAAATCACACATCGATAGGTTGACAATGTTGGGTGCATCTTTTCCAAAGAAGTTGGCTGTAGAATGGGTTCTTCAGTCACTCCCTAAATCATATGATAAGTTCATAAGAGACTATTATATGATGGATCTTGACGTGACCCTCACTGACCTAACTTACATGCTTATTGCTACTGAATCAGAAATGATTTGGCAAAGTAATGGAGTATATTTGTCTGGTAATTCAACGAACCATGCTTCCATGGTCACTCCAGGAGAAGCCCCCTGTTTCTGCTGCCAAGAGAAACGACGTTGGATCCAAAGCTGCCCAGAGGACCTGAAGAATCTAAGAGATGGGAGAGTCAAGAAGTATGGCTCTACTTCTGCTAAAATCCACTATCTAACTCCATTAAGTTCCTATTCATTGATTCTTAATACATAATGTGATAAGATTACATTTGAATGTTTTGCAGGATCAAAGAAAAGAGAGGAAGCTTGATGGAAGAGCAACATGAGTCTGATCACGAAGAAATGGATCACGATCGCATGGATTCAAAGATCAGATTATGAGATTAGAAAGTTATGATAGATTACGAATACTTGATTACATAGTTTTTCAGTTGATTTTGCATTGTAAGGACATGTTTTCCGCTGCTTTTATGAATAAAATAAAATTTTGTCTTATTTATATATATATCCTTGCAATGAAATCGTTGTGAAAAATTGATGTTTGTGTATTTCTATAAATGGATATGATTCTTAGTTATGTTATTTATGGTAATGAAAAAAAAATTTAAGTAAGGAAAGATTCCCACCACCCAAGTTTCAATTAGACAGAAACTTGGAATCATATGATTTGAATCATGTGATGTATGGAAATCTTGGTACTTAGGAAATTAAGACTAATTCCTTGATCACACAAGTATGTGAGTCAAGTGAAGGACTAAAGGACTAGAACACAATGTTGTGCACTAGTCAAGTCCACCACAAATAACAATGAGACTATTTGTCATAATTTACCAGAAGTCTGGTAATTGTGGTTATACCTACAAGATTAAGTGTAATTTTGAATCATTGAAAAGTTTGGATGAATGGCAGAACGAATAAGAAGAATCAATGAAGGCAGAAAGATAAAAGGTTTCTCAAATCTAAGAAGAAGGGAGAGTACTTTTATATCACTTTTAAGATCATCTTAATGTTTAAGAGCCGTATCACAATTGATCCTCTAAGGACATCTTAGTACACTGGTATGGCTAAGAAGAGGCATAAAAAATTGTTGAAATGGTTAAATCAAAAGGATGAGTCATACTTCGTTCCAAAATCAAGTCTTAGAATCGTACTCCAAGATTGTGAATTGAGTGACACACACTCATCAAATGTGAAGTAGAAAATTGTTTTTCTTACTCTTGCACGTTTGAAATTGGTAAGTTGAGATGTCTTGGAGAAGACAAATACCAACTAAAACCAAATGTGTGTAATGTTTTTGTCTTGATATAAACACACACTAAGTCTTGGATATTTGTTTATCAAGAAATGTTTCTTGATAAGAGAATCTAATATCTCAAGAGGTTAGTGAGAGTCTGAAAATCTTGAAAAGATTCAAGAACTAATCAAGAGTAAACCAATTAAACACTAGCACATGACTTGAAGTTTGTAACCTATCGTGTTGACAAAATTCTTTTTCTGTGCTAATCATGCTGAGTGATTATGCATATGAGTTCTACGAGTTCTCCATAGAATGCATAAGGCAAGCACCTTATTCAATGAAAGTACATTGACTGGAATATGTGAGCTGCTAGATAACTTGGAAGCAATGGTGGGACCCTTGATGGCAAGAAATTAAGAATGAACAAGTTCTGTCCATAAGAAATTTGTCACAAACATTATCTTTTGATTATGGTTATGGAAAATTCACATGGATAGGAACACATACACCATAATATCAAAGTTTCATAAGGTTTCTCTCCTTCATGAAAATGATTGTGAGGAAACGCTTTCAGTAAGAGAGATTTTAAGAAGATAGTGATTATGTAAATTGCATTCTCAAATTTGATTATGATTACGGAATCCCTCTTCAAAGTTTGAATTGTGAGATTTGGCAATTAGTCTGAACATTTGGGACTTAGTAAAATAAGTTCTGAATTAGTTTAGACACACATGTGAGCTGTCTAAGGAAAGGTGTGTGATTTTGAGAAGCTTAGATAAAGGCTTATCGAAGCATATCGTATTAGAAACAATGAACTTTGGAAGTCAATAAGTATTGTTTTCTAGAAGTTTAGCTGGTTTCTAAATACGTGTCAAAGCTAGTGGGAACATAAATTTTATGTTGGAATGGATATAATCATCATGTTAGTGGGAGCATGATTATTATCTAAGTATTGCAAGTTGGCAATATTAATTATATAAAAAAAAAGTTTCACTTTGTAAAGTTGCAGGGGTTAAAAAATTGTTTTTGCTATAATTAATGGAGATAATGTTATACTTCGTTTCCAATCTAAAAGCTTAGATCGAAAAATTTTAATTGAATTTAGTCAAGGGTATATTTATTATTTGCATTCTCAAAGTTCGATTATGATTACGACATCCCTCTTCATAGTTCGAATTTCGAGAACACGTCAAATAGAAATATTATGACAATATTATAGTAAGAAACTGGTAAAGTATCACGTTTTTCATTATGAATTGTATCTCATACGCTTCGGGTATAGGATCATTTGCATATGTTGTAATATTTGACCGTTCTAAAATTTTCAAATGCCTAGGGCATTTAGAGGGAAAAAGGAAATAGAACCGGTTTTGACTAAAATAATTAAACAACTACCAAGGACAATCTAAGGTTCGCCAAGGATTGATCACTTGTGGACAGTTGAAAGTATAGTCATGGATGGACCATATTTACATTATTATGAATAGATAAGATTATATTTAGAATGAGTTGTCATATGGAAAATATGGAAATGTTTCCATATTGGGAGTTGGATATCGAGAATAATGTCTAGATTAGAAACTTTTATGCAGAAGGATGTTCAAAGGAAAGTACTTTGAATATGAGACTTCATGACTATAGAATTGTCTTGTAACAATCTCCAATAGAGTATTTTGTAATTTCATTGGCCGAGTCTTGGTGAGTTTTGTGCTGTGACATTATGAAAGGACTGTTGCATAAAATGTTAGAATCTAACATATTCTAGTAGTAGCGAGAATTTTGTATTCTTACACTAATGGATTAGGAATTGTGAAATGAGTATGATTGAAAATGTTATTCAATTATAATATTTCACAAAGTAAGGACCATAGGTAAACATAGTGTGCATACTAAAAGCATGGGACAATTGTAGTTATAATTCAAGTAAGAAGTTGATTACCTGAAACAACAAATGATGAGTAATCAATATGGTGATTAAATTAGATGTTTTATTTATACTCAAAGGTTTGAGGCCATATAGGATTAATATTATTCTTGTGTTTCACTTTGCATGTTTTGACTTCCCGAATAATAAGATTATTCAAACCCTCCACAGTCATTCATTCTTTGGAAGTAGGAATGAAAGAAGACGGTCATGAATCTGACTGTAGATTGTCTAAAGTGTTTTAGACATAGCATAAGTTTGCTACAGAGTTCATGAGTGCTACTATAAGATTAGAGTATTGGATTAAACCCATTCTCACTTGGATCGATTCATGGATTATATCACGAGTGATTGGTGAGATGATGATATCTTATACTCTTGAAACCGAGATGTGTGAGTTGCATCTTGCGAGTCCGTTGCACATTAATAGTATGTAAACACACTAGTAACTTGGTGTTATAAAACGTATTGTTGTGTGTGATTCGGTGAGTGAGTGCAAGCGAGCATTGAATCGAAGTTTATCCGTTCCTTTTACCCAAAGTAGGATAAAAGTGATATCTGTGGGCCCGTTGATGATTTAGTGATGACACTCTAAGCGCTTGGCCAAGCCGGGACTAAGTTGATGTGTTCAATTGTAGTCTGTTGTCAGTCGTCGTAAATCAGAAATCGGGAAACAACACATAGACCAAGAGAATGAATTCAATCCATGTCTCACATCTATACGATATCTAGAATGGAGGAATATATGATCCCTTATCTAAAGGACACGCTTCTGATAAGATCAGAATTGACAGCGACTTTTGAAAGCTACAATTGTTGATCAGGTTCGAAGTTATATGCATAATTGTTATTAGACTTATCCAAGTGGGAGACAGTTGGATTTGTGTCTAAGTCCATAACTATTTTGGTATGTGCTTGACTCGATTGTGAGCATGGTCCTTTTGGGTTGCCTTCACCAAAGCGACTTGATAGGATGATTTATGGAGAAAGAGATTAATTATGATTTATTGATATATTATGTGAATAATATATTATAAGAGAAATCATATTGTTTAATTAATATTAGTCGATAATTAATTAAGAATTAATTTTGTGGCCAAAAGAGATTAATTAAACTTAGGGGACTAGAACTATCAAATGTGTGATAGTTAAATATTGGGATAATGGACTCCATATTAGAGGAGTGGATGAATTCTATGGGGAAACCCATTAGAAATCGTCCAAGGCCTCTAAGGAGGGAGTCCATGGGCTGCTTAGGGCCTAAGTAGTCAAATTAGGGTTTTGTTGTCAGATAACCCTAATAGCCTCATTATTTAAGGACCCCTAGGGCAACAAAAACGTGGCTAAGAGTTTCCTTAGGGTTTCTAGAAGTTTTTGGGTGTCTCTCCTATTCTCCTTCTTCATCCTCTTGCTCTTGGTGTTCGTGAGCCATTAGAGGTGTGACATTTGTGACACTAAGCTTTCAGAAGACAATTACAAAGAGGAATTGAGATTGTTATTCCTACATAACAATCAAGGTATGATCTAAACCCTAATTTCATATGTTGTATTTGAAATTGGTATGCTAGATTTAGGGTTTGCAAGTCTTGGAATTTTATTGCATGTACAATTAGAAAAACTAGATCCAAGCATTAGGGTTTGCATATACACCATAGGATTGATGTATTGATCAAAACCCATCATTTTTGTACCCATGGACCATGGAAATGAAAGGCCATGACAATTAGGGTTTACATGGTGTAACCCTAATTGTGACATACTATATAAGCATCTTATTCTTCCAAAAATCGGGGACTATGAAGGAATGGTGAGGGCTAACCGATTTCATGAAGTGTCTCATTTCTCTCAAGTTTTTCTAAGTGTATTTGATATTGTGTGAACCATTTGAAGTGTCGCACTTGGGGCACTAGGCTCTTTAGCTCCTTGGAATCAAGCTACATTAAAAGGTATGTATTCTATCTAGTTTTTTTTATACTAGTACTTATGATTGTATGCTAGTTAGGGCAATACCTTGGAATATTCATTTTTGCATGTATAATAGAGAAAACATAGATCCAAGGTATTTAGGGTTGCATGTACACTTAGGAGTGTTAGAATGCTCATAACCCAACAGTGGTATCAGAGCCTAGGCTTGTTTTCTTGTTATACTTGCAAAATTGGTTGAAAAAACGAAGTTTGTTGCTGTCTGTTCAGCAGACTCGCCGAGTCCAAGATTAAATTCATCCAACTCGCCGAGTTGGTTCATGCACTCGACGAGTTGGACCCCCAGACAACATATCTTTGACTGTTTTGGCTGGAATTGGACTAGGAACATTACCCTAAGCTGTTTTTCAACTTATAAACCTGTTTTTGGTGTAGTAATGTTCATGCTAATCCAATTTCAAAGATAATTTTCAATAGATTCATGTTTTGTATTAGTTTTATGGTTAGCCTAATTATATGAAAAAGTTTGATTGAATTATCTTGTTCTTATGAGTTTCTTAGATTAATAGAAAAGTTATGTGAAATTGTTGTTTTCATTCCAAATCAATCTAAGAGTTGGTTCTAAAATGTGTTTTTGTAACTTGCCCAAAAGTTATATGAAAAGTCACATTTAAGATTCATAAAACTCATAAATATTTACATAGGTTATGAATAAAGAAAAGTCATATTCTTTTAATAGTTTAAAGTATTCCATAACTTGTCCTCAAGTTATGGAACTTGAAGAATTTTTTTGAATTAAAACTACTTTAAACACATTAGTTATGGAATTGAATAGTTTTGAATAGTTTCAAAACTTGCCCTCAAGTTTTGGAATTTATAAAGTTTCCCCTCATGAATACTTTAATTCCAAGTTAAGCCCTTTGAATTTTAAAAGTTAAAATTCAACCCTTATACTTTATAGTATTATAAGTTAATAACATATATATGTATAAGAGCAAGTCAGTCTTACCGTTAGTAGGCCTCATTTAGGAAGCCAGTCTATAAGGGGGGGGGGGGTATAAGTTTAGTTCCTATAAAATGGCAGTTTAATGGATTTCCATTCTCACCCACCACTTCCTTGACTGGTGGAGGGTTGTTAGCCGAACGGGTAGGACAAGGACTAGAATTCTCCCTTCATTAAACATATTAATGATAAATATAAAGTAACTAAACCTTTTATAAATTCTTAATCTTAGTTACTTTAGGAAAATGTAAATTTGGTGCTAACCCATGGAATTACACTTTGCACTTTGCTTAAGTCCGTTAGTGGAGCACGTGTGGTTAACCGACACACTAGCTTGATTTAACAAGGCAGGGAAAGGGTAACTTAATGTTTATCATAGTATCGGTGGAGCACGTGCGGTTAACCGACATATCGATTGAGGGGTAAATATTAAGGGTACCAAGTATATTTGCATGGTTATTCACACCTTGTTTTGTGATCCTCAGCATCCCAGTCACAAAATTTGAGAGGGCACAATCGAGATTGAAACATGCCATTAAATAGTTCAATGAATCTCAAAAGATCTAGGAGTTTCAAATCCAAGTACAACCTAATTAAATTATTTCATTTTCATGGTGGAAATTGGTGAATCGTCATTCGCCTACCTTCAAATATTTTATAGCTTGGAATACAGCATCCCTCTTCCAAGTTATAAAAGTATTGTGTTGGGTTCTAGCCTTAATATTTCATATTGGGTGTTATATTAAGGACTTTAGATCAACTATCTTGAATATCTCCCAAAAGTTGTCTGGTTCAGACATCTATGATCTTCCCAAATCTCTTGGAACTTCACATCCTTCACCTCCTCCAATTATTCTCCCTATCCCACAAGTTCTTGAATAGTTCAAAGTCACTCAATCCCTATTGGCAAGAAAGGTCTATGTGTGCTCACATATTGACAAGCCGGGAGAGTTGGGTGTCAAAGTCTTGAGAAAGTTGGTTGTTCAATCACTTTCTAAGTCTCATAGTGAGTGTCCTTTGGGACTACTATGTAGAAAACTATGACATGACCCTTAATGATCTTATCTATTTGCTTGGTGCTGCTGAATCAACATTGATGTGAAGCACTGGTAAAGCAAATTTGATTAGGAGATCAAATTCCTAATGGACATTGACAATGATTACATTGGATATCTAGGAAAGGCTTTTTCTTCCCAAGGAAATGGATTGACCATAGTCAACTCGGTTGACCAAATGGTAAAGAGAAAGGCAAGTCTGTGATAGTCCCATGTACCATTCCCAAAGAGTCCATATGTTTCTCTTTCCAAAGGAAGTGTCATTGATTGCGAAGATGCCTATTTACCTAAAGATCAGGAAGTCGATCAAGTCAAGAAGTTTGACTCTACTTCAGCTAAAGTCCACTATCTGACTTTGTTAAGTTTATATTATGAGATTATTATTACATGCCGTGATTGGGTCACATGTTGATGTTTGAAGAATCAAAGAAAAGTGAAGAAACCTAAAGGAAGTATATGTTGATTCTGATCGCGAAGATGGACTTCGATCGCATGGTTCGGTGATCAGAATTTTGAGCTGTTGCTTAGGAGTTATGATATATTGCTTAGGAATAGATAACAACAAGTTTTTCGTATGCTTTTGCATTGTAAGGATAAGTGTTTCCGCAAAGCTTTAAAATAAAAGGAAAAATTTTGATTCCATTTATTCTAAGTATCCTTACAATGGCATTTGTGAAACAATTTTGTTTATATGATTCCATTGATAGCAATAATGGAAATATGAATTTGATTCTTTCATTTGTGGTAGTGTCTAAATTTACCAAATAAGGAAAGATTCTCATTACCCAAGTTTTTAGGTGGATAGAAACTTGGAATCATACAAGTTGTATAGTATGATGAATGAGAATTTTCACCTTTTGAAAATTAAGACTAATTCCTTGTTCATATTTATATGTGAGTCAAGTGAAGGACTAAGGGATCGAGTACACATTATTGTGCACTGATCACGTCCACCACAAAAGATCGATAAGACTATTCGTCATGATTTACTAAAGTTTAGGAAATATGGTTATACTCACCAGTTTAAGTATAATTCTAAAACATTGGAAAAGTTTCGATGTATGACAGAACGAATGAGAAGAATCAAATTAGACAAAAGGATAAAAGTTTCTCAAATCTGAAAAGATGGGAGAGTACTTTAGTATCATGTTTTGTGATCATCTCAATGATTAAGAAACCATATCACAATTAGTACTCTAAGGAAATCTTAGTGCATTCTTATGACTAAGAAGAGGAATCTTGAATTGTTGAAATGGTTAAATCAAGTAGATGAGTTATACTTCGTTCCAAAACAAGTATTAGAAGTCATAGTCCAAGACTGTAAGTTGAGTGACATATCTTAAAGGAAGGTTTATTAACACTAGTCAAATGTAAGAGTAAAAGTGTCCTACTCTTGTACATTTGAAATTGGTAAGTTGTGATGTTTTGGATAAAACAAAGACCAACTAAGGCCAATTGTGTGAAGTTTTTGTCTTGATAAAGAATCCGAACTATCTCTTGAATATTTGGCAAGGGACTCTTATATGTCAAGAGGACAGTGGGAGTCTTAAAGATCCTGAAAGAATTTCAAGATCTAATCAAGAATAAAAAACTGTAGTTTGACACTAGCACACAACGTGAGGTTTATAACCTATCGTGTTGAGATATTTCTATTTCTGTGCCCATTCCAGTTAAAGTTGGTTCTGAGAGTTCTCAATTGGTTGCACAATAACTTGGAAGCAATGGCAGGCCCTTCAGCTGCCAGGTGGCAAGAAGTTAAGATTGCACAAGTTCAATCTATAAGAGTTTGGATTTGTCACTAAACTTGTCTTGTGATTATGGTTTTGACAAATTCACATGGATAGGAACACATACACCATAAAATGTAAGTGTCATAAGGTTTCTCTCCGATTCATGAACATGATGGTGAGGAAACACTTTCACTAAGTAGAATTTAAGGAGATTGCAAACGTGATATTTGCATTCTCAAAGTCGTTAGTAGAGCGTGTGTGGTTAAACGGAACACTAACATGGACTTATGAGGAATGGCGAAGGTCTAAACATTTGAGACTATGATACGACATCCCTTTTCATAGTTCTGAAATTTTTTAGACACACATGTGTGCTATCTAAGGAAAGGTGTATGATTTTGATTAAGTTTTTATCAAAGCATCTCGTATCAGAAGTCTGAACTTTCGTAAGAAAGTCAATAAAGTATTGATTTCTAGAAGTCCAGCGGTATTCTGAGTACATGTCAAAGCTAGTGGGAGCATAAGTTTTATGCTAATAATCATCATGTTAGTGGGAGCATGATAATTATGATAAGGGTTGCAAGTTAGCAATGTTAATTGTAGAAAAACAAAAGGTTTCAATTGGGAAAAAGTTGTTTTGCTATAATTAAAGGATATATATATGAGTTTAAGCTTATATTTCATCTCAAATCTATAAGCTTAGATCGTGAGATTTTAATCAAATATAGTCAAGGATATATATATATGAGTTTTGTGTTTGAATGGCTCAACATAAGGAAATTCTATATATGGGTACATTATTTGCGTTCTAAAATTCGATTACGATTTCGGCATCATTTTTCATAATCTGAATTATGAGAAATTGGCAAATAGAAATATTGTAGCAAAAGGATTGGTCTAGTATCATGTCTTTATGTGAGACATCATGAATTGTGTCCCATATGCTTCGGATATAGGATCGATTGCATGTTCTATAATATTCATCCTTTCTAAAAAATTTCCAAATGCTTGGGGCATTAAGAAGCGAAAAGATATAGAATTGGATATGACTAAAATAATTAAGCAATTGTCGAGGACAATCTAAGGTTTACCAAAGATTGGTTGCTCAGGGATAGTTGGAAGTATAATGTTAATTTTGGAAGGACCATATTGACATATTCTGAAAAGAGGCAACTCTTGTCCAGGAGTGATAGTTAAAATGGGAATAAGGGGTTGTTCCCATTGGTGAAAGTTATTCATTACATCTTTGTAAGATTAGGAAACTTAATGCAAGAAGAATGTTCAAAGGCAATGAACTTTGAATATGAGACTTTGGTTCCCTGGAGTTGGTCTCCATTGGAATACTCTGTAATGTCTGTTGACAAGTCTTTGTGACTTTGTGCATAATCATTACAAGAGGACCAATGCATATAAGTTTAGAATCTAACATATTTAGGTAAATGGCAGGATTTTGGAATTCTTGCATTTGCGGTAAGGTATTGGGACTGTGAAATGAGAATCATTGGAATTATTTTCAATCGATCTATTTCACAAAGTAAAGATCATAGAAAAACTTAGTATGCATACCTGTTGTATGGCATAACTAATGTTTAGACAAACATAGTGTGCATACTTGGTGTATGGCATGACTAGTGTTTAGAAAAACATAGTGTACATGCTCGGAGCATGGGAAAACTATTGTTTTAATTCAAGTATAAAGTTGATAGTTTGAAACAGTATGCAATGAATGATGGGAAATCAATATGGTGATAAATAAAAGGAATTCTATTTATATTTATAAGTTCTGAGACCATATTGGATTCGATTATTCTTGTGTTTCACTTTCCGTGTTTTGACTTCCAGAACAACTAGGTCGTTCTTCCTGAATGACTAAGTTATTCAAACTATCCACAATCGGTCATATGTTGGAAGTAGATATGAATGAAGACTGTCAGGAAGCTGGATTGTAGATGTCCAAAGTATGGGACATAGCAAGTGGTGCTACAACATTCATGAGTACTCATAAGTTCTGAGTATGGGATTCAACCTACGCTCATTGGAATCACTTCATGGATTTTATCACGAGTGACCATGAGACGATAATATCTTATATTCTTCAAACCTAGAGATATGAGTTGTTACTATGAGTTGGTTATACACTGATTGCACGAAAACGCATTGGTAACTCGATGTTATAAAACATGACTTTGTGTATGATTCAACAAGTAGTAGAAGAAGCCATATGAGTCGAAGTTTATCCATTCCTTTTACCTTCGGGATAAAATCAATATTTGTGGGCCCCTCGATGATTTAGAGATGACACCCCGAAGTGCTTGGCCAAGCCAGGACTAATGTGATTTGTTCAATTACTCGGTCATTATAAATCGGAAATCGGGAAACAACAAATGGAAAGAGAGAATGATTTTAATCCATGTATCAATCCATATGATATCTAGAATAGAGGAATATATGATCCCATATCTGATGGACGTGTCAGTGATTTGTTCAGAGTACGACGACAACAGCTTTTATGAGCTACGATTGCTAGTCGGGTTTTGAAGTCATACACAATAATAGTTTTAGACTTATCCAAGTGGGAGACTGTTGGATTAGTGTCTAAGTCCATAACTATATTTGGTATGTACTTGACCCAATTGGCATGGTCCATTTGGGTTGCATGGCATCATGCATTTGGATAGACTAAAATGAGAGAAATAACACTTAAGGTTTATTAATATATTATAAGTTCTAATATATTAATAAGATTATTAAATTAGTATTGATCAAACATTAATTTGGAATTAATTAAGTGATTAAAAGGAGACTAAATAAATATATGGGTTGATTGTGTAAATCATCCATACTTGTATAGTGGGCTAATGCTCCATGGATTATCAAGTTGGGCTAAAACCCATAGGATGCTCAATGGATGCTCCATGGTGTTTTTGTACCCATGGATCATGGAAATGAAAGGACATGACAATTAGGGTTTACATGGTGTAACCCTAATTATGACATACTATATAAGCATCTTATTCTTCCAAAAACCGGGGACTATGAAGGAATGGTGAGGGCTAGCCGATTTCATGAAGTGTCTCATTTCTCTCAAGTTTTTCTAAGTGTATTTGATATTGTGTGAACCATTTGAGGTGTCGCACTTGGGGCACTAGGCTCTTTAGCTCCATGGAATCAAGCTACATGTATAATAGAGAAAACATAGATCCAAGGTATTTAGGGTTGCATGTACACTTAGGAGTGTTAGAATGCTCATAACCCAACACTTTATACCTCAGGTGAACTAGAAATGAAACTCTACTTCTGGATCTACTCTTCCACTTCACTTACTGGCTCCTTCCTCAAGTATCTTCTTTTTCAAAACCTCAAGAAAGTACCAAAGAATTACTCAAAACTCTCAAAAACATATTAGGGTTTCGTGGCAAGGGTTTGGGACGATGGATGTTGCAAATGAGGCCAAACTTTGGAGATTAAGGTGCTTAAATAGGACGCAAACCCTGAAAATTAGGGTTTCACTATTGCAACCCTACTTGTCGAGTTGAGGCTCTTAAGTTGTCGAGTAGACTTCAAGTCCCGCGTCCAAAAATCCATTCCTACTCGATGAGTTTAGGGCCTCCAACTCATCGAGTCCCTTTGCAAAAATGAATAATTTGTTTTTTAAAATACATACCAGGATCCGGGCGTTAAAAATCTCCCCCACTTATTTTAGACTTCGTCCTCGAAGTCTGCTGCATCTGTGAATAGCTCTTGGTAGTGCTCCCTGATCTCGTCCTCCGGCTCCCCGGTCCATTTCGAGCCCTTGCGGTGTTGCCATTGCACCTTCTCTAACTCAATCCTCTTATTTCTCAGATCCTTCATCTTTTTGTCGAGGATGGCTAGCGGTCGCTCGATGTAGTTTAGGATATCATCCATTTGTATATCCTCTAGAGACACTATTGCAGAGTCATATACCAAGCACTTCCACAACTGGGAGAGATGAAAGGTGTTGTCGATCTGACTAAGCTCGGCTGGCAGATCTAGCCTATACGCCACCTTGCCCACCCGGGCTATAAACATGAAAGGACCAATGTACTTGGGGCCCAACTTTCCCTGCTTCCTGAACCGGATGACACCTTTAGGAGAAGCATGTCTCGTACCTGATATTTCAGGTCTGAACGATGCCTGTCGGCATAATTTTCTGCCAACTCTGAGCAGTCTGAAGCCTGCTTCGAACGTGCTGGATCCTCTCTGTTATCTTAAGTACCACTTCGGTTCTCCTCATTACCCTTTTCCCAACCTCACCCTAGCATATCGGGGTCCTAAACTTCCTCCCATGTAGTATCTCAAAGGGAGGATGGTCAATACTCGTGTGTTAGCTATTATTATAGGAAGACTCTACCAAGGGAAGGTAGGTATCCCAGCTACCACCGAAGTCTAATACGCTCGCCTACAACATGTCCTCCACGGTCTGGATGGCCAACTCACTCTGACCATCAGTCTGGGGGTGAAAAGTGTGAGAACAAGGATCTGGTTGCGCAGGGACAAGGATTGAAAACTCAAACCCTGATTTAATGTTTAAGATCAATGTCTGCTACTAAATTAATGGTTCCAGTCGAGTCTGGCAAGACCAGTTAAGACTGAATATGAAAATCAAAAAAGTACTTCAAGTATTAAATATAATACAATGAATATGATCAAGTAAAGAAAATAAATGAACACAAGGAATGTTTGAAAGATAGACTAGAGAGAAAGGTGCAAGTAAAGTAAATGTAAAAATATCTATCTTTGGTGAAGCACTCCATCGTTTGTAATTGTCATTGAATGCTCCTTAAATAGGAGAATGTGTTACATCGTACTAACCCAAAAACATACATAGGACCGGATAATAGAGTTACTCCTGACACTCTGATTATCTAAGAAAACAAAAGAGACTAAACCCTATGAAATGTTACATCAAGCTAAATGACAAAATACATTAATACAGACAGAAGACACAAACTTCATTCCGGATGCAAACTGCATTTCAGAATGTCTTCACTTCTTTCGAAACCTCTTCTCTAATCTTTAACTCTGATCTAAGTCTTCACATCGAACTACATACTGACTCCGGAACAATTACAATTTGGAACTGAAACTGACTTCGGAACTTATTGGATGATTGTTAGAGGTTCACTTTCAGGTTCCAGCAATCTCCCCCTATGTGAGCTTAGCAATCAATTCAGCTCAGTTTGAGTCTTCCTTGATGAAAACATATGTTGTGTATAACCATTCTCTAACCGAGATGTACCATTGAAGTTGGCTTACAAACTTAGCCTTCACATGCTCTGGTGCTTCAGAATTGGATGCTTGACTGATGAAATTCTGAAGTGCCTTAGTGGGAACCAGGTGTTTGTCTTGGACTTGGAATCAGTCCTTCTAATTTGTTTTTCTTTGAAGGTAGACAAAGCCTAACACTAGTTCATCGATGGGTCCTTCTGCCAGGATTTTAGCTTCAGGCAGTTCGAAGTTGATTTTGGTCAGGTATTTTTCCGTTCCGAACAGATGAGCCAGTTCATAGTCCCACCTGCAGAATTCAATAACATAATCCTTGAGGAAGCCTAAAGCAGCATGGTAAGCTCCTATACTGAGATCATATGACTAAATGCTTCGGAAGTAAGAAGAAATAGTCAATATGTCATTTGGATTGATGGCAGGGAAGTCAACATCAATAATGGTCTTGCAAGTTGGTTTGTTTCGAAAGTTGTGATACCAGAATAGAAAGTAGTTGAGTTCAAACTTTGTCAAAATTTTCGTTCTGAATCTGAAAATCTTAGTGATCCTTTTCCGAGACCATACTTCTTTGTGTTTTCTTGGCCTAAAAGGTCTCCAGTCTTTTACGTTCAGTCCAGATGATCATTTGAGGATCTTCCTGTGGATGGAGAGGAGCAAATTTGGTATAGAACTTGCTGAAGGGAGAGGGAGAGGCAGGTCTATCTGGTCTTAATCTTGAGAAGGGAGATCATAGTACATGAAAGGCACTATGTCGACATCCTTTAAGATTCCATCTCGGCGGAGTGGAGAGATCCCTAGCATCGGATGGGGATTGTCAACCTTAAAGGATTGGATCAGAATGTTGTCTTTAGGGGCTTGATAGATCACTTCTTGACACCAGCCACTTTTTTCAGAAAAGTGAGGGGCAGTGTATGATAAGTCTGAAATGGGCTTCTTTCCTTTATCTTTTTTTGCTTCTGAAGAGTAGAGAGGATATGTTGCATGTTTTCATCGATTACAAACTTTGGAGGAGAGGAGTGCAGGGGCTCTTCCGAAATATCATCTAGTTTCCATAATGGAGAAACTTTATCGATTGGAGCAATTTTTGGAGCCGGAATAGGAGGCCGCATTGAAGTGGTGGCTCATAAAGCATCAACAGTTAGTTTGCTTTTGACCTTAGCCATTTCTATGCTCTTGTGAAGAACTTCAGCCACAATAGATGGCCATGATACCGCTGACCATATTCTTTGTTCTTCCTCCGTAAGGACCTTAGCAGGAAACTTCCTTGGAGCTTGCAGACCTAACACTCCATTTGTTTCAAACATATCGTCATCTTCACTATCATCATCATCATCACTAGGAGAACCTGAAAGGATTTGCAATGAGCCATCAAATTCATCTCGGAGTCTAAACTCCAAGATAGGTTTCCATTGGTGAGATCTTATACTTGGTCCTTCTCCCCTCTTGCAATGGATGGCCTGGAAATTGATGCAAGCGAAGATGACTCCTTCAGGTCCGAAAATTTATCAAACAACTTTTGGAAACTGGTGTTGAGCGGAAGAGGGAGAGCATCATAGGCTTTAGCAGTGCGAGCTTGAGCTTTGAGGAGATCAAACAGTTAGGTGAGAATCGAAAGCATCTTATCGAACTTGTGGTTTGGAACACCCACAATGTTCCAACACGCTCTCAGAAGCTTGATTAGGACCTATTTCATGATGAGATTCATTTCATCCTTCTTCCGAATATCCTTCTCTAATCGCTAGATCTGCTTCTCATGACGCATATGAGTTTGTTTAATGAGTTCATCGGAAACATTGAGCATATCGTCATGGACCTTTAACATCTTGGTGATGGTGTCAAGTTAGTGATCAACACTTTCATCGTATTTCTTCTCAACTTCCTCGATGGTGTGCTTGAGCCTGAGAGAGATGAGTTGATCCAGCTGAGCTTCTCGTTCTGCTGTGGTGGGTCTGGACGTGTTGGCTGCGGACAAGGAGTTTAGGATTGCATCTAGTTTGGAATCCAGTACGGAAACCTTGACATCAAGTCTTGTGTTGATTCTAGCCACAAAAGCTTCTAATGCATTGAATTTCTTCATGGTATTGGAAATAGAGTCTCGGATTTCAAGTAGGGAAAATGGATTAACGTAGTTTCCAATGGAGGGTCCAGTGTCCGAAGTGGAATCCCGAGACTTTTTCTTGTCAGCTGGGAACCACATTGATGTTATTGGGGGTGGATTTAGTTTCACCTTCAGGAGTGGCTTGGACGTGATCCTCCATATTGAGTTGTTCATCAACAGGTTCCAAAGAAGAGGAGGAGAGTCCGAAATCCAAATTTAGCATAGATGAGGAAGGCTTGGAAGGAAATGGAAATGAGGAAAACAACTTAGGAGCAACGATTGAGGCTCCTTCATCATCAAACATCACTTCATCAGATAGTTCTTCATAGGGATCAGAATGCATGACATCATGAGGTGGATTCGTGGGAGTTTCTCTGGAAGCAAATTCCAAGTTAGCTACATCATCAACAGGGACAACGAAAGGCATGTTGCTTTAGATTGCCCTATTCCTCATGGAGATGAGGGTTGCTTCCACATGGGGTCTTGTGAGCTCTGGATGCCTTATTTTGGACCTGTCAACAAAATCTTCCCACAATGGATCGTTAACACCTGGTCGTCCTGTACCCTTACAGGGTATCAGACCAGTTGAGGTACCTGAGGTTGGAGGGACTGCTCCAGCCTCGGAATGCTTGGGATTCGGATCACCGGTTTTGGACCGTGCTTGTGTAAAAGGAAGTGGGATATCAAAAGTGACACGTGGGTTTGTTCTAGGGGGCAAGGAACTTTGTTCAACACCAACATCACCTTGTTTGGAAGGTGAGGGTGGATTATTAGGTTAATCCCCGTGAGTGTGTGCAGGTGATTTTGAAACTCTGAGGGGTACCTCAGAAGAGTGGATAGGGGGGGGGGGGTTTAAGGATGGCCAGATTCAGTCGGAGTGTCATGGGCTCCTTCCTTTTGAGAGGAGGAACCGAATTTGGTTCTCTTTTTGGCTTTGGGCTTGGAGGGAGAGGATTTCCTTTTGGCAGATTTCTTTTTCTTGCCTCCGAAAGGAACTGCCTTGCGCTCGTCTGAGATGTGCTCAACAAAGGCATGGGCAGGTTGTGTAGGGAAATATATAATCGAAGTCTCTAAGTGGATCTTCAAGTAAATGGATTAGGACGGAATTAAGGCCAGCATATGTTTCGGTAAACGCCTAATAGGTCAGAACGAATTTTGGTCCGGAAGGAGATAGGGATTAATAGTTTTGAATGAGAGAAATACCTCTTCCGGAATGACATTGACTGGAACTGGTTCATAGTGTTCCTTGTACAATTGTTGAATGGTGAGAGCTCAAAATCTAGGGCTTGAAATATCACGAGGCTTGTGATTGATGGCAAACTTCTGAAAGTCTTGCCATAACACTTCGGTAAAATCAACTGCATTTATTCTTCCAGAGTAGATGTGGTAGACCACTAACAACCAATCCTTTCTCAGTGAGTCTGTACCACCATGTTTTCCTGGTAAACCTCGAACAATGAAGTGCATCAAAACTGTCCATAACCCTGATACTGCCGATTTCTTGAAGTTCTTGGCTTTGTACTCTTCACTATACCTAATGTGATTAAGAAACGACTAAAACTCTTCAGTCGTGGGTTCTTAAACTGTGAAGTTTGGTGGGTTTTCTACAACCGCAATAACCTTCAAGAATGTTGATTTGGGAATGGGTACAATTCGATCTCCAGTAATGTGTGTTTCCAGTATTCCATCTTCAATTTTGATGTGATCGAAGGCTAGGTGCAGTAGAGAAAGAGGAATGGGAGGGTCTGGAACCTTCATGAGGGGCACAAAGATTGGATGATGAGCGATGAACTCGATCATCACTCGAATCGACTCATCGTAGTCATTTGGACCTAGTGAGAACACTTGAGTGATTTCCCTAAGAAAAGGTTATGTGGACATTATTGATGATGAACCCTTGAAGATTTCTTCTTAGTAGTGGATTTCAAGATTTTGGGAGTTGTTTGGGATTTTTTTTGGTAGGAGAAGAAGAAGACGCCATTGATGAATAAGTTGAATGCTTGAAGAAGATGAGTTTGAGGGTTTTGTGCGCGTAAAGAGGTAAAAGAGGGTTTAAAGGGGTTTATATAGACGATGGAAGTAGGTCGGGTCAAAAATGGTAATGATGAAATCCAAGTTGGGAAATGGGTTGCATTTAATGTTTTGCCGTTTTTGGTGTGAGTTGACCTATAGTGGCGAAAGTTTCTATTGGCTCAAGGCAAAAATTAGAAACCACCGTTTGAGTGATGAGATGTTTGCTTTTCGGAGAGGTGCATTCGTGAAGCAGATTTCGAGGGTGAAAGGATAGGTATCGACAAAAGTAACCATTGGAAAATGTTTTATCTTAAAAACCTTTAGACTTCAACATGTGTTTGATTTCGGAGCCGTTGAGTTATGGACAGTATGAAGCATGTTACGGAGTGAGGTGATTTTGAAAAAAAATTCCGAAAAACTTAAAAAAATTTCGGAACTAGGTTTTGAAAAGATTACGGAACATAAGTTTGAAAAGACTCTGGAGTGAAATTTTGAGGTGAATTTCCGGAATAGGATTTTAGAGATTCCGGAGTGATATCTTGAAATTTCGGAGCACTATTTTAGAAATTCCTGAACAAATTTTTGATATTTTGGAATGAGTGTTGAGATGTTCCGGGATGAATAACAAATTTTTGAGTGTGATCTGAAAAACTTCCAGAGTGAAATTTTGAAAAAGTTCCGAAGAGTAGAATTTAATACCTTTCCTGATTTGAATTTCGGGACAACCTTATGAAGTAAGTTCCAAGGTGAAGATTTAACCAATGTAACTATATGGGCTATGGACTTTATATAATAAGATGAGCTACACAACTTAAAACTCAAGTGGTGGTTAGAGAAAAAGACAAGTAAAATGATCCTATTTATTTCGAGAGGCAATAGTTCCAAGATGAAAAACAATTTGTATTCAGAACAAATTTTCTTTCCGATGATTGCATCAGAGAGTGCAAGCCTCTAAAAAGAATTGAGGATCAGGCATCATCATACCCATTTTGTTCAAAAAACCGGTGAATTTGGTTTCGGCTAATGCCTTAGTAAAGACATCAGCAATTTCATCGTCATATGGAAAAAAATAAGTTCGATGTTCCCATTCAGAACATGATCTTTAATGAAATGGTACCGTATGTCATTGTGCTTCGTCATTGAGTGCTAAATTGGATTGTGCGAAATCGCAATGACACTTTGAGAATCACAATAGATCGGAATACGTTGAAAGCGGAAACCATAATCCAAAAATTGAGATTTCATCCAGAGAACTTGAGAGGTACAGCTAGCAACATCAATGTATTCTTCTTCAGCTGTAGAGAGTGCAATGCAGTTTTGCTTCTTGGATGACCAACTAACCAATTGACCACCTAAAAATTGATAGCCACTAGATGTGCTTTTTCTATCCAATTGAAGACCACCATAGTTTGAATCGGAATATGCTTGAAGAAGGAAACTCTCATTTGTTGGGTAGCATATTCCGAGACTCTTTGTACCTTTGAGATATCGGAATATTTGCTTAACAGCCAAAAGATGAGACATCTTTGGATTTACTTGAAATTTGGCACACAAACATGTTGAAAACTTGATGTCCGGACAACTTTCTGTGAGATAGAGCAGAGATCCAATCATTCCTCTGTACTTCTTTTCATCAACTGCTACACCTGAAGGGTCTGAAAAGATCTTGTGTCCGAAACTCATTGGTACCATGGCTGAGGTACAGGTGTCCATTGAGTACTTTTTGAGGAGTTTCGAAATGTACTTCTCTTGGTCAATGAAAATTCCTCTGTTGGTCTGTTTGACTTGGAGACCAAGAAAGAAGCTTAATTCCCAGGTCATACTCATTTGAAATCTACTTACCATTCACTCAGCAAAGTCAGTAACCATTGGCAAATTGGTGGATCCAAAAATAATGTCGTCAACAAAAATTTGGACCACCATGAGATGTTTTCCATTTGACCTTTAGAACAGAGTAGGATCTAGAATTCCTCTTTGAAAGCCTGAACGCTTGAGAAAGTTGGTGAGGGTCTCGTACCATGCATGAGGAGCTTGCTTAAGGCTATAAACTTCTTTCTGGAGTTTGTAGCAGCAGTTTGGATATGATATAATAAAAAAACTGGGAGGATGTTGAAGATATACTTCAGTATCAAGGTCACCATTTAGAAAAGCATTTTTGGCATCCATATGGTAAACCTTGAAGCCTTTGTGAGCAACATAAGCAAGAAAGATTTTGATAGCTTCAAGATGGCCAATAGGAGCAAAGGTCTCACCGTAGTCAAGCCCTTCAATCTGTGTGAATCCTTTAGCCACCAATCTTGCTTTGTTTCGAATGATGACTCCTGCATCGTCTAGTTTGTTTTGAAACACCCATCTAGTACCAACAATAGGATGATTCTAAGGAGGAGGAACGAGAGTCCAAACTTCATTTCTATCAAATTCTGCCAATTCTTCTTGCATGGCTGTAATCCAATCAACATGTTGAAGTGCTTCTTTGATGGATTTGGTCTCAACAATTGAGATAAATGCCGAGAAATGACATTCATTTTGAACATTTGTGGCAGAACAAGTTTGTACACCAGTGTTTGGGTTTCCAATAACTTGGTTCGGAGGATGATCCTTAGTCCAAACATATAATCTCAGAAGTTCTTGTGTAGCAGATGATCCAATATCAATAATGGGGTTGTGTTGCTCCCCTTGAATGGTTTGAACATGAGGGTGATGCTCTCCCTGAACTTATGAACCGGACAGATTGACGTCATCATCAGGTGGGAAATCGAAGAAATTTATATCATCATTGATATTGATAGGATTTGAGTCGACATCAACAGTTGCATCTTGAAATCCATCCACATTTGATTCAAGGGAAGGTTGACCATTCTCTCCTTTAACACGAGAACGTTGAAATGGTTCGGAATCAAATGGAGGAAGACTGGGTGTTGGACCTGAAATGTTTTGGGAGACCGGAGCTTCGGATGTGGTTTGTCTTGTTCAAGATTCCGAATCAAGAGCCATTTCTGAGGGTCCGAACAAGGTCTAAAAGTCAACTTCATAGATGGTTTGCTGGTTCAGACATCCTGGCATTGGAGCATCGGACTCCATGATGTGAATTGTAACATGGGTTGGGTTAGAATTCCAAACAAAACTATCATCAAAGGTAACGTCAAATTTTTCTTCCTTAACACGAGTTCGTCTGTTAAGAACTCGATAAGCCTTTGATTTAGCAGAGTATCTAAGGAAGATGACTTCATTAGCTTTGGGTTGGAACTTGGTAAACTGATCACGATTATTCTTGATGAAGCATCTGCATTCGAAAACATGAAGAAACGAGATAGTTGGCTTCCGACCGTTCATGGCTTCATACGGTGTCTTTTTGAGGCTTCGATTGATGATACTTCTATTCTGAGTAAAGCATGTTGTAGAAACAACTTCAGGCCAAATATAGAGTGGAAAATTTGCAATGTTGAGCATGGACCGGGCAGCTGCAACAAGTGTTATATTTCGTCGTTTGACTACACCGCTTTGTTGAGGAGTATATGGAGCAAAAAAATTGTGGTCGATACCTTTCTCGGTGAGGAAGTTTTCAATGGTGGAATTCGTGAATTTCGAACCATTGTCACTTCAGATTCTCCTTACTAAGAGTTTAATGAGAACCTCAATTCCTTTTGATAAAGTTGATGAGCTAAGAGGTTGTTTCTAACTTGAGCCTTAGGAAGAAGACCCATGTGAACCTAGTAAAGTCATCCACAATCAAAAGAATGTATTTTTTGTGATGCAAACTTTCTACTGTTGATGGTCCACACAGATCAATGTGTAGAAGTTCTAATGGTTCCGAGATTGATTTTTCAATGATGACGGGATGACCTTTCTTTGACTGCTTTCCACACTCACATGCAGCACATAAATGCTCATTTTCCAACTTGAGGAGTGGCAGTCCTCTCACCATTTCACCAGAAACAAGATCATTCATATACCTGAAATTCAGATGAGCAAGCCTTCGGTTCCATAACCAACTAAAGTCAGGAACAACTTTGGAGTGAAGGCAGAGATGAGGTTTGCCAATGATCATGTTGATATCAAGAGGATACATGTTCTTGTTGCGATTTGATTTGATCAAGCATTCCTTTCAATCTTCGGACATGATGTAACTATGTTGTTTTTTGCAGAATTCAACTCGACGATTTGCATCAGTGAGTAGAACCACACTTATCAAATTATGCTTCAAGTCGGCTACATATTCCGCATTTGAAATGGAGAAGTTCCCATTTGTAAGGATGCCATAACCTCGGATCTGAGAATTGGAGTTGTTCCCTTACGTCACATAGCCAACATTTGGTGAAAGTTTGAGATCTCGCAGAAAGTCCTTCCCGTCATGTGCATGGAGCAAGAACTATCAATATACCATATTGTTTCTTGCTCCAAAGACAGATTGTTGGGTTATTAGCAAAACAACATTCCTATGGTGTTCATGCAAACCCTAATTGCTTGGATCTAGTTTTTCTATTTGTACATGCAAAATTGCCCAGGACTTGCAAACCATAATCTAGCATACAAAAAAACTTTGAATCAACATAAATAAACTAGTAAAAATGTTACCTTTGATCACAAACACCAAAGCCAGTTGGAAGATCTTAGAGAGAGGGGGAAGGCTCAAAATCGGCTCTTAGATCTCTAGGGTTCAAGTGGTATCCGAAATATGAAGCATAGGGGTCCTTTATATAGGTGTGAGATTAGGGCTTCAGTCAAAGTCCTTATCTGGTTACTTAGCCACCAAGCATCCCATAAGAACCTTCTGGATCCTTATCTTGGACGAAATCTTATGGGCCATCCATAAGGATTTCGTCCACCCTATCCCTAGGGTTTCTCAACTTACTTTGCAACTATCTAATAATTACAACTTCAGTCCCCAATGTTTAATTAATCTCTTTTGTTCACAAAATTAATTCTTAATTGATTCTTGAACAATATTAAATAACCAGATATGATTTCTCCTTTAATATATTATTCATATAATATATTAATAAACCATAATAATCTCTTTCTCCATTAATCATCCAGTCAAGTTGCTCTGGTGAAGGTAACCCAAAAAGACCATGCTACAATTAGTTATGGACTTAGACACTAATCCAACAGTCTCAAAAGCCTTTGTCGAACTTTGACACGTCCTTTAAATAAGGGATTGTATAGTCCTCCGTTCTCAAGTTATCGTGTGGACAATCACATGGAACATAGTCATACATGTTGTCCATCAGTTTGTTTCTCGATCTCTGATCTGTCTGACATAAAACTTAATGGAACACATCAACTCAGTCCTGACTGGGCCTGGCACATAAGTCAAACCAAATCATCGAGGGGCCCAAGATATTGCTTTTACCCTCGCAAGATAAAAGGAACAGATAAACTTCGACTTATATGCATTTACTATTCACTCATCAAATCATACACAACAATGTGTTTTATAACATCAAGTTACTGATGCGTTTAATCATTATCAATGTACAACCAACTTGTAAACAATAAACCATATATCTAGGTTCAAAAACTATATGATATTATTGTCTCACAATCACTCGTGATTAATTCCATTAAGTGATTCAATTGAGCGCGGGTCTAATCCAATACTCAAATCTTATTTCATAAGTACTCATGAACGTCGCAACAAACTTTTGCTATGTCTAATACATTTTAGACAGTCTACAAGCCAAGTCATGATAGTCTTCTTTCATATATACTTCCAACATATGAATGACTGTGGACAGTTTAAATAATCTTATTATTTAGGATGTCAAAACATGCAAAATGAGACAATAGTAAATAATTAACATAAGACAGTGAGTTTACTTATAAATAAAACTCCTTTATTTAATCATAAAATGTTAATTACAATTTGCTATTACAAGTTTCTAAAAGCTATCTAATCACTAAAACTAATATCGTCCTTCGGCCTAATGCTCATGCATGCTGCAAGTGCTTGACCCTACTCAGTCCCTTCGTGAGGGGATCTGCAGGGTTCTCCTTTGACGATACCCTCTTAATTACGAGGAGTCCCTCTTCTACCCGATGTTTAATAAAGTGATATTTCCTGTCAATATGTCGGGATCTGCCATGATCCCTCGGTTCCTTGGTCAAGGCAACCGCACCTTCATTATCACAGAAAATCTCCATAGGCTCTTTTATGGCTGGCACAACTTCAAGGTCTCCAATGAAGTTCTTCAACCATATCGCCTCCTTTGACGCTTCGCTCGCTGCTATGTACTATGATTCGCATTTTGAATCAACTATGGTTTCCTGCTTAGAACTTTTCCAAGTCACTACTCCTCCATTTAGGGTAAAGACCCAACCCGACTAAGAGCGAAAGTTGTCTCGGTCGTTCTGAAAACTGGCGTCACTATACCCTCGCACCCTTAAGTCATCACTCCCACTGAGGATAAGAAACCATTACTTGGTCCTCCAAAGGTACTTAAGAATATTCTTGACTGTGCTCCAATGTGCTCTACCATGGTTCCCTTGATATCTGCTGACCATGCTCAAAGCGAAGACTAGATCAGGACGAGTACAAGTCATAGCATACATGATCGAGCTACCTGCGGAAGCATAAGGTACTAGACTTATTTCTGCTATCTCGGCTTCGGTACTTATTGGTAACTCCCCTTTCTTGGAATTCTCCATACTAAAATGGTTTAGTACCTTATCCAAGTAAGTACTTTGACTAATTCCTATTAGTCTTTTACTCCTATTTCTCGCTATCCTTATCCCAAGAATATAAGCAGCTTCTCTAAGGTTCTTCATAGTGAAGCACTTTCCAAGCCAGGACTTAACCTCCTGCAGGGACGGGACGTCGTTTCCTATGAGCAGTATGTCATCGACATATAAAACGAGGAAGCTAAATATACTCCCACTAGCTTTGACATACACGCAGGACTCGTCCTCGCTTCGCAAGAAACCAAACTCTTTGACTTTCTCATCGAAAGATAGGTTCCATCTGCGAGATACTTGTTTCAATCCATAAATGGATTTCTCAAGCTTGCACACTCTATTAGGGTGTTTTGCATCGACAAAACCCTCTGCCATATTTCATAATCATGAAACGCAGCCATAGCTAGCATAACCCTTATAGACTTTATCTTCGCTACTGGTGAGAAGGCCTTATCATAGTCAACTACGGGAGTTTGAGTAAAACCCTTCACAACCAATCGCGCCTTATAAGTGTGCACTTTCCCATCCATGTCTGTCTTCTTCTTGAAGATCCATTTGTACCCGACCGTCTTACTACCTGGAACATTGTTAACCAAATTCCAAACTTGGTTGTCATACATGGACTGAATCTCGCTGTCTATGGCCTCTTTCCACTTCATAGATTTCAAGCTGGCCATGGCTTCCTTGTAGGTGTTAGTTTCATCCAAATTTACTAGTATACTATCACTAATAAACGTATCACCCTCACTTGTTATATGAAAGCCATACAACACAGGCAGAACACTAACTCTACTAGAATGTCTAAGAGGTAAGGACTCGTCAATTGATTCAATAGGAGTTTCCTCTTCAGGTTGAGCGCTAGTGTTAGAGGTTCCTTCATCGCTTGATTCTTGAAGCTCTTCAAGATCAATTTGCCTCCCACTGTCCCCTAGGCTTATGAGTTCTCGCTCTCGGAAAACCCTTCTCCTTGTAACGAAGACAACATTGTCACTCGTTCTATAGAAGAGATATCCAAAGGATTTCTGTGGATAGCCGATGAAAATACACCGCTCACTACGAGGTTCGAGCTTGTCGTGGGTCTTTAGTCTTATGAAAGCCTCGCAACCCTAAACCTTGATATGTACCAACAAGGGAGCTTTCCCTGTCCACATCTCGTGAGGTGTTTTGGAAACCTTCTTTGTAGGGACTAAGTTAAGGATATGGGCGGCAGTATCTAGGGCATACCCCGAAAATGATATAGGTAATGAAGCACTACTCATCATGGAATGAACCATGTGTAACAAGGTTCGATTATGCTTCCCAGCCACACCATTCAACTGCGGTGTCCTAGGTGGCATCAATTGCGAAGCAATTCCGCATTCCTTGAGGTAGTCGTGAAATTCAAGACTAAGGTACTCACCACCTTGATCGGATCGGAGCATGTTGATTCTCCACTTCTTGCTTAAACTCTTTGAACTTTTCAAAGGTTTCTGACTTGTGCTTGATTAAGTAGATATACCCATATCTGCTATAATCATCGGTGAAAGTCACATAGAAGCGGTTCACATCCCTTGTGGTGGATCTAAAGGGCCCACACACATCAGTGTGTATGAGATCCAATAAACCCTCACCCATTTCACAAGTGTCAGTGAATGGTGACTTAGTCATCTTTCCAAGTAAACAAGACTTGCACATGTCATTGTCCTAAGGTAGAATGACTCCAACACTCCATCCTTTTGGAGTGGGGATATGCGCTTCTTGTTGACATGTCCAAGACGACAATGCCACAAGCATGCTTTATCCAAATCATTGGAAAAATCGATATACAATACATCATTTCTTAGGTTGTCTACAACCATCACAGTTTCATATATTCCATTATAAGGCAATGCTTCAAAATATAAAGTACCATTAAAGAAAGCATTAATAGAACCTTTTTTATTATCAAATGAAAATCTAAAACTATGTTTATACAAACCATGAAAAGAAATAATGTTTTGTGTCATTTCTGACGAATAACATCAGTTATTCAAATCTAAACCTAACCCACTACTAGGCACTAAAGATTAAACTCCAATCTTGGTGACATGCGATGCTTTCCTATTCCCCATAATCAAGTTTATCTTCCCATGCTCCACATCCCTACTTCTTCTTAGGCCATGCAATTCAGAACAAATGTGAAAACCACATCCTGTATCAAGGACCCAAGACTTAGCATGTGATGAGTTGTTAGAATGAATAGTATAAATACGTGCGAAGGACGGCTTGATCTTTCCATCTTTGATATCTTGCAAGTACTTTGGAAAAATCGTTTCCAATTCCCTTTCTTGTGGCAATAGTAGCACTATGCATCCTTCGGGTTGGAGGAGGGTGCAGCGGGACCAACCTTTGTTCCACTAGAAGAGGTACCATCGTTGGACTTTCCCTTATGGATCTTAGAAGGAGCCTTCCTCTTGTTACACTTCCCTTGCCCAATAGCCAAGACATGGCATTTGCAGTAGGAGTTGATGTAGCAGATTTATCTTTTAGACTACTCTCAGCAGTCCTTAGCAAGCCTTGAAGCTTGCTTAGAGTGACCTCCTCGTTGTTCATGTGGTAGGTCATGCGGACCTGGTTGTAACAAGGAGGTAAAGAGTGAAGTATGATATCTATGGTTAGATCCTCATCGAATTTAACATTTAACTTCAACAAGCGGTCCACATATCTCTGCATTTTCTGTAGGTGGGCCGTGATAGAATCTTCGTCCTTCATTTTGGTAGTGATCATCGCAATGATGATCTCATAGCTCTCCTACCTTGCGCTTTGATGGTACCTATCCATCAAATCTTGATGCATCTCGTAGGGGTAGTAGTCCTCGTAGTACTTTTGGAGTTCAGAGACCATTTTCGCGAGCATGATGCAATGGAATTTCGTAGTATCTCGCCCATGAGCTTCTAAGGCAGCGATCTCTGCGGGATTAGCAGTGTTGACGTTGACTTCTTTCAGCTCCTTGTCGAGGACATACTCCTTGTCCTCGTAACAGGTAACCTTTTGAATGTTGTAGCTCCAATCGTTGAAGTTGGACCCATCGAAAATCTCCCTCCCACACAAATTCATGAGTGAGAATGAGCTGGAAGAGGTCAAGACAGAAGCGTTGTTGTTGTTCGAAGTAGACATTTTAAATATAAAATGGACAAAGTTCGATTAGATAAGAATCCCCAATTAAACACCCAAATGAGAAATTAGGGCTAGGATCCAACAACATTATTTGCAATTTAGAAGAGGGATGCTGTAATCTAAACAACATATAATTGGAAGGTAAGTGAATGACGATTCACTAATTTCCACCATGAAAAATGAAAAAGAAATTAAGTTTTAAATGTATTGAAAACTACTAGATCTTTTGAGATTCATTGAACTTTTCAATGACATGTTTAAATCACGATATGCCCTTCAAGTTTGTGACTGGGATACCGAGGATCACAAACAAGGTGTGAATAACTATGCAAATATACTTGGTACTATCGATGTTACAAATCACCTACTCAATGTGCCGGTTAACCACACACGCTCCATTGATCTATGATAAACATCAAGACACCCTTTTCCACAATTTCTAGTCCATATTAGTGTGTCGGTTATCCACGCATGTTCCACTAACGAATTGATAAGGGTACAAAGTGCAATTTCATGGAATACCATCATTTCACATTTTTCCAAAAGTAACTAAGATTGGGAATTTTATAAAAAATTTAGTTACTTTATTCTTCATTATACTTTTAATGAGGAATTAGTTGCTCTATCCTACCCGTTCGGCTAACGACCCTCCACCAACCAAGGAAGCGGTGGGTGAGAGTAGACACCCATTAAACTACCATTTATAGGCAACAACCTTATACCCCCTTATAGATCGGCTTCATGAATGAGGCCTACTAACGGTAAGACTAGCATTAATCTTATACATAATAGTATAAGGGTTGAATTTTAAACTTGTAAAATTCTAGGGTTTAGAATTTAAATATTTCAAAATTAAACTTTTTAATTAAAATTTAAATTCCAAAACTTGAGGGCAAGTTTTGACACTTTTCAAAATATCTTTTAGATCAAATTTGAAAATTATTAATTAATCTTATTACTAATATTTATCACATAATTTGACCTAATCTTTTCCTTAACAAGATAATTCAAATAAAAAAATACAAATAATCATATTTATCTTATAAAACAAGTAATTATCTTATTTTTGAAAATTATCCTTCAATTGAATTGAGATAATCAATACCATATTGAAAAAATCGAGTTTTATCAGTTAAAATCGTTTATGGTAATTATCCCAACTCAGTTTTAGTCAAAATCCTGAAAAATCAGCCACCACACGAGCCAACTCACCGAGTCATAGAATTGGACTCGTCGAGTAGCCCTGACTCGTTGAGTTCATCTGGTGACTCGACGATTCCATCAGTCATAAGCATAATTTCTCGAGTTTTAAGCTTGAATAATTTATCTATGCATCAAATGCAAAAGAGAAACGATCTAGACTCTGATACCACTGTTGGGTTATTAGCAAAACAACATTCCTATGGTGTTCATGCAAACCCTAATTGCTTGGATCTAGTTTTTCTATTTGTACATGAAAAATTGTCCAAGACTTGAAAACCCTAATCTAGCAAGCAAAACTTTGAATTAACATAAATAAACTAGTAATAATATTACCTTTGATTATTTCTTGAAGATCTTTAGCTTATGGGAACCTAGCACCTCAAATGCGATGCCTCTAATGAATTACAAAAACCAAAGCAAGTTGGAAGATCTTAGAGAGAGGGGGAAGGCTCAAAATCGGCTTTGGATCTCTAAGGCTCAAGTGGTAGCCGAAATATGAAGCGTAGGGTTCCTTTATATAGGTGTGAGATTAGGGTTTCGGTCAGAGTCCTTATCCAGTTACTTAGCCACCAAGCAGCCCATAAGAGCCTTCTGGAACCCTATCTGTGACGAAATCTTATGGGCTATCCATAAGGATTTCGTCCACCCTATCCCTTAGGTTTCTCAACCTACTTTTCAACTATCCAATAATTACAACTTCAGTCCCCAATGTTTAATTAATCTCTTTTGTTCACAAAATTAATTCTTACTTAATTCTTGACCAATATTAACTAAACAAATATGATTTCTCCTTTAATATATTATTCATATAATATATTAATAAACCATAATAATCTCTTTCTCCATTAATCATCCATTCAAGTTGCTCTAGTGATGGCAACCCAAAAGGACCATGTTACAACCGGGTCAAGTACATACCAAATATAGTTATGGACTTAAACACTAAATCCAACACAAAGTGCCTACAAAATTAGTGAGTTGTGGAGTTTTTAGGCTCTGAGTTAGGTTTTGGGACAAAGTCACGAGTCTTAGGCTTTGGTTGTGACTTTTGAGCAACAAATGATTTAGGAGATTTCTTACGAGATTCCTTAGGAAACAAACAGAAGGCCATGGTTCATTCATCTATCCAATAGTCATATTAAAAAATATGAGGATTCGGAACACCTTTCTTTGGACATTTAACTTCCAAAGTGGTGAGAACTACTATGTCTTCCTGAGTTGTACTTTCATCATTGAGTTTTTTAACTTTCCAAACAAGATTTTGTTTTGAAGATTTTGAAGAGATTGTTTTCTTAACAACTTTTGTTTTGGTTGATGGTACATTTGGTTTTGAAAGTTGAGGTTTGAAAATTGTACCATTAGTTTTGGCAATGAAAACGGATGAAACAGTCTGAGAAGAGTTGGTTTGGACAGATTTTGTGTTTACAATAGACTTTTTCGGAGTGGGACTGACCACTTTCTTTTGTTCTACAAGATTGGGAGGATTGGAAAGCCTCTTGAGGATCCTAGTGGGTGTGAAGGTGTTTTGACTATGAGTTGATGAATGATCATTCTGAGATACACTCTTTTTGGTGTTCTTAAGGAATCTAGAATTTTGTCTTGGCTTAACTTTGTTTTTGTGAGGCTTTCTGGCTTCTATCTTAGGATCAAAAATATCTTTCCTATTCTATGGGCTTTCTTTTGGAATGAGACGAAGATTTGGAAGTTTGTCCTACTGAAGGATTGTTGAACATAGACTTAATGGGAACTAGATTTGTTTTGGAAATCACTTGAGGTTCAGAATCACATGAAATTGACTCATCAATGTCACTATCTAAAGATGCCTAAACACACTCTGAGAGTTCAGGTCCATTTGATTCTGAAAAAATTTCCTCGACAACATAGTTGTTAGGAGGGATATCGTTTGGATTTTGAACAACAAAATTTTGAGTAATAGAGTAGAGTTCCGAGGTCCGATTATGGTCGAAGTTTTTCAGAGGCGGAAATTGCATGGAGTCGGGACACTTGACAACTATAAGCTTAAACTCAGGAATCAAACATGCAAACTGGTCAGGTGTCTCGGGAAGGGGTAAAACGAGAGAAACAAGTGTATCCGAATGTTTAATGTTCGGAATATCTCCCATAAAAGTCAAATTTTGTTACTCCTTTAAGGGACGAAAAACTGGTCTCAAAAACTCGCTTTCGAGACCAAGAGCTTTTGACCAAGGATGACGAAAATTTTGAGTCATCCGTTCATTTGATTCAATAATGTCTATGGAATGGTGCATGGCATCAATCTTAGCATTGAGACGTTTGTTATCAGAAATTAAAACATTTCTTTCATAATAAGTGATTTCAGATTTGTCTTTAAGAATGATACATTCATCTCGTGACATTATAAGCTCTCGTTCTAAAGACTCTATTTTTAACTTCTTATCCTCAAAACGTAACCTAGGATGACTTAATTCACTTTCCTTCTTCTCACTGGCTTCTATAGTTGACTCATAGGCTTTGTAAATGATGTTTATATCTGATTGGAACTAGGTTAGATATGGTTCACAAAGAGATAACACAAAATTACTATTAGTAATCATATATTTTACCCGTTGAACGATGCTTCTGCCGGGTGGATCGTTGGCAGCCATGTAGCAGTAGTTCGGTTCAACATCTTCATCATCTCTTTCAGACCCAGACGACCAATATCCTTCATCACATTCAATTTATTGTCGAGAAATAAGACAAATGTTTCTGCCAGTGGTTAGGTCATCATCATCTCCAGACAACCAATACCTTCCACATCCCTTGATACAGTTGTAAAAAAAGCCTTTTCACTCTTCCATTTCTTGAGCTCGGCGTGCATAGTAAGCAGAGTCCTTGATCTTGGGTTTCTGTGGGACTTCATCTAGGCAATCTTTGGAAAAGTGATTTGCATGACCACATTTGTGACATAAAATCTTGGGTTTTCAGACTTCAGAATTTGTGGAGATTCCGAGGTGGGATTCGGAGTAGGAAGATTTGGCTTGTAGGCTGGTGGGTTTTCGGAAGGTTTGTTGAATGGCTGGTGATTATTTTGGTGAGGAGCTTGAGAACGGTTGTTTTGGAATGGAGTTTGGAATCGATTGTTGTGAGGCTTGTTTAAAGGAAGGTTGTATTTCATGGAAAGTAGGGCAAACTCTTGTTGGAAACATAGTTCGGAGTCTATTTCTTCAGGGTAAAGGTCATTCATAGATTGACAGTTAGAGTTTGTGAGAACAGAAATGGTTGGAGGTGAGGGTTGAACATGAGGAATAATAGGAGCAATAGCGGTGACGGGGTCCGAGATGGTTGGGGTTGAGGTTTGTGGATCATAGGAACTAACTAGAGCTAAAGGACCTTGAAGCTCATCGAAAAGTTGATAAAGCTTGAGATTTTTTAAAGAACCCTTGCTCTGAAGATAAGATTTCACATTTCCCCATCCCTTTGCAAGAATGTTAATGAACTTGAGATTGTACTCAAGTGGATTTCGGACTATCCCATGAGTTGTCATGTTGACGATGATTCGATATCTGTTTATAGCTGAGGCAACGGATTCACAAGGTGTTGTAGTGAATGTGTCGAACTCATTGACAACCAAAGTCAGACAATTATCCATCATGTTCTCTGACCGTTCGAACATATATTGAGGTGTGTCCTAAATCTCTTTTGTGGACTTGCACAGTTTGATGTGCTCAAAGAGAGATGGTGGAACACTAAACACTATTTCCAAAAAGGCAACTTGATCAACATGAAACTTTTCAAGATCATCAGTCGTGAGAGGTGCTTGTCGTTGTTGATCGTGTCCCAAGAGACTTGCAACATGAGGACCTTTAACGGATCTCTAGATAGATTCACCTTTTTCTTTTCCAAGTAAAAATCTCTCCATTCTGACTTTCCAGTGATCATATTCTTCAACAACTAGCAGTGGGGCACGTGTAGGGAAACCCACACTATTTACTATTTGCATTGAGTACATTTGTTGAGTATTACAAGCAGCCATTGAAGTTAAGATATCTTGAGAAAAACTAGTATATAAAAGAACTTTTATCCTAAACACAGAAATGATCGAAATACCAAGGTAGTATCGAATCAACTATAATCTGTCCTTATGGATTCAAAGGACAACCACTCAAGCTCTGATACCAATTGTGAGAACAAGGATCTGGTTGCACAGGGACAAGGATTGAAAACTCAAACCTTGAGTTAATGCTTAAGATCAATGTCTGTTACTAAATTAATGGTTCCAGTCGAGTCTGGCAAGACCAACCAAGACATAATATGAAAGTCAACAAAGTACTTCAAGTATTAAATATAATACAATGAATATGATCAAGTAAAGACAATAAATGAACACAAGGAATGCTCGAAAGATATATTAGAGAGAAAGGTGCAAGTAAAGTTAATGTAAAAATATCTATCTTTGGTGAAGCAATCTATCGTTTGTAATTGGCATTGAATTCTCCTTAAATAGGAGAATATGTTACATCGTACTAACCAAAAAACATACATAGGACTGGATAAAATAGTTACACCTGACACTCTGATTATCTAAGAAAACAAAAGAGACTAAGCCCTAGGACATATAACATCAAGCTAAATGACAAACTACATTAATACAGACAGATAGACACAAACTTCATTCCGGACGCAAACTCCATTCCGGAATGTCTTCAATTCTTTCGAAACCTCTTCTCTGATCTTCAACTCTGAACTAAATCTTCACCGAACCACATACTGACTCTCGGAAAAATTACACTTCAAAACTGAAACTGACTTTGGAAGTTATTCGATGATTGCAAGAGGTTCACTTTCAGATTCCAACAAAAGTCATACAAAAATGCAAACGCGTACCAAACTCGTTTTAAAATTTCTTCCAGAATCTGGAAGTGAACCGTACATCTCAGTCAGAAATCACGGAAACTGGCATTTCGTGTTGAGCTACTACCTCTCAGATGTAGATGTCAGCCAGCTTCTCGGCTGAAATGCTCTCCTGGATCGGAATGAAATGGGCACTCTTGGTCAACCGATCCACGATGACCCAAATCGAATCCAATCCCCGTGTGGTCCTGGGAAGTTTTGTGTTGAATTCCATAGTAATATCCTCCCACTTCCACACCGAGATAAACAACAAATGTGCCTTGCCATGAGGCCTCTAGTGCTCTGACTTGACCTTCCTGTAGGTCAGGCATCTCTCGACGTACCATGCTACATCACGATTAATGCTGGGCCTCCCGGATCTTCTCCAGAATCAGAGTCACTATTGTCATTCTCAGACAGATGTCTCTGATCGGCGTTGCAAATTCCTTATGACTGAGTGCATCGGCCACTACATTGGCCTTCCCCATGTGGTAGAGGATCTCACAGTTGTAATCCTTCACCACATTTGACCATCGACGATGCCTCATGTTTAGATTCGGCTGATCCATTAGGTACCTCAAGCTTTTGTGTTCCGTGTAAATGGTACACCGGACCCCATAGAGGTAGTTTCGCAAAATCTTGAGCGCGAAAACAAACGCTTCCAACTCCAGGTCGTGCGTCGGTAGTTCGCCTAATGAGGCTGCAACTGCCTCGAGGCGTAGGCGATGACATGACCTCTCTACATCAACACTACGCCCACACCCGAAATGGACGCGTCGCAATATACTACAAAATCCTCCATACCCTCTGGCAGGGCTAAGATCGGCGCCTCGCACAACCTCTAACTCGATGTCTCGAACGCTGCTGGCTGCTAAGGCCCCTAGCGAAATACAACGGCCTTCTTCGTTAGCTGGGTCAAGGGTACTGCTATCTTGGAGAAGTCCTGTATGAATCTCCGATAATAGTCTGCTAGCCTGAGGAAACTCCGAATCTCAGATGGAGACTTCAGAACTTCCCATCTCATCACGACCTCCACTTTGACCGGGTCAACCAAAATACCGTTCTGGTTGACATGGTGCCCAAGAAACTGCACCTCGCGCAACCAGAACTCGCACTTTGAGAACTTATCATACAAGCTCTCCCTCCTCAGGGTATCCAACGCCTACCCAAGTGCTCCTCGTGCTTCTCCTGCGTCTTGGAGTAAACCAAGATGTCATCGATATAGACTATCACAGACTGATCCATCATCGGTCTGCATACACGGTTCATGAGGTCCATGAACGCGGCAAGGGAATTGGTGAGCCCAAAGGGCATCACCACGAACTCGTAGTGGCCATAGCGAGTCTGGAAAGCAGTCTTTTGTACATCCTCGTCTCAGACTTGCATCTGGTGGTAGCCTGAACGCAAATCTATCTTGGAAAACCAAGATGCCCCCTATAGGTGTCGAAGAGATCATTAATCCTCAGGAGTGGGTAACGATTCTTCACCGTTACCTTGTTCAGCTCCTGGTAATCTATACACATCCGATGTGACACATCCTTCTTTTTTACAAACAGGATCGGGGCTCCCCAAGGGAAACTGCTCAACCTAATGAATCCTTTTGTCTAACAGCTCTTGCAGCTGTGTAGACAACTCCTGCATCTCAGAAGGAGCCAACCGATATGGTACCTTGGCTATTGGAGCCGCACCAGGGACTAGGTCGATCCTAAACTCCACCTGTCTCTCCGGAGGTATCCCATGCAGCTCCTCTGGAAATACGTCCGAATACTCTCGCACCACTAGCACATCACACCTTACCCGCCTCCCGAGTATCCATAACTTAGGTGACTTACCCTACGCAACCTTACTGGATGTAGCGCCTAACCCTCGTAGTTGAACACAAAGTTGATCCACGCTGCGGCCCCTCGCCCTGAATCACCACCCCCCCCCCCCCATACACACGCTTGGGGTCTTGGCACGTACAAACTGTTGTGCACAGTCGTTCACCCATATTAGGGCTCAACCAATCCATGTCGATGATGACCTTGTTCCCATGCAACGAAATGGGAACCAAATCCACAAGGTAACGCTCCTCATACATCCTCAAAACACAATCCATGTAGACCTCCGATGCTCGAACAGATTGGTTGTCAGCAATCTCGACCTCTAAAGGACAATCCAACATGCCTGAAGACTCAGAAAACCTCTTGCTAAGATCAAGAGAGACAAATGATCAGGTAGCCCCCGAGTCAAATAACACCTGTATTGGGATGCCGTTCACATGGAACGATTCTAAACAAAACACATAAACATAGCACATAAATATCATAACTGACATGTAACAAGAATTAGGGAGAAGAAAACATACATGTCACCACATCTGGTGCAGCACGTGCGTCCTCGGCGTTTAGATAGAAGGCTCGACTTCTCACCATTGGAGCCTCTGTCTTGCCCTGTCGGCCATCCGTGATCCGCAAGGTTGTTGGAGCTGGCGTCACCACTGGTGCTCCTGATGTCAGTCTCGGGCAGTTGGTCTTCTTGTGGCCTTCTGATTGCAATGAAAGCAACTCAGGTCTGATGTATGGAGGGTAGGGGTAGGGTTTTGAGCATTCTAACACTCCTATGGTGTGCATGCAACCCTATATGCCTTGGATCTATGTTTTCACTATTATACATCCAAATATACAAAATTCCAAAGCTTCATCCTAACTAGCATATTATGGAGAAACTATACTACAAAAGTCTAGTTAGATGACACACCTTTTGATGGCGCTTGAAGTCTTGAACCTTTAAGAGCTTATCCCTAATAGTGTGGAAGCCTCAAATGGAATCACACAACACCACCAACAAATGGAATAACTTGAGAAGAAGGTTATTTTGGTTCTCCCTATGAAATCGGCCCTTGCCCTCATTATGTGTATCCACTAGTCCCATTTCATGAACCATGGGGTCCTTTATATAGTGTGGCTCATTAGGGTTACACCAAGTAAACCTTAATGTGCATGACCTTCATTTCCTTCAAGATCCATGGGTTTTAACCTCCATGGAGTATCCATGGGTTACCACATGGGTTAAGCCCAACAGGAAGGACAATAGAACACAAGCCCAGATATATAAGAATGAATGATTTACATAATCAATCCCCATATATTTAATTAGTCTCTTTTGATCACAAAATTAATTCCAAATTAATTCTTGATTAATTCTAATTAAATAATATGATTTCATATTAATATATTAGAACTTATAATATATTAATATAATTCATAAATAACCTTTTCTCACTTGTCTATCCAATTGTTCCGATGCCATGTAACCCAAATGGACCATGATACTCTCGGGTCGAGTACATACCAATAATAGTTATGGGCTTAGACATCTAATCCAACACAACTCTGGTCAATGGTCAATGTGTCATCCCTAATTTTACGGCCAGAAAAGACCGGTTTAATTTATGCTTTTAAAATAATTTCAGAGTAATCATTTGATTAAAAGTGTTGTGAAATTTATTCCAAGAAAAACATGGTAAATATGTTATCAAATCATTTCAGAAGAAATGTATTTTATTCTCTTAAACCATTGGGATGTCATTGTCAATACAAAAACATAAGCATAAACAGAACTTACATTCATTTACACTAGTGATCTACTTCTCTTTTAATCTCTCAGTGTAAAGCAACTTCGTATCGATACCTATGATACAATTAAACAGAGTGGCTCAGGCTTGGGAGCCTGGTGAGCATATAGGGCTTTCACCCCACAATAAATAAATTTATTATGCTTAAACATCAAACAATCAACCCAATTAGCCAATCCCCATTATCTTATTCATTTCTTAAGGTTTTGCCCTAAGAATCAACTATCACTCATTCCTAAGGATTCATCCTAAGGAATAGGCACGAAGTCCATCGCTTCCCAAGGTTTATATTACAAGCACTAACAACGTCGATCCCCACATACTGATCTTATACATCGATCTTACTATATCTAGCCTAAAGGATCGATATGAACACCCAACTAACGAAACTGCTTCGGAAATTCCCTAGCAGCAAACGAGGATCGAAGAAGACATCAAATGAGTGGAATAAGTTTAACCACGAATGTTTGTTCGTAAAAAAAAAAGAACCACCAGAAAATTAAGTCAGAGGTAATTATTAATGCCTAGGCTGTGGTCTGAATGTCATGAGGTATATAACCCCCAGACGTACCCTATACGACAATGAAAACGCTGACTAATGCCTAGGCTGTGGTCTGAATATCGTGAGGTATATAACCCCTAGACTCACTCCTATCCGGCATCGAGAATGGAAACACTGACTAATGCCTAGGCTCTGGTCTGAACCCCCAGACTCACCCTATCCGGCATCGGAAACGCTGACTCATGAAGCTCGTTCGATCACTTCATAAAAGAAACAAAGAATCCAAAGCTCTTCAAAATAAAGGTATAGGGAAAATACTAATAAAGTACTCCCGTACGCTCCCGTACCCCAACACGTAATAGTGTGAAAAGAAGAACTAACGGATGAACACATAGTTCAAAAACACCTAATGAACATATAGTTCGAGAACACCTTATGAACATATAGTTCAAACATACCTACCGATTACAAGTCTGCTAACGTTCCACTGAACTATCTAAAATAGTATGTGGCTGTTGTCTATACCCTTCTAGATGACTAGATCATCTTAAACATCGTTACCTCTCATCACCTTTATTTCATCACACATCATCTAATTCATCTACCCATGTTTTACCCAACATATTTGTAGATAAAAATACATATACAGTTTAAAACTTATATAAAACATCTATTCAACAGTCACCTTAATTAAACAATTAATATAATTACACATAGCACGTATTTTAAAGAAAATACTTCATATATATGTGTAAGGTTAAAGTGACTATACACTCACATGATTTAATGATAACTGGGCAACACTTTGTTGCCTAAAACGATCGTTTCTAATAAAATCGGGAGTTTTATTGAGAAACCGGGCTCTGCGAGGGTAGGGCTTTGAAACCGAAAAAATAAATTTCCCAGGCTTCTCGGGCATTCCGGGACGTGTTCCGGGCGTTGGAAATGATCTCGGGGCTTCGAGGGATGTGAAAATAACCAAAATATTGAAAAACGGGCCAAAATTGCCAAATTTCCAAAAGTACTCGGGAAGTCTCGCACCCTCATATTTATAGGGGTTGAGGCTGCTGATCCAAGGGTTGAGAAGCCTCCACGCTTCGGCAGATCCGAAGGCTCGCAAATGGCTCGCACGTGGGTTGCGCATGCGAGGGGCTCGGTGGCATCTTCTTATTGAACCGAAGTCTAGGTCTGAGACTTCGAACGCGGCACACCATGCGAGACTCGGACACGCCATAAGGGACACGCGTCAGATGTGCGAGGGCCGAGACTTTGGTCGAATCAGGAAGCGACACGCCTCACCAGCTGGCCTCGGGTGACTCAGCAATTCGGATACGTGGCACGCTACGAGCGAAGGTGACGTGGCATTTTCGGGTGAAGCTCATCCATGTGAAATTTCTCGAATTTTGTGCCAAAATATTCTAAAATTCGTAACTTTTGCATACGAGCTCTGTTTTTGACGTTCTTTATATGCACGTGTAGGTAAAATTACACTCTACAACTTTCGTTTAGACTTTTTCGGCTAATTTTCACTTTAATTTTTATATTATTATTTTTAACAGACCGGGACATGAAATCCGTTAAAAATTCATAACTTCTTCATCCGACGTCTGTTTTCGTCAGACTTTTTACCGTTGTGCTACTATTGACGAGACCTTCAATTCTTGTTTGGGTTGTGTCGGCTACAAATCACTCGATCTAAAATTCGAGTTTTTAGTTGTCTACTGCTAAGCTGAAACTTAGAAAAATCATAATTTCCTCATACGAAGTCAGATTTTGGCGTTATTTTTATACATACTCTCAGTTTAACGAACACTACGACTTTCGTTTAGATCACCAAGGCTAAAAATTAGTTTATCAAAAACTCACTTTTTACGATATTCGGCATCGTGTCGGTTTTGCTGCGAAACTTCGACAAGTCATAACTTCTTCGTAATAACTCGGATTGAGGCATTCTTTATATATCCGGAATCCTTGTCATGACCACTACAACTTTCTTAATAGATATCGGCTTTATCTAATATTTATTTTCAACGCTCATTTTTATTCTTAATTAATTAAACCCTAATAATTAAGCATAAAACACATAATATTCACATAATTCTTTTTCATTTCTTCAAAATGAGTTACAAAGGTTAACCTAGACTATAAATTCAATATTAATGCCTAGCCTAGAAACACAGGCATTACAATTCTCTCTCCCTTAGGATGATTCCGTCCCCGAAATCACACATCAGCAAACAAATGCGGGTAACGACTCATCATGTCACTCTCCGTTTCCTAGGTGAGATTTGGCCCATTCATATGTTTCCCAACGCACAAGCACAAAATCGACCATCTTGCGTCGCAAATTCTTAGTCTTACGGTCAACGATTGTGTCACACCCCAAAACCGGAACAGCGGAAACATTTTAGGGTGGATGACGTCATGTCAAGTATCACAACACATGCATTATAGTAATCAAAGTACAACAAAACATTGCATTAATAGTAATAGTTTTACATGATTTACATTACAATACAACAAAGTAATACAAGTAATAGAATAAATACGGCGTGGTACTAAGCTATCTTCATCAACAGCTCCTGGGATGTACCTGTCTAATGCTAACCTGAGAATACAAGTTATTTGAAAAGCGAGTATCAGCATTTTTACAAATGTTGGTGAGTTCATAAGCATTTAGTGACGTTTTTATTCAAATAACTTTAATAAAAGTAGTTGTTTAAGAGATTACAGTGTATTAGAGTTCTTTCCAGAAAATCCTGTATTTTCTTTAATAAAAGCAGCCTTCTACCAAGACTGGACAGAGTTATGTGGTAAAAAGTAGTCTTCCCTTAATCGCCATCATTATCAAAATACGGAATTTGATTATTAAAGAAAGCAAGAGAAGTCATGGAAATACATATGCCTCAGCAGTGAGGACTGCTGACTAAGGCAAAGGAATCATAGACTCCAGGAGAGTATCGAACGAACGACACACCTGGTTCAGTCTAACAAAAGAAGACACAGACCCCAGAAGGTACCAAATGATAGGTACAACTGGGAAGGTCTAAAACAGTGAATACAGACCGCAGACAGTATCAAATGAAAGATACATCTTGCAAGGTCAAAACAGAGAATACAGACCGCGGACAGTATCAAATGAAAGATACATCTTGCAAGGTCAAAACGGAGAATACAGACCGCAGACAGTATCAAATGAAGGATACATCTTGCAAGGTCAAAATAGAGAATACAGACCGCAGACTGTATCAAATGAAAGATACATCTTGCAAGGTTAAAACAGAGAATACAGACCGCAGACAGTATCAAATGAAAGATACATCTTGCAAGGTCAAAACAAAGAATACAGACCACAGACAGTATCAAATGAAAGATACATCTTGCAAGGTCAAAACAATGTGACTCTGAAAATGAGTTACCAGCATACAGTGTAAACTGCCGGTGAAATACCGTTACCTTAAGACCATGAATTATAAGGTAAACCGGGATACTCGTAACCATACTAACCGACACTAGAGTACCAAACGCCCCACAAGCGTCTAGAGAATATGACATTTGTCACCCCTTGGCTTGGTAGGCCGTGGACTGTAGCTAGCAGTCAGGGTGCGGGGGTGTCAATCCCGTATAGATCTATACACACAATGTCCGCTCTCCCTACAGGAGACTCTGGTTACCAACTAGACGACGGAGAAGGCCGTGTCCTGAAGATGCATCCCAAATAGTGGGTAGAGACTTCCAAATAGTGGGTAGTGGGTTTCTAATGTAAGTGTTGAACTAGAGGTAGAGACTCATAACTGAACTGACTAAAGTAAACCCATATGTCTACGCTTGGGTACATAGTATATAACTAATGAATCAAACGACCTTCGGATGGACATCCGATCCCACCAGACCACATCTCAACGAAGAAAAGGAAAGAGGGCGGACAAGCCTTCCTAAGTCCTTCAATCATTATTTATATGCATGTATACAAGCACATACATACATCTAACTACGCTTGAGTGTGTATCAAGTGGAATCATATCGTGAAGTATAAGTATACAGTGTGGAATAACCGACTTGTGAAGTATAAGCGTACAGTGTGGGATAATCGAATCGTGAAGTATAAGTGTACCAAGTATAAGTGTATCACGAAGTGGAAACGACAACTGTTGAAGTAAAAGCGTCTATCAAGTATAAATGGCTACAAGTATAAGCGATATAGAGACAATAACCGGTATAAGCGTATCACGAAGGAAATGCGTTATCAAGTAGGAGTTTTAAATAATTAAAGCGAAGCAGCAGTAATTAACAAGTAAAAGTATACGTCGTGAAAGGGAACTTCGATGAAAACCTTGGAAAAACCTTTATACTCCGGGAAAATCACATTTGGTATTCTTTGGTAAAATAAGCTTGAAAAACTTTATAAATCCTTGGAACCTTTATAAACCAGTTTAAAATGAATTTAGATAAAAACAATATAAGTAAGAGTTTTAAAACAATTGAAAACCTTTTTGAAACCATCATAGTATCCTACTCGGTAAAACAGTGTACAGTGTGGTAAAATCTTGTGCATGCGGGTTATCAATCACATATGATTGACATGATAACTGGCATGTTTAACTTGTATTCCCCCTTATAAAACGTATAAAAACATTTAAAAGGTTCATTCAGGGGTATGAACTCACCTAGTGTAAGTGGATCCGACGAAGGTGCCGGTTGGGTGCTCGGTGTCAAGTAAGGACTTGGACACACATAGAGACCTATTTAACATATGATAACACATGTTCACATACAATTAGTATATTATATACCAATTAAACAAGTATACGCACTCTAAGGAGCGGAAAACACTTTGGTTAAGTGTTTGGGGTGTCCCGGGTAACAACTAAGGGCTCAAATGGCTTAAGAATGGAGTTTACTCTCCGATAGTAAACTCTCAATACTTAGTTTACGGCCCAGGGACAACTCCCCATGAGTTTACGGCCGTAAAATCATGGTGAGGGGTTCTAGTGTGTTTCTAAGGCTCTATCTTGTTAGTGGAATTTTGCTAGGTCCAAATCCAAGAGGCATGAATGAGTTTAGGGCTTTTAAAGGCATCATTAGGGAGTTTACGGCCCATGAACCATCCCTAAGGGAGTTCACGGCCGTGAACTCCTATGCCATGAGTTAAGTGAAGTTTTAAGCCCTTAATACCTTCCTAGCATTTTATAGTAATAGTCTAAGGCCATTTGGGAAACAAAAACCATCATTTTGGCATGTTTGAGGGTGTTTACGGCCTTAACACATGTCTGGGCCATAAACTCATTTTCACCAGACGAGTGTTGGACTATATCGGGAGGTGGTTCTACTATTTCTACGCGAGATAGTATTCGTGGAACACCTAATAGTCCAATGAATCTCTAAGTCTTTGGTTTAATCTAGTGCGGAAAGCGCACGTTCCTGCATAACCCCTCGACTAACACCAAGGCTGGTGTCAAGTATATGATCTCTTCGGAATATGGGTCATGAGGCTTCACGCAACTACTTTCGCACTTTGATCAAGTATTCCTGGCTGCGGAGGTTATCCTATGGTTCTCGGTATTCTAGTGTTCACTTCGGAGAATGAAGTCTATCGTCTACAGGGCGACGACGATTTCCCCCATGCGAGAGGGCGGAGGATCTTAGGCACTACTTGTCTGAAACGGGGTGGACGAAGTGCCTGAGTAGTGCGAACGTCTTCAGCAACTACTCTTCCGAAGGTTCTGTGTCTTCTCGGTCTAGGTTAAATCTAGTGAGTATAGGGTCTCATCACTCGGAACTTGAATAGATCAATCCGCAGTGATTCTCTTGACTCCGGCTCCTATTATATGGAATAGGATGAAGGGCTTTGCTAAGTGGTTCGTGGTAGAGCTCATACTTGGCTTAACCACCGATACTTGGTGTATGCAAGCAGTATATAATTGAGGTCGGTAGGATGTTCAGCTGTGTGACTCCACCCCAAACCCACAACCCAACGAGGAACAGGGAGTAGGGAGGAAACACACACCTTAAATCTTTTTGATCTCAATTGTATACCACCTTTACGCATATACCTGGTTATAGTGGTCAGTCTCATGAGTTCTATTATCTGGGTTCACGAACCTGATGTGCGAGGTGCGAAGGGTCTTTCTGGGGAATCTACGAAGTATGCTTCGGATGGTTGTCGTCTTCTGGAGTATCTACAGTGTCGTTCACTTCGGTGGCCATCTGACTACGAGGGGTCGGTCAACAGCGTACGATACCCTCTCTTGGGTACTTCGGAAGGTTTGAGATAAGAGGGAAGATTGATGGATCGCATTAGGTTTGATTATTTGTGTTAGGTTTAGGTTTAGAAGAACCTTTATTTGCCGACATGGCTACGGCGAAAGTTCTTTTTACACAGCACTAAGGATGAACACATGGTTGAACGGAGTCAAACCATGATCGGTAGAGGCGTCGAAGTTGGCATACCTCGACATGATATATAATGAAGATCGATAGAGTCATGCGCCGAACAGGCACACAAGTTCTATGTGTCTAAGGTTTTGTCCTGTGTATCACTATCGCGGATACTTGGACCGATAGAGTCGACGCGGAACTATAGATTGTTCTAAGGGTTTCTGAGTGGAGTACCTTCTCATGAATAGATTCTCACGAGGCATTTCTATAATTGCCAAACATATACTAGTCATGTATAGTCAAGGTGGGGAGGACTGTTGACTGAGCGACTCCGCCCTAAATCCACAACCAAACGAGGAACAGGAAATCAGGCGGCATTCACTCACTCTAGGTCTATCCATCTTAACTATACATGGCCGTAACGCATATGTTTAGCCATTATAGTTTTACCTAATGAATTTAAATTTTATAACGGTGCTGCGAATTTCGCCTTAATGGGGAAGAAAATTACATTTGAATTAGCCTTTTAATGTTTTCAGTTTAGTTATCCGAGATCGAGAGACGTACCAAAATCTACTAGGTTCCTTGATGCTTCTCCCTAAGCATTAGAGTTAGAATCCTCCTGTGTCCTTGTCTTTCCCTTCGGTTGGGCAGTCCTTCTTGAAGTGTCCCATTTCACCACATAGGTAGCAAACTGTACGGGTCGCCACATTGGTGGTTGATGTAATGAACTCAACCGAGGTTCTACAGACGCGAGCAGTATGTCCCAACATATGTCACCTAGCACAATAGAGCTCCCGGCAGACACCGTGATGATGGTAGCTGCACTTGCTGCAATGGGGAAGGTTTCCTAAGTATGGTCTCCTAGGTGTAGGGATGGAAGGGTTGGTAGGGAATTTGACCATCTCATCTCGTTGCCCTTCGGAAGGTCCTTGAGCCGAGGTACTTCCCTCCTCGATCTTGATCTTTCTCTTTAGTGGATTTGAGTGAGGTTCTTGGGTGGCTGGGTATGCAGGGGTTGGTTGCTGCTGTCCATTGCTAGAATCGGAAGTCCCGATAAGGCCCTTGCTAACATTGGCATTGTTAGCATTCAGGTGATCCATGACAGCTGCTACGGCTGCCGAGACTGCAGCTTGGAACGTAGCTTCATCGAATAAGAGAGTAGGTTTCTTGCTTATGGACTGGTTGCGTTTCTTTGGAGGCATGGTTTTTCCTACACGGAAAGGAATACAAGATAATGAGAGACGATGGCTAACCCTGGACATATCTGTCCTAACTGTATTAGGCATAAACTTTCTCGTGCCTCGGGTATTGGTTGTCTGAGTGTCGACCTACATCTCTATGACGTAGTCCTGGTAATCAAGGTAGGAGAGTGAGTATCGGAAAAAGGCCATAAGATGTGAGTCGTTCCTACTAAGTTACCTTTATACTGGGAAGGTTTCACTCTCCGTCCTGGAAAGATTTGAGAACAGTTCAGAACGAAGACCGTGGAAAGAAAGGCTCATGAAGGCTTATGGCTAGATACTTTCAATAGAGGTGCGGGGATCCGCTCTAATCGTGTAACTGGCAACGGGAAACGACGATTTACCTAACACATAGCGTGAGTAGTGTAACCACTAACTCACTAAATTGTATTATTTTAAGGGTGTATTATCGTGACAAACACAAGGAAAAAGATACTTCTTGGGTTCCATGTACTGGCTCCCGCTGTCTGCCTCGTATCTTTGACTGAAGTCGGCGTTGGTTTCCTTCGGGTAGTTACCTAAGGTTCTCTCCTCGTATGGACACATTGAATTTCTACTCCGCCTTCCTTCTGATTCCGACTCTGGGTGTCATCACTTCATGGTGGATGACTGGGAATCTCGGAAGCTTAGGCGAATTTTCTCACCGATGTCCCTAAAAGATATAGGCACTTGGTGAATTCAATAGTCTCGACGTAGTTCATTCGTTTCCTAGCTGGAAATCTTCTCAATGAACTTCTTCGGGGTCGGACTCAACTCTTCTGTTAAGCACTGAAGTGGATACGGTTTTCTACAGGGTTCGTGCGAGAATTGGAAATGTCTAAAGAATCCTAAGAGATTATTAACATTTCACTGGATGATCCACATCGAGTCCTGCTACGATTACACAGGGTATACAAATCATATATAGCTTAGATCCGACAGGCCTTCGAATATGTGATACTGCTCTATATCCACATCCCAACGAGGAAAAGGAAGTAGAGCGAAACCACACATTCTTAGCCTATGGGATCCTTATTATATATAACCTTGGGAGTATACCCTCTGTAGTTGTAGGTATATCAATAAGGATCTTTTTAGTTCTTCACACAAGGTTGGTTATGGATTCTAAAATACCCCTATGGTATTTTAATTCTTGTTTGATTCTTATCTTCTGATTATGATTCTGGGATTAGCGTGAATCTTTTAGTGTTCCAAAATACTCCTATAGTATTTTAACTTTATGTTTGGCTCTAACATTCCTAGTTGGTAAGTTTCAGACCTGTTGCAACACCACTATCACTCCCAAGCACACGTTCATCACATCTCGAATAAATGTAGTTGATTAGGTTACATTTATTCCAGATTACGATTACATAACTACCCAGGTTTGACGACAATGCTCAACATCCGAAGACTTTTATTATTGTTCTTCTTGTGACACTTGTGTTCGAGTGTTTAGATTCTGGATGTTATTATACTTTGGTAAAATATGGTTATATTTTAAAGTATAATTCTTGGTCAGAGTGTTTTATCCCTTTGTATTTATAGGCTGTATATCTTTTATGAATTGATATACTTAGCTCACTATAAACAATGCTCTGATACCAATCTGTCACACCCCAAAACCGGAATGGCGGAAACGTTCTGGGGTGGATGACGTCATGTCAAGTATCACAACACATGCATTATAGTAATCAAAGTACAACAAAACATTGCATTAATAGTAATAGTTTTACATGATTTACATTACAATACAACAAAGTAATACAAGTAATAGAATAAATACGACGTGGTACTAAGCTATCTTCATCAACAGCTCCTGGGATGTACCTGTCTAATGCTAACCTGAGAATACAAGTTATTTGAAAAGCGAGTATCAGCATTTTTACAAATGCTGGTGAGTTCATAAGCATTTAGTGACATTTTTATTCAAATAATTTTAATAAAAGTAGTAGTTTAAGAGATTACAGTGTATTAGAGTTCTTTCCAGAAAATCCTGTATTTTCTTTAATAAAAGCAGCCTTCTACCAAGACTGGACAGATTTATGTGGTAAAAAGTAGTTTTCCCTTAATCGCCATCATTATCAAAATACGGAATTTGATTATTAAAGAAAGCAAGAGAAGTCAGGGAAATATATATGCCTCAGCAGTGAGGACTGCTGACTAAGGCAAAGGAATCATAAACTCCAGTTGAGTATCGAACGAACGACACACCTGGTTCAGTCTAACAAAAGAAGACATAGACCCCATAAGGTACCAAATGATAGGTACAATTGGTTAGGTCTAAAACAGTGAATACAGACCGCAGACAGTATCAAATGAAAGATACATCTTGCAAGGTCAAAACAGAGAATACAGACCGCGGACAGTATCAAATGAAAGATACATCTTGCAAGGTCAAAACGGAGAATACAAACCGCAGACAGTATCAAATGAAGGATACATCTTGCAAGGTCAAAATAGAGAATACAGACCGCAGACAGTATCAAATGAAGGATACATCTTGCAAGGTCAAAACGGAGAATACAGACCGTAGACAGTATCAAATGAAAGATACATCTTGCTAGGTCAAAACAGAGAATACAGACCGCAGACAGTATCAAATGAAAGATACATCTTGCAAGGTCAAAACAGAGAATACAGACCGCATACAGTATCAAATGAAAGATACATCTTGCAAGGTCAAAACAGTGTGACTCTGAAAATGAGTTACTAGCATACAATGTAAATTGCCGGTGAAATACCGTTACCTTAACACCATGAATTATAAGGTAACCCAGGATACTCGTAACCATACTAACTGACACTAGAGTACCAAACGCCCCACAAGCGTCTAGAGAATATGACATTTGTCACCCCTTGGCTTGGTAGGCCGTGGACTGTAGCTAGCAGTCAGGGTGCGGGGGTGTCAATCCCGTATAGATCTATACACATAATGTCCACTCTCCCTAAAAGAGACTCCGGTTACCAACTAGACGATGGAGAAGGCCGTGTCCTGAAGATGCATCCCAAATAGTGGGTAGAGACTTCCAAATAGTGGGTAGTGGGTTTCTAATGTAAGTGCTGAACTAGAAGTAGAGACTCATAACTGAACTGACTAAAGTAAACCCATATGTCTATGCTTGGGTACATATTATATAACTAATGAATCAAACGACCTTTGGATGGACATCCGATCCCACCAGACCACATCTTAACGAAGAAAAGGAAATAGGGCAGACAAGCCTTCCTAAGTCCTTCAATCATTATTTATATGCATCTACACAAGCACAAACATACATCTAACTACGCTTGAGTGTGTATCAAGTGGAATCATATCGTGAAGTATAAGTATACAGTGTGGAATAACCGACCTGTTAAGTATAAGCGTACAGTGTGGGATAATCGAATCGTGAAGTATGAGTGTACCAAGTATAAGTGTATCACGATGTGCAAACGACAACTGTTGAAGTAAAAGCGTCTATCAAGTATAAGTGGCTACAAGTATAAGTGATATAGAGATAATAACCGGTATAAGCGTATCACGAAGGAAATGTGTTATCAAGTAGGAGTTTTAAATAAGTAAAAGCGAAGCAGCAATAACTAACAAGAAAAGTATACGTCGTGAAAGGGAACTTCGATGAAAACCTTGGAAAAACCTTTATACTCCGGGAAAATCACATTTAGTATTCTTTGGTAAAATAAGTTTGAAAAACTTTATAAATCCTTGGAACCTTTATAAACTAGTTTTAAATGAATTTAGATAAAACAGTATAAGTAAGAGTTTTGAAACAAATGAAAACCTTTTTGAAACCATCATAGTATCCTACTCGGTAAAACAGTGTATAGTGTGGTAAAATCTTGTGCATGCGGGTTATCAATCACATATGATTGACATGATAACTGGCATGTTTAACTTGTATTCCCCCCTATAAAACGTATAAAAACATTTAAAAGGTTCATTAAGGGGTATGAACTCACCTGGTGTAAGTGGATCCGACGAAGGCACCGGTTGGGTGCTCGGTGTCAAGTAAGGACTTGGACACACTTAGAGACCTATTTAACATAAGATAACACATGTTCACATACAATTAGTATATTATGTACCAATTAAACAAGTATACGCACTCTAAGGAGCGGAAAACACTTTGGTTAAGTGTTTAGGGTGTCCCGGGTAACAACTAAGGGCTCAAATGGCTTAGGAATGGAGTTTACTCTCCGAGAGTAAACTCTCAATACTTAGTTTACGGTCCAGGGACAACTCCCCATGAGTTTACGGCCATAAACTCATGGTGAGGGGTTCTAGTGTGTTTTTAAGGCTCTATCTTGTTAGTGGAATTTTGCTAGGTCCAAATCCAAGAGGCATGAATGAGTTTAGGGCTTTTAAAGACATCATTAGGGAGTTTACGGCCCATGAACCATCCCTAAGGGATTTCACGGCCGTGAACTCCTATGCCATGAGTTAAGTGAAGTTTTAAGCCCTTAATACCTTCCTATCATTTTATAGTAATAGTCTAAGGCCATTTGGGGAACAAAAACCATCATTTTGGCATGTTTGAGGGTGTTTACGGCCTTGACACATGTCTGGGTTGTAAACTCCTTTTAACCCCTTAAATCTTTGTGTTTGAATGATCTAAACCCGAAATAGCAAGCCCCTAATTCATGTATTAAGCCTAAGGGTGGTTTGGGAGTGTTTTTGGGGCATTTTGACATGGTTTAGAGGTGTTTACGGCCTAAGCATGTGCTTGGGATGTAAACTCTCTTTTATGCCTCATTTTGATTGTTTTAAATGAGCAAACACTCCTAGGCTAATTCCTCAATTTAATTCCAATCTTTTAGGGACAAGTTTGGGTCTTTTTGGCCTCAAATAAGGTGTTTACGGCCTAAGGAGGATCTTAGGCCATGAACTCCATTTCAACAGCTTAAATGGTTGAATTTTAAGCTATAATCATGAGTCATAATGTTTAGAACAAGCTAGGGTAAGTGGACTTACGATTTAGAAGCGTTTGGTTGCGGATTCGGGTCGAAAACGAGTCTAGAGAGAGAGTATAGAGAGAGAGGGTGGAAAAGACTCAAATGGAGTTTACTCCCCCTTATGTATGGATGGGAGTTGGAGCTCAATGATATTCTACCCGATACTGTCGTTTAACGGGGCTTTTGGTCGCACCCGATTTAGTGGTCGTAATAATAAAAAACTAACTTTTCCAACTAAATGGAAATGTGTAAGACGAGTTTTTATTTTTCTTATCACGACTTAACGACATAAAACATAAATAAATAAAACATTTATTTATTTGACGACCTCCTATTAACGGAACTTTTATACAGTGGAATATTCCGTTAACGGTGAGGGGGTAATGTAATGGAATAACTTTGGGTTGTCACAGATTGCCTCCGGTTCTTCAATCAACCTCTTGTTTTCATCCAACCTTAATTCAGAAATGGGAGTTATGTCGGGCACATCTCCCGTAAACTTTCTCAAATAACACACATGAAAGGTGTTATGAATACCATCCAGTTCTTCCGATAATACTAGCTTGTAAGCTTGATTCCCAATCCTCAGAAGAATTTTAAATGGTCCAACAAACCTTGGGCTCAACTTCGAGACTTTAAGTAAAACCGAATCCCCAACTTCGAAGGTCATCGGTCGTCTTTTCTTGTCAACATAGCTCTTTTGACGATCTTAAGCTGCTAACATCCTTTCCCTAATCACTTTCAACTTCTCAGCAGTCTCACGGATTATCACGAGGCCCATAAACTGCTTTTCCCCAGCTTCCAGCCAACATGACGACGTTCGACACTCTTCTCCATACAAAGCGTGATAAGGTGTCATCTTGTTGCTTAAGTGGAAACTATTATTAGAGGAAAATTCTACTAGATGTAAGTGTTCATCCCAGTTACCTTGGAATTCTAGGGTACATGCTCTCAACATATCCTCCAATGTTTGAATTGTTCGTTCGCTTTGACCATCAGTTTGCAGATGGTAAGTTGTACTCAAACACAACTTGGTACCCAATTACTCTTGTAGACTCCTCCAAAACCTTGAGGTAAAACGGCTGTTACGATCAGATACAATCGTTAACGGAACACTGTAAAGCCTCAAAATTTCCTTCACATAAGAATTCACAAGTTTATCCATAGACCATTTCTTGTTGGTAGCTATGAAATGCGCACTCTTAGCGAAGCGATCAATGACCACCCAAATCATGTCATGACCGTTCCTTGTTCTGGGTAGTTTAGTCACGAAATCCATGGTGATGTCTTCCCATTTACCCATGGGTATGGGTAGAGGTTCTAAACTCCCATACGGTTTTTGATGTTGTGCATTAACCCTAGCACAAGTTACACACTCTGCCACATACTTAGCAACATCGAGCTTCATCGTCGGCCACCAATAATAGGTCTTTAGATCCCTATACATTTTTGTACTGCCGGGATGAATCGATTACATGGTCTTGTGAGCTTCTTCCATCATAGGATCTCTTACTCCGCCCATCTTAGGTACCCAAATCCTATCTTGGAATACCTTTAACCCTTGGTTGTTTGTACCGAATGCTAACGTTTTACCCAAACATTCTTCCTTTCAGTCATTTTTCTTTAAAGCTTCCTCTTGAGCTTTCTTTATACTTTCCATAATTGTTGAGACAAATTCAATTCTCAACGCTCTTGGCCTTTCCTTTTCAAGGTTTACCTTCCGATTGAGAGCATCAACAACAACATTTGCTTTACCAGGGTGGTAAAGTATCTCACAGTCGTAGTCCTTGAGTAACTCTAGCCAACGTCGTTGCCTCATGTTCAATTCCTTCTGATTAAAGAGATATTGAAGACTCTTATGATCAGTGAAAAGTTTGCAGTTAGTACCATAAATATAATGTCTCCATATCTTTAAGGCGAATACTACCACTGCCAACTCCCGATCATGAGTGGGGTAGTTCTTTTCATGCTCCTTCAATTGCATCGATGCATACATTATCACTTTATACCTTTAGGTCAGAACACAACCTAACCCAACTTCTTTAACAACAAACGTGATACTTCTATCGATCGCTTTGATCATCCTTTACTTTAATTTGGCTTAAGTCAACTGCTACATCGAACTTGGTTCTCTGAACCACGTAACAAACTCATCGTAGTTGGACTCAATTTGATATGACCATTAGGGTCGGAATAACAATCATCTTCTTAGTCATTACCGAAACGATGGTAACGACAGACTAGAATAAGACAGAATCAATTACTAGCTCCTTGGTAACCTTGTGACTTTCCCTGATCCAAGTGTGAGTCCTGTGCTTCTAGTGGTACAGATCTCTACTACTATTCACACCTACTCATACTTGTCTCAAGTACCGTCTCGCAGTCCCCAAGTCCTAAAATCACAAAACAATTTAACACATACGAATGTGTCCAATTAATCATAAAATTTTCCTAGACTCTACTAGGACTTCTTCCATGCGTATCTTTAATCGTCAATTCTACTTCAACTTGGTTGGTGATGGAAATTCCAGACGATGGGACAGCTTCAAGAATTACACCAATCATTCCATCATCCTGCCAATCGAAGGTGACTTCAGACGTACCGTACCCCTCTAAACGTTCCATTATTTTATTAGACATATTCTAAAGGCAAGATACCACTCTTATGATATGATCTGATAGGTATCATCCACTATCTTAAGCTTTTCATTTCCTCCATCTACTCAATTCTCTACGAGTCTTCACCATAATGCTTTGTACACCCAAACAGATGTTCGGCGTACTGGGCGAGAATTTAAGATAGGAAAGATTTAGTTAAGATAGACGTATAAATCTCCTTATCACTTCGAAACGTTTACATGTTAGTTCTAATCTCGTAATCATATGCGTAGAATCCTACATACATAAGGTTTCCAGATCTGGTCGACAACAGACCATAGATCCGAACAAATAATAGCATATAAGGCATCCTTATAGCTATAACATAAAATATTTAACACATAAAACATTTTAGGCATCTTTCTTAAAATAAACTTGTGCTCGTGTCTAAAATATAGCAGACACTCATCTCACAATCATCACTTAGCATTCTAAGTTTAAGTCTAGAAATCCTACAATTTCTTAGTTCGCTTAAACTACTGCTCTGATACCAACTGCAACATCCCCAATTTTACGGCCAAAAAACACTGGTTTAATTTATGCTTTTAAAATAATTTCAGAGTAATCATTTGATTAAAAGTGTTGCATAATTTGTTCCCAGAAAAACATGATAAATATGTTATCAAATCATTTCAGAAGAAATGTATTTTATTCACTTAAACCATTGAGATGTCATTGTCAATACAAAAACATAAGCATAAACAGAACTTACATTCATTTACACTAATGATCTACTTCTCTTTTAATCTCTCAATGTAAAGCAACTTTGTATTGATATCTGTGATACAATTAAACTGAGTGGGTCAGGCTTGGGAGCTTGGTGAGCATATAGGGCTTTAACCCTACAATAAATAAATTTATTATGCTTAAACATCAAACAATAAACCCAATTACCCAATCCTCATTATCTTATTCATTTCTTAAGGTTTTGCCCTAAGAATCAACTATCACTCATTCCTAAGGATTCATCCTAAGGAATAGGCATGAAGTTCATTGCTGCGCAAGGTTTATATTACAAGCACTAACAACGTTGATCCCCACATACTGATCCTATACAGTGATCTTACTAGATCTAGCCTAAAGGATCAATATGAACAACCAACTAACGAAACTGCTTCGGAAATTCCCTAGAAGCAAACGAGGATCGAAGAAGACATCAAATGAATGGAATAAGTTTAACCACGAACCTTTGTTCTTAAAAACAAAAAGAACCACCAGACAATTAAGTCAGGGGTAATTATTAATGCCTAGGTTGTGGTATGAATATTGTGAGGTATATAACCCCCAGACGCACCCTATACGACAATGGAAACGCTGACTAATGGCTAGGCTGTGGTCTGAATATCTTGAGGCATATAACCCCCAGACTCATTTCTACCCGACATCGAGAATGGAAACACTGGCTAATGCCTAGGCTGTGGTCTGAACCCCCAGAGTCACCCTATCCGACATCGGAAATGCTGACTCATGAAGCTCGTCCGATCACTTCATAAAATAAACAAAGACTCCAAAGCTCTTCAAAATAAAGGTATAGGGAAAAGACTAATAAAGTACTCCCGTACGCTCCCGTACCCCGACACGTAATAGTGTCAAAAAGAAGAACTAATGGATGAACACATAGTTCAAAAACACCTAATGAACATATAGTTCGAGAACACCTTATGAACATATAGTTCAAAAATACCTACCGATTACAAGTCTGCTAACGTTCCACTGGACTATCTAAAATAGTATGTGGCCGTTGTCTATACTCTGCTAGATGACTAGATCATCTTAAACATCGATACCTCTCATCATATTTATTTCATCACACATCATCTAATTCATTTACCCATGTTTTACCCAACATATTAGTAGATAAAAATACATATATAGTTGAAAACTTGTATAAAACATCTATTCAATAGTCACCTTAATTAAACAATTAATATAATTACACATAGCACGTATTTTAAAGAAAATAGGTCATATATATGTGTAAGTGGAAAGTGAGTATACACTCACATGATTTAATAATAATCGGACAACACTTCGTTGCCTAAAACGATAGTTTCTAATAAAATCAGGAGTTTTGTTGAGAAACTGGGCTCTACGAGGGTCGGGCTTCGAAACTGAAAAAATAAATTCCCGGGCTTCTCGGGCACTCTAGGACGCGTTCCGGGTATTGGAAATGATCTCGGGGCTTCGGGGGATGTGAAAATAACCAAAATATTGAAAAAGGGGCCAAAATTGCCAATTGTCCAAAAGTACCCGGGAGGTCTCGCACCCTCCTATTTATAGCGGCCGAGGCTGGTGATCCAATGGCTGAGAAGCCTCCACACGTCGGCAGATCCGAAGGCTCGCAGGTGGCTCGCATCTGAGTTGTGCATGCGAGGGGCTCGGTGGCATCTTCTTATTGGACCGGAGTCTAGGTCAAAGACTTCGGACGTGGCACTCCATGTGAGACTCGGACACGCCATAAGGGACACGCGTCGGATGTGCAAGGGCCAATACTTCGCTCGAATCAGGAAGCGACATGCCTCGCTATCTGGCCTCGGGTGGCCCAACAATTCGGATACGTGGCGCGCTACGAGCGAAGGTGACGTGGCATTTCCGGGTGAAGCTCATCCATGCAAAATTTCTCGAATTTTGTACCAAAATCTTCTAAAATTCATAACTTTCGCACACGAGCTTCATTTTTGACGTTCTTTATATGAAAGCGTAGGTAAAATTACGCTCTACAACTTTCGTTTAGACTTCTTCAACTAATTTTGACTTTAATTTTGATATTATTATTTTCAACAGACCGGGACATGAAATCCATTAAAAATTCATAGCTTATTCATCCGACGTCCGTTTTCGTCAGACTTTTTACCGTTGTGCTACTATTGATGAGCCCTTCAATTCTTGTTTAGGTTGTGTTGGCTAAAAATTACTCGATCTAAAATTCGAGTTTTTAGTTGTCTACTGCTAAGCTGAAACTTAGAAAAATCATAACTTCCTCATACGAAGTCAGATTTGGGTGTTCATTTTATACATACTCTCAGTTTCACAAACACTACAACTTTCGTTTAGATCACCAAGGCTAAAAAGTAGTTTATCAAAAACTCACTTTTTACGATATTCGGCACCGTGCCGGTTTTGCTGCGAAACTTCGACAGGTGATAACTTCTTCGTTATAACTCGGATTGAGGCATTCTTTATATATCTGTAATCCTTGTCACGACCACTACCACTTTCTTAATAGATATCAGCTTTATCTAATATTCATTTTTGACGTTCATTTTGATTCTTAGTTAATTAAACCCTAATAATTAAGCATAAAACATATAATATTAACATAATTGCTTTTCATTTCTTGAAAATGAGTTACAAAGGTTAACCTAGACTATAACGTCAATATTAATGCCTAGCCTAGAAGCACGAGCATTACAGTCAAAGTCAAAGTTAACATCCTAGTTGACTCAACTCGCCGAGTTGGTCCATTAACTCGCCGAGTTGGTCCATCAACTCGTTGAGTTCCATGATCCCTAAAACCCTGGAACCTCGATCCTACTTGTCGAGTTCTTTCATGAACTCTTCGAGTTCCTCCACATACATAGTCGGGATATTTCGCTCACAACTCGCCGAGTTCCTCCTTGAACTCGTCGAGTTCTTCAATCTTGAAGCCCCAAAAACATATCCAACTCATTGAGTCATCTCCTAGACTTGACGAGTTTAACCAGTAACAGAAAAGGTTAGGGAACCATGACCCAACTCGTCGAGTTGCATGAACAACTAGTCGAGTCCCCCATAGTCTAAACCCATTCAGTTGTTTCCAGTCGGGTTCAATGCTTCCAATCCGTAGATCTAGTCCCCTAGGGTCGATTTATCACGTAAAGTTACTAACTTTACGTTTATGCATGGGTTATTTAGCTCAAAAGGCTCTAAAAGGTGGTTCACAAGTTACATGGGACTCCCATGACCATAAAGTTGGCACCTCTATGCCATGGAGTCCCTCAACGGCTCTAGATTTGGAGGTTCTTTCCACAGGGGAAATCCAAATCCCAAAGGCCACCATTATCAAACCAAAACATGGACAATAAGCCCTAAAACTAGATCTAAACACTCAATAAACAAGGTAAGAGCTTTATACCTCAGGTGAACCATAAATGAAGCTCTACTTCTGGATCTACTCTTCTCCTTCACTTCCTTGCTCCTTCCTTAAGTCTCTTCTTTAAAACCTCAAGAAAGTACCAAGAATGGCTCAAAACTCTCAAAAACGTATTAGGGTTTCGTGGCTATGGTTTGGTACGATGGAGGATACAAATGAGGCAAACCTTTAGAGATTAAGGTGCTTAAATAGGGTGCAAACCTTGAAAATTAGGGTTTCACTCTGGCAGCCCTACTTGTCGAGTTGAGGCTCTCAACTTGTCGAGTAGACTTCAAGTCCTGCATCCAAAAATCTATTCTTACTTAACGGGTTTGAGGCCTCCAACTCATCGAGTCCCTTTGCAAAAATGAATAATTTTTTTTAAATACATACCAGGATTCGGGCGTTACGCAGGCCCAACCTTGCCTCGGACCCCAATGGTCCTCTTCCCATAACAGAGAGATGCTCTCTGACCCCACCATCCACCTTGTCCAAGGCATGAGTTAATCCTCCTTCGTACTCATGACTACCCCAATGATGGTCTACCTCAATCTGGTGAATGCGACGATCCCATCGCAATCTTACAACACTTCCATACTATCTATCAATCCAGTGAATGCTATGGCCATCCCGCAGTCTTACGACACGTCTATCCCGACATAATCACTGCCCATGGTCTTACCTCACCTCTACCATCTCAACTAAAATCATCCTGAGTCAAACCTGCATCCGATGGAATCCCAATCAGGTTTTGGGTCATGTTTCGAACCCCAAAGCCTTTATCAATCAAGAATAGACAGTGAGGCTCTAACACAACCCTCAACCTGGATCCATCCATACACCCGTTGTGCGCTATTGCTATTGTGTAACAAAACACAAATATCTTTTCTTGTACAATCCCTAAGACCAAACAATTCTCCCCCACTTGGATTCGAATGCGCTCTTCCAATCCTCAGGATTTGATGGATTCCCAACCCATCTTACCTCCTTATAACTCGATTCGTTGATGACCTGAGCTTACCAAGACTAGCATTCCATTACTAGCCAATCCCGATGGTTGCATAACTCTTGAAATCCAGATGAATACTCTCCCGAAATCTCAGCAAGCCCGATAACCCCAATCGATTCCCATGATAAAACACCAAATCCATAACTCCTTTATGCTGATGATGAAGACCATAATCCTTGCTCTGAACTGGCGAACCTACACTCCAACTTCCCATCCTAAATGAATATCCGAATTATAACCGTCTTTATCCGTTTTGATAATAAAATTCCCATGGAACTTCCAATCACTAGACAAACTCATGCAGTTTCCACCTTCATCTTCTTGCTATCGCTCCTTCCCTAGAAATGGTAGAGATTGGACCTAAAGGTCCTTCCATAGACGACTGTTGATTCTATCCGAACAAATGCTAACACGAATGGACTATGACTTCATTGGAGAACTAACCATCTAATTTGACCGTAAACCTTCCAAATGATGCCCCTGAATTGACCCCATAAAAGAACCTGAACAAATATCGAACAAACTGAAACCCGCACAGCAAGATACGACCCACTAATGACTCTTGGCATGTAAAATGGCATATAACAATTCTTGATGATATAAACAACGCAATAACAGAGAAGTAAACCAACGATAATGCATACCCATACTCAAACAAGATTCCAAAGCAATATAAATACTGGCAATAAACAAGAAGAATGCAAAAGATAACATACCCACAGTAGTACCTGATGAAACCCTGGCTTCCCCTGACTGACACTGCAATGCTCGGCTCCTCGTTGCTGGATCTCCTGCCCTACCCTCACGACTGTCAATGATCCTCAAAGTAATCGGATTAGGTGCACTCACTGCTCTGTCCCTCAATATCGTACATGTTACCTTATTGTGGCGCACCTGATTGCAATGAAAACACATCAGATCCGACGCACAGGGGCAATCCCGACTAAAATGACCCATCACACCTCAACTAAAACATCCCCGACCTGTATCCCAACATCCTCCTTCTTGGGTCCTCCCACACTTGGCACAATGGCCCCAACCCTGATACCCTCCCAAACGTGAATCCTAAGTTCTGGGCCTCTTCACCTATCCAACTGAAATCTGAGTCTACTTTGGCTTCCTCTTCCCAAGGTGCTCCAAATCAATCTCATGCTCCCAGGCTCTAGTAATCATATCATTCAGGTTCTCACACCCTAATAGACGCACGAACTCCCTGATGTTATCCCTCATCATGTCATGATATCTCACTTTCTTCATCTCCTCGTCTGCAGCATACTGCAGGACCAAAAAGGCTCTCTCCCGAAACTTGGCAGTGATCTCTACCATAGTCTCAGTCGTCTTGTGAAGGTCTTGAAATTCCCTCGCTAACTGCTGCACCTCAATTGTTGGTGGTATCTCGGGCCTAAACCAGGTAAAAAACTCATCCCAAGTCATCGTTTCCAAGGCATCGCCTCCTAAAACGAAGTCTACCTCCTCCTACCAATCTCAGGCTCTATCATTCAGAAGACAGGACACAAATATGACCTTTGACCGCTCGGGGCAGAAACTCATCCTGGAAGTGTTAGGCATATCTGCTAACCATCTCCTACTGGCAATGGGGTCCTTCTCCCCAAAGAACTCGGGCGCTCCATAAGCACGAAACTCACGGAAAGAAAGAGTGCAAGCTCTAACAATAGCCACAACCTCAGCACAGAATGCACCCAGATGCTCATCCTAAATCTCCAAAATCCCCTCCTTGACCGTACCAATGATCACAGGAGTCTGCTCTGAAATACCACGGGTAATATCCGAAGAGATGAAATCCCGCATCTGCTCATTAATCGACTCAGTACCTGTACATGAGCCGGAATCTGCACCTAAACCCCCTTCTTGAGTGCTCATCACCATACTGAAAAAAATACAAGATGCAAACGATCATAACATACCCAATAATCCTCATCCCATAGGCTTCCAAGATTCTCCGAACTCTCCCCGATTCGAGTATGGATCTTGTGCTTTTAGTAGTATGGGCCAATACTACCCTCGACACGTATCCACACTTTCCTCAGGAATTATCTCGAACCCTCTAAGTCACCTTCTCAAACTGATATTCCAAATACTTGCTAAACAACACAATAAAACCCACTGAAGCGTTTCCTAGGTTTCCGACCTCACCCTGCCATCAACTGTAGAAGAACTCCTCATAATCTGTAACATCCCGGAATATCAAAAGTAGAGTTGAAGGGATAAAAGTGTAAATGGGAAAGGGTAACTCGGCAAGTCCACGAGTGGACTCGGCGAGTAGGGTCGCGACTCTAGTCGCGTGTTAAGCGGCCAACTCGGTGAGTCGCAGGATGGACTCGGCGAGTAGGCGCTGAGTGGAGAAAACCCTAATTTCGGAGGACGAGCCCTATATAAAGGACATTATACCCTCTCCCCAGCCTCTTTACCCTCTCTTGAAGTCTAGAAAACCCTAGACACGATTGTGAGGGATTTGAGTGCATTTGAACCTTAGAGAGGAGATTTTGGAGGAGATCTTGGAGAGTTAGGAGGCTTGGAGCAAGGGGCTTTGCTATGATTCGGATTTCTCTTCTATAGGGGCTTCCTTTTTAGGTATTACTTCGTTTCTTGGGCTGTTATTCATCTAGATTCATCATTTTGGAGTATGTGGAAAATTTAGCTTGTGGGATTTCGAGTTTGAAGGTTAGATCTGAGGTTGCTACCTCAGATCTGGAATGGAGAAGGTCTAGAGTGCATTAAAGTCCTTGCTCTTGAGTGTTTAGGGAAGTCATCTTGTCCCAAACCCTAGCCCTAGAGTGTAAAATGCCTAGATCTCTTTGGATTCACGTAAAGTTTGCCACTTTACGTGATGGATGGGTTGTAGGAGGGTAGATCTACGTTTTGGATCAATTGCATGGCCTGGAAGGCTTCTGTATGGGATAAGATCTAGAGGCACTCGACGAGTCACAAAGGTGTACTCGGCGAGTTGCTTGAAGATAGGCTGGAACTCGGCGAGTTGGAAGAACAACTCGGCGAGTAGGTTGAAGATAGCCTTGGACTCGGCGAGTCTGTTCTTGGACTCAACGAGTCTGGTCGTGAGGTCCTAACCTTTCTTTTGGTTGATCTGTGAATCGGTGAGTCAAGGGATGACTCGGTGAGTCGAGTGTGAAAGGACTCAGAGTTGTTGGACTCGGCGAGTCATCGGGTTGACTCGGCGAGTAGAGTCAGTCAGGGGTTGACTTTGACCTTGACTTTGACCAAGGGTTGACCAGTTGATTTCCAGGGGTATTTTGGTAATTGTTGGCATTTGTTTTGAGTTTAGTGTTTTGGTGGTTGGCCAGTGGTGGAGATCGTATCAGTGGTCGGAGCAGCTTGGGTTTATCTGTTCAGTCTGCAGTTGCGAGGTGAGTTATCCTCACTATATCAACACGGTCTACGACACCAAGGCAGACCCTTTATCGGATTGTGATCCGGGTATCGTTGTTATGTTATTGCTTTGCTATGTTGCATCCTGGTAGTTAGGATGGTATATGTTAGTGACCGGTTAGGTCGGTATCTTGGTATATAGGATGATGCTATGCTAGTGATCTGTTAGATCGGTTTGATTGGATGTGATATGTTATATGATTGAATGTTTATGTGCACATGCTTGTTGGACTGGGGTTGGGTTGAGGCGGGACCTGCTTTGTGCTGTAGGCCAACATACCCAAGGCAGACCGGTTATCCCGAAGGCCCAGCGAGCAGTCCGGATAGGCTGTAGGCCCAAGAGGGCGGACCAGACGTGCCGAGGCTCGGAGAGTGGATCAGGCCGACTGAAGGCCCAGTGTGGGCGGACCAGTCATACTGTAGACTCAGAGAGTGGACCAGGTGGATTGAAGGCCCGGTGCGGGCGGACCAATCACACTGTAGACTCGATGTATGTGGCTAGACTCGGAGGGTGGACCAGGTGGACTGTTGGCCGGTGCGGCAGACTAGTCACACAGTAGACCCGAAGTGCTTGGCTGTTCTGTGTTCTGTTATGATATGGCATGTTATGCGTGTATGGTATATGTGGTTGGTATTTTGGGGATATCTCACTAAGCTTTCAGGCTTACAGTTGTGGTTTAATGTTTTTCAGGTTCTTCAGGTGTCACACCCCCGAACCAGACGGCGGAAACGTCCGGGGGCTGTCGTGACTCAATTGAATACCATAACATTGAATATATGTGAAACATAACAACATTCGTCACCGTGCATTAATATAGTACAACCAGTAGCGTTTACATGTCATACATTGTTTAAACATTACATTCCCAAAAATTAAATTGTTCGATTCGTATATAAATTAACTGCAAGTCGTCACTGAATATGATTTCCTTTGATTCACTGGTTCCCTGAGAATACAAGTATTTTGAAAAACGTCAACATATGGTATGTTGGTGAGTTCATAAGTTGTATTTGAAAAAAAAAAAAAACAATGTTTCGTATCGTTTGAAAACCACCAGAAAATCCGATATTTTCTGAAAAGAGAAGCTTTTGAAAATGGTTGTGAAGATCCATAAGTATGCTTGTTTGTTTCTATACTTGTGACAATTGTTCACTAAAATTGTATGCATTTCGAATCCGATATGTATTGAAAAACCTAGGAAAACCTGATGTTTTCCCTAATCCTTTGAAATCCATTAAGTTGCGTTGAAACCATTACAAAAATAGTAGTCTCATTCCCAGGCGACGTTGGATTATTTTTGAGCATGATTAATTACTACAAACCCGCATTACACAAACGCCCAGTTTATAGCTATACTAACGATCCCGAAGGCGTCGTCCGTACTAATCACGTTATCCAGCCGCCCTGACTACGTGTCGTCCCACATCCGAAGAGAAAGAGGGCACGAAGACCTCGATGACTCTATTAGCCGGTTGGGGATAAAATATGTACGAGGGGTCCCCGACCCGCCTCGCAAAAATATGTAGACTTTACTAGCAATACCAAAGGACCCTTGGGGACCAGTGGTATACGAGCCATTAAAAGTCCCTCTACGTTGTGCCAAGTCGGTGAAACCCAACACTTCGTAGAAAAATATGTCTTCGGGCCTTAAGATCAGGTCATTGGGCTAGCTAGGCCCAACAAACAAGATTTTACACTTTTGGGGCCCAAAGATGGTGCGTAGACGTCTGTGCACACTCGTATGCAAGTTAAGTTCCCAAACGTTATTTGTATGAATCGTAGTGTCGTCGTGTTAGTAGTTTCGGATTTTTTTATTGGTTCGAGATCGAACCAATTCGTTTCACAACGATTTTGGTATTGTAGTGTATTGTATTTCGTCCATAGTCGCGGTGCCATTATTTGATCAAATTGCGTATATTGAATTAGCCGCCCCTCATTGTTTGTAAAACTTACATTTTCAACCCTTTTATTGAATACTTTCCGGTTTGGTCCTTAAATTAATTTTCTTGACATTTTAACACCAAAAATTATTGAAATTAATATTTTTCAGCATATTTTTCATAGAAAACAGTTTAAGTCCCTGAAAATGCAGTTTTCTCGGTTTTAACCCTTCTTTTCGCAACTTTGACAATTTTGGCCCAAATTGTAAAATTTTTGCAACTTTGGTCCTTTTTAAATTTAAAAAGCATTTTAAACCTTTGAAAAGGACTTGGAACACTTATAGTCCACTGTTTTACAGAAAAATGCAGTTTTGGCCCTCCAAATCAGAAAAATTCGCATAAGGGGCCTCATTGGGCCGAAAATGTCATTTTTAGCCCATTAAGCTTGAAATTTATGTTTTTAATCCTCTAAATGAGTAAATTTCCAGAATTTGTTTTATTGAAACTGTTTTGGCACACCTCATCCATCAGAATTCGTGATACATCAATTTGGACCCTTGATTTTGTATTTTTCACATTTTAGGCCCAAAATTTGTGTTTTTAGCCCAAAGAAAATTGTTACTAAACTACTTAGCCATTTTTCTTGAAACACTTTGTATGTAGAAACATATTTGATGCAAAAATCATTTAACATAAGATATATCTCGGTTTTGAGGGGTTTTGTGGCTAGATTCAACATTTTAGCACACAAAAGCATACATGTAAGCATGGAAATCATACAAGGCATACAAAACACATATAGATCTACACCTTCACTTGTATTCCCCCCCCCCCCACAAAACTCATAAAAACAGAAAATAGGGGGTATGAAGCTCACCTTGGGTGTGGTTTCGGTTTTTGGAAGAAAAGATGGAAGAAAACTTGATGATTTTTGGCCTTAGCACCTTTCCTTGGTAGATCTCGAGTTTGAGATGGTTCTAGGATGCAAGATCACGATTTTTGCATAGATTAGGAAAGGATTTTGATAACAAAAAGAATCTAAACCATAGATCCAAGCATAATCTTACCTTAGATGATGATTAACTTGCAAGATCCTCTTGAAAGCCCCTAATTTTCGAGATTTTTGGTGAGGGGGGGGGGGAAGGAGTGTTCTTAAGTGATCTAGAGAGAGTTTGAGAGATTTTTGTGATGTGTGTGTGTGCTTGTGGCCGAGAGTGAGAGAGAAGAGAAGAAGAAGTGATTTTGAAATGATGCTTGCTTGGAAACATGAGTTATGTGCATGGAAACCCAACAAATAAAAGTGAGGTGGCAACCCAAGGTCAACTCTCCCTTTTTCCTTGGGCTTGGGCCGAGAATGGGGAGAGAAGAAAGGATTTTTGGGCTTTTTGCCCCTAAGCCCAATATTAGAGTTAGTTTGGGTGTTTATTGGCCTTATAAAATAAAATTGTGATTTTTATGCTTTAATAAGCTAGATTAGGTTAATCATGGATCAAAGCTTTCAATTCATTTCATTCTAGGCCCAATATGGCCCAAAATGTTGAAATAAATTAGTGCGGGTCCAATTAGAGCCCAATTAGGGTTCTAAGCCCATGATAGTCTATTTGTAGTACTTGTATGATACATTTACTTGAAGTTTTTGAAATCATAATCATAGGTGTTACACATGTTCCTAAGCTTTTGATTCACATTAGCTTGAGTGTATAGATTACATGACACAAAATTTCCAGTTGTGACATCATCCCCCCGTTAGAGGGAATTTCGTCCCGAAATTCTGTTTGAAAGCTAGATTTGAGAATGCTAGAATAGGTGAGGGTACTTTTGCTTCATTTGATCTTCGCGTTCCCACGTGAATTCTGGCCCACGCTTTGCGTTCAACCGCACCTTCACGATCGGGATGCGACTTTGCTTAGTACGCTTCACCTCCCTGTCCATGATTTCGACTGGTTCTTCGACGAACAGGAGATTCTCATTGATTTTGATTTCATCAAGAGGGATGACAAGGGTTTCATTTGATAGGCACTTTTTCAGATTAGAGACATGAAACACGGGGTGTACGCCGTTTAGCTCCGCGGGTAGTTGTAGTCTGTATGCTACCGGACCTATTCGGGCGACGATTTCGAAAGGTCCAATGTACCGTGGGTTTAGCTTTCCCCGTTTTCCGAAACGTATAACCCCTTTCCAGGGTGAGACTTTTAACAGTACTCGATCGCCGACCTGGAATTCTAAGGGCTTTCGCCGTTTATCGGCGTAGCTCTTTTGTCGGTCACGCGATGCTTGTAATCGAGCTCTGATCTGAACGATCTTTTCTGTGGTTTCGCGAATGATTTTAGGTCCTGTTAGTGCTCTGTCCGACGTATGTGTTCTTGCTAGCTGGGTATCACCTACTTCAGCCCAACATAACGGTGATCTACATTTACGCCCGTACAGTGCTTCGAAAGGAGCCACCTTGATGCTTGAATGGTAACTATTGTTATATGAGAACTCAATCAACGGCAGGTGGGTATCCCAAGACTTTCCAAAGTCTATTACACATGCACGAAGCATGTCTTCAAGCGTCTGAATGGTTCGTTCGCTTTGACCGTCCGTTTGTGGGTGATATGCGGTGCTCATATCGAGATGAGTTCCCATTGCCTTGTGGAGTGATTGCCAAAAGCGCGATGTGAACCTACTGTCCCTATCCGAGATAATAGATTTTGGCACTCCATGGAGTCTTACGATTTCTCGTAGGTACAATCGCGTCAGCCTCTCCATCTTGTAGGATTCTTTGATTGGCAGGAAGTGGGCAGATTTCGTCAGTCAGTCGATTATTACCCATATGGTGTCCAGTCCGTCCGACGTTTTGGGCAGCTTGGTCACGAAATCCATAGAAATCCCCTCCCATTTCCACTCAGGGATTGCCGGTTGCTGTAACAATCCGGAAGGTTTCTGGTACTCCACCTTTACTTTGGCGCACGTAAGGCACTTACTAACATAGGTCGCGATTTCCGCCTTCATGTTAGGCCACCAATAGTGTTGTTTAATGTCCAAGTACATCTTGTCCGAACCGGGATGAATGGAGTATCGTGTCTTGTGAGCTTCCTTCATAACGGTCTCCCTAAATCCTCCGATTTTTGGGACCCAAATACGGTTCATGAAGTAGTATACCCCATTCTCTTTTGCTTCTAGGTTCTTCTCCATCCCGCACAATGCCTCGCTAGTTCTATTTTCCGCTTTCATAGCCTCTGACTGGGCTAATGAAATTTGAGTGGCCAGATGAGACTGAATGGTTATCGAGTGTGTTTTCGTACGGTGATTAGAGTACTCCTTCCGACTTAATGCATCAGCTACCACGTTGGCCTTGCCTGGATGGTACTTGATCTCGCATTCGTAGTCGTTTAGCAATTCCACCCATCTTCGTTGTCTCATGTTCAGCTCTTTCTGATTCAAGATGTGCTGGAGGCTCTTGTGGTCCGTGAAGATGGTGCACTTTGTACCGTACAGGTAGTGCCTCCAAATTTTCAGAGCGAAGACCACGGCTCCCAGTTCTAGTTCATGGGTCGTGTAATTTACTTCGTGCGTCTTTAGCTGGCGGGACGCATATGCTATCACTCTTCCACGTTGCATGAGAACGCAACCTAAGCCTTGATTCGACGCGTCATAGTAGACTACAAAATCTTCCGTTCCTTCGGGTAGAGATAGTACAGGAGCGCTGCAGAGAGCTTGCTTCAAGGTTCGAAACGCAATCTCTTGTCGGTCTGTCCACTTGAATGGCACGCCCTTTTGCGTGAGTAAGGTAAGCGGCTTGGCGATCCTAGAGAAGTTTTGGATGAATCTCCTATAGTAGCCTGCTAGGCCTAAGAAGTGACGAATTTCTGTGGGCATAGTCGGAGTTGCCCATCCTTCCACAGCTTTGACCTTAGAGGGATCCACATGAATTCCGTCTTGGCTAACTACGTGACCTAGAAAATGCACGCTCCGTAGCCAAAACTCACACTTAGAGAGTTTGGCGTAAAGCTTTTCCGATCGCAGCGTCTCTAGGACTTGTCGGAGATGTTGGCCATGCTCCTCTTTGCTTCGAGAATAGACGAGGATGTCATCGATAAACACAATGACGAAGTTGTCCAGGAACGGTCGACAGATTCGATTCATTAGGTCCATGAATGCGGCAGGTGCATTTGTTAGACCGAAGGGCATTACGACGAATTCATAATGTCCGTAGCGGGTTCGGAAAGCGGTTTTAGGAATATCTTCTTCTCGGACTTTGAGTTGGTGGTATCCGGACCGTAAATCTATTTTAGAAAAGTAGCTAGCTCCTTGGAGCTGGTCGAATAGATCATCGATTCGCGGGAGTGGATAGCGGTTTTTAACAGTGAGCTTATTTAACTCTCTGTAATCGATGCACATTCTGAAAGATCCGTCCTTCTTTTTGACAAAGAGCACCGGAGCTCCCCATGGCGAGTAGCTAGGTCGGATAAATCCTTTGTCCAGAAGCTCACTGAGTTGGCTGGACAGTTCCTGCATTTCGGCAGGAGCCAACCGATATGGTGATTTAGCGAGAGGAGTTGCTCCTGGAACGAGGTCGATTCGGAACTCAACCTGTCTCTCTGGGGGTACTCCTGGAAGATCTTCGGGAAACACGTCCGGAAATTCACACGCTACTGGAATGTCTTGGATGTTAGTTTCTTCTTTGGCCTTGTCCACTATGTGAGCCAAGAACGCCAAATTGTTCTTTCGCAAGTGTTTTTGTGCTTTGATGCACGAGATGAGACGAAGATTCGTACTGGGTTTGTCTCCGTAAATTACTAGGGTTTCGTGATTTGGGAGACAAAGGCGAATGGCCTTCTCATGGCACATAATCTCAGCATGGTGGGGGCTTAACCAATCCATGCCGATAATCACATCGAAACTCCTAATTGATACTGGCATCAGATCTATTCGTAAGACGTGTCGGTTGAGGGTTAGGGTACACCCGATGTAGATCTCCCTAGTGGATTCGGTTTTCCCATTGGCCATTTCCACCGTATAGGTTTCATTTAGCTTCTGGGGTTGTTGTTTTAGTAAATGTTTAAACTTCTCACTTACGAAACTTCGCTCCGCTCCGGTATCAAATAAGATGCATGCATAAGTGTGGTTTAGGAGAAACGTACCGGTCACAACTGCGGGGTCCTGAACTGCATCACTCTGACCCATAGTCAACATTCTTCCTGCTCCCCTGTTTCCTGAGTTGTTGTTAGGGCAATCTCGGCGGAAATGCCCCGTCCTTCCGCACCCGAAACAGGTGTGGCTAGGCCCTGCATTGTTGCCGCCGGCATTGGTGTTGTTGGTATTGCGGTGGTTGTTGTTGTTGTTCTGGTTGTTTCCCTGACTCTGGTTCTGAGAAGGATAAGTCCTGCAGAACCTTGCAGTGTGTCCTCCTCGGTTGCAACTGGTGCAATGGAACTCCCTACATTCTCCATGGTGATGGAAACCGCACTTGTTGCACTTGGGAAAATTACCGGAATAAGGTCTTGAAGCATTTGAAGCAGCTGAGGCTGGAGCATGTGGTGTGGCTGGAACCGGTGCGGTGACAGCGTTAACTGCCACTGTCTGCTGCTTTTTAGAGGCCTCGGGGCCCTGGCGCCCCTTTCTCTTGTTGTTCCACCCTTTCTTACCATCACCCTCCTTTTTCTTCTCAGTCTCCACTGGCTTCTCGCCCTTCTTGTTATTATGATCATATAGCCTCTTTGCCAATCTCTTCGCACTGTCAAACGTTTCAGGGTTCGCAGCTATCACATTCCCCTGAGTGGGAGGTGTCAGTCCCCAGATGAATCGTTCGATCTTCTTTCCTTCTGATGTGATCATACCCGGGCACAACAGAGATAGTTCGCTAAATCTCGATATGTAGGCATCGATGTTCGCATTCTGCACAGTGAGGTTCCATAGTTCCTGCTCCATCTTTTGTATTTCGCCTCGGGGGCAGTACTCAGCCATTAACATTTCTTTCATTTCTGCCTAGGGAATAGAGTTGGCGACAGGGAGCGTCATAGCTTCCACGTGTCCGTTCCACCAAGTGAGTGCTTGGTCCACAAAAGTACAGGCCGCGAACTTCACCTTCATCTGCTCGGGGCACTCGCATATCTCGAATACCGACTCTACCTTCTCGATCCATCGCTTCAGAGTAATCACTCCTCCAGTGCCGTTGAAAGCTCGTGGTTTAGCGTTGGTGAAGTCCTTGTAGGTGCACGTTTTAGTGGGTCCTTGGTTCGTCCCGTTGTTCGAACATCCGGATCCTTGCCCGTTACCTCCTCCGTTGTTCCCTCGGTGAAGTTGTGCCATAGTTGTTGTGACCGCAGCAGACACGGCTGCCTGGAAAACAGTGGTGTCAACTTCGGGCGGGGTTGGTTCGGGATTTCCGCGAGTAGCTCGGCGAGGCATTTTCTTGTCATGAAACGGAGAGACGTTGAGTGTACGTGGTTTCCGTGAGGTTGTGATCCTACTGACTAGGTGTATGGCACGAACTTAAGTACTTCTATCATTTAGCATACAATCATAGATTCGCAACACATAGCAAAACACGTAAAAGTTCACTAATATTATCCTATGCCTCTTCCACTATTGCAAACTAAACAGACGTTCTCTTTTTGGTGATAAGGGTATGGTTTTAGGTTCCCTAGCTGTCCCGATCTCATCAAGACGTGTGCTAGTTTTACTTTGGAGGGAATGTAGTTGATCAGGCTACATTCACTCCTTGGTATCACTAAGTACAGTCCCGAATTACCCGGGATGCCAGCATTGTTGTGTTTGGTTCGGCGTTAGGTCCTTATTTCTAATGCAAGCAAGTGTGTTTTATTTACTTGTTTTGTTCAGAGTTATGTTAGTCCCTCTTTTGGTTTATAGTTGCATATCAATGTGTGGCTCGACATGCTAGTTCACTATAAACAAAGCTCTGATACCAACCTGTCACACCCCCGAACCAGACGGCGGAAACGTCCGGGGGCTGTCGTGACTCAACTGAATACCATAACATTGAATATATGTGAAACATAACAACATTCGTCACCGTGCATTAATATAGTACAACCAGTAGCGTTTACATGTCATACATTGTTTAAACATTACATTCCCAAAAATAAAATTGTTCGATTCGTACATAAATAAACTGCAAGTCGTCACTGAATATGATTTCCTTTGATTCACTGGTTCCCTGAGAATACAAGTATTTTGAAAAACGTCAACATATGGTATGTTGGTGAGTTCATAAGTTGTATTTGAAGAAAAAAAAATGTTTCGTATCGTTTGAAAACCACCAGAAAATCCGATATTTTCTGAAAAGAGAAGCTTTTGAAAATGGTTGTGAAGATCCATAAGTATGCTTGTTTGTTTCTATACTTGTGACAATTGTTCACTAAAATTGTATGCATTTCGAATCCGATATGTATAGAAAAACCTAGGAAAACCCGATGTTTTCCCTAATCCTTTGAAATCCATTAAGTTGCGTTGAAACCATTACAAAAATAGTAGTCTCATTCCCAGGCGACGTTGGATTATTTTTGAGCATGATTAATTACTACAAACCCGCATTACACAAACGCCCAGTTTATAGCTATACTAACGATCCCGAAGGCGTCGTCCGTACTAATCACGTTATCCAGCCGCCCTGACTACGTGTCGTCCCACATCCGAAGAGAAAGAGGGCACGAAGACCTCGATGACTCTATTAGCCGGTTGGGGATAAAATATGTACGAGGGGTCCCCGACCCGCCTCGCAAAAATATGTAGACTTTACTAGCAATACCAAAGGACCCTTGGGAACCAGTGGTATACGAGCCATTGAAAGTCCCTCTACGTTGTGCCAAGTCGGTGAAACCCAACACTTCGTAGAAAAATATGTCTTCGGGCCTTAAGATCAGGTCATTGGGCTAGCTAGGCCCAACAAACAAGATTTTACACTTTTGGGGCCCAAAGATGGTGCGTAGACGTCTGTGCACACTCGTATGTAAGTTAAGTTCCCAAACGTTATTTGTATGAATCGTAGTGTCGTCGTGTTAGTAGTTTCGGATTTTTTTATTGGTTCGAGACCGAACCAATTCGTTTCACAACGATTTTGGTATTGTAGTGTATTGTATTTCGTCGATAGTCGCGGTGCCATTATTTGATCAAATTGCGTATATTGAATTAGCCTTGAAGTTTTTCTGTTTCCAGCCCCTCATTGTTTGTAAAACTTACATTTTCAACCCTTTTATTGAATACTTTCCGGTTTGGTCCTTAAATTAATTTTCTTGACATTTTAACACCAAAAATTATTGAAATTAATATTTTTCAGCATATTTTTCATAGAAAACAGTTTAAGTCCCTGAAAATGCAGTTTTCTCGGTTTTAACCCTTCTTTTCGCAACTTTGACAATTTTGGCCCAAATTGTAAAATTTTTGCAACTTTGGTCCTTTTTAAATTTAAAAAGCATTTTAAACCTTTGAAAAGGACTTGGAATACTTATAGTCCACTGTTTTACAGAAAAATGCAGTTTTCGCCCTCCAAATCAGAAAAATTCGCATAAGGGGCCTCATTGGGCCGAAAATGTCATTTTTAGCCCATTAAGCTTGAAATTTATGTTTTTAATCCTCTAAATGAGTAAATTTCCAGAATTTGTTTTATTGAAACTGTTTTGGCACACCTCATCCATCAGAATTCGTGATACGTCAATTTGGACCCTTGATTTTGTATTTTTCACATTTTAGGCCCAAAATTTGTGTTTTTAGCCCAAAGAAAATTGTTACTAAACTACTTAGCCATTTTTCTTGAAACACTTTGTATGTAGAAACATATTTGATGCAAAAATCATTTAACATAAGATATATCTCGGTTTTGAGGGGTTTTATGGCTAGATTCAACATTTTAGCACACAAAAGCATACATGTAAGCATGGAAATCATACAAGGCATACAAAACACATATAGATCTACACCTTCACTTGTATTCCCCCCCCCCCCCCCCACAAAACTCATAAAAACAGAAAATAGGGGGTATGAAGCTCACCTTGGGTGTGGTTTCGGTTTTTGGAAGAAAAGATGGAAGAAAACTTGATGATTTTTGGCCTTAGCACCTTTCCTTGGTAGATCTCGAGTTTGAGATGGTTCTAGGATGCAAGATCACGATTTTTGCATAGATTAGGAAAGGATTTTGATAACAAAAAGAATCTAAACCATAGATCCAAGCATAATCTTACCTTAGATGATGATTAACTTGCAAGATCCTCTTGAAAGCCCCTAATTTTCGAGATTTTTGGAGAGGGGAGGAAGGAGTGTTCTTAAGTGATCTAGAGAGAGTTTGAGAGATTTTTGTGATGTGTGTGTGTGCTTGTGGCCGAGAGTGAGAGAGAAGAGAAGAAGAAGTGATTTTGAAATGATGCTTGCTTGGAAACATGAGTTATGTGCATGGAAACCCAACAAATAAAAGTGAGGTGGCAACCCAAGGTCAACTCTCCCTTTTTCCTTGGGCTTGGGCCGAGAATGGGGAGAGAAGAAAGGATTTTTGGGCTTTTTGCCCCTAAGCCCAATATTAGAGTTAGTTTGGGTGTTTATTGGCCTTATAAAATAAAATTGTGATTTTTATGCTTTAATAAGCTAGATTAGGTTAATCATGGATCAAAGCTTTCAATTCATTTCATTCTAGGCCCAATATGGCCCAAAATGTTGAAATAAATTAGTGTGGGTCCAATTAGAGCCCAATTAGGGTTCTAAGCCCATGATAGTCTATTTGTAGTACTTGTATGATGCATTTACTTGAAGATTTTGAAATCATAATCATAGGTGTTACACATGTTCCTAAGCTTTTGATTCACATTAGCTTGAGTGTATAGATTACATGACACAAAATTTCCAGTTGTGACATCAGGAGACCGTGGCAAGGCATAGGCGTGATCGTACCGCTCCTCATGATTATGTTTTGTGATGTGATTCTGGGATTACTCTGAAATAATTGTATTGAAAACCTTTTTGCAATAATTTTATGAAATCGGGTTGTTTTTGAAAAGTTTAAATTGGTTGGAATTTTATGGTCGTTAGAAGTTGGTATCAGAGCCTTGGTTTGAGTGAATTGGAGGAACATTCGTGTGAATCCAGTCTCAAATCAGGGAGAGTTTTTAAAAGAGAATTTAAAATGGTTTTCAAAATGAGTAAAGGAGGACGCGGAGGTACGATCAGCCGGACCCAGTAAGTAACCCCAAAATACCATACATGATATTTGTTTTGAGATTTGATAGAACAGCATGCTAGTACTGGGCTAGGGATCTTCAGGATTTCATGATAATGTTGCCTGATTTGTGATGCCTGTTAGCCTAGGGTTTCCTTTGTGGGAGATTTCCAGTGTTCCTCTAGGAGTGAGGGTTGAGTGCTTGTTATGTATGTTTTTCACTAGGGTGTTGTGGAAGTACTTAATACAAATATGAGTAGGTGTGGAAGGTAGTATGGGCCCGTACTACTGAAAGAACAAGACCCATACGCGTATCAGGGAAACCATGACCTCTACGGTTGGATTGGGGAGTTGGTTCCCGGGATAGTGGGAAGTATCTGAGATCTTGTGGTGTTTTTCAGTATGGAAGTTCCGAGGCACGCTGGGAGCGGATCCGAGTCAGGATCGGGAGTAGGAGAGGGTGGTCAGGGCGGGTCGGTACCGCCCGAGGTTATTGGTCAGGTGAGCACGTGTGAGTTGGATGCAAGGATTCGTGAGATCCTGCATGATGAGGTTGTTGCGTTGTTCCGGGCTGAGTTGCCGGAACTGTTTGGGTCGATCAATACCGCCACGGTTGAGTATTTTGATGAGCGCTATGCGGCCCTCACAGAGACGGCTGTTGCGGCGGCTACAACGGCTATAGCAGCGGCAGGGGGAGGAGCTAGTCGGGGTTTTTAGTATCGGGACTTCGATAATATGAAGCCTCCTACCTTCGACGGGGTTCAGGACCCGATTGTTGCTATGAGATGGTTGTCGGACGTGGAGGGGTGTTTCTTCATGTGTTCTTGCCCTGCTGATCAGAGGGTGAGGTGTGCTCTGAACCTGTTAAGGCTCAGTGCGAAGGATTGGTGGAGATTGACCACGGGGTCGTATTCGGATGCGCAGAGAGTTGCGGTTTCATGGGATCAGTTCCGGGAGATGTTCAGTACTCGTTATGTGCCGCGGGTTGACAGAGAGAGAGAGGTTGGCTCAGGAGTTCCTAGAGCTAAAACAGGATTCAGAGTCGGTGACAGAGATCACCAGGATGTTCACTGAGAGGGCGATGTTTTGCCCCGAGTTTGCTTCGGAGCAAGCTCAGATGACCCGATATCTGAGTATGCTCAAGAGGGATATCAAGCAATTTGTATCTACGCAGAGGTGTGAGACCTAGTTAGAGTTGCAGGAGGCCGCCAGGCGACGTGAGTTCGAGATTGAGTTGCAGTTGTGAGAGCAGAGGCAGACTCTGGTGCAGTCGCAGCCGGCGCCGAAACGGTCCAAGACCATTGATTCTAGATTGGGAGATCAGAGCAGCCACACTTGTGGGAAGTGTGGGAAGGGTCACACCGGGATTTGTAGGTCCGGTGGTGCATGCCGCAAGTGCAGAAAGGAGGGGCACTATGCAAGGGATTGTCGGCAGACAGCCCCGGGTCGGGATTTGAGGATTTTTTGTCATTCTCATCAGGTTGGACACTTGAGGGTCAACTGTCCACAGCTTGCTGCAGGACCGGTGCAGGCTCCAGCACCGACCACATTGAGGATCACGCGCGGAGGTCAGGATGGAGCGGAGCCCCCAAGGTCTCAGGGTCGTGCTTTTCAGCTCATAGCAGAGGAGGTCAGGGCAGTACTAGATGCAGCTGCAGGTATGTTTCTTTCTTGATGTCTTGTTATCTTATGATTATCGTGGAGTATTGTATATCTGCTAGTCTCGATGTGTGGTTTCTGTTATTGTATTCGTTGTTCCTTGAGGGTTATTAGTGGGAATTTGGCTTTTAGTTCGAATGCCGGGTATCATCTGCAGTCTGAGGAGTGGTTACTGAAGGTCGAGTTTCTTTCGAGCCGAGATGATTTGTGTTGATGTGTGATTTTGTGAAGGTTGCTCGTTCTAGTGGGGATCAGCTTGCGTGTAAGTGTTTGTGTTGTGTAGGGTTGTTGAGGGAGTTTGGTGATGGCGACCGGTGGTTGATAGTCAGTGCTCTAAGTGGGGTAGAATTGGAAAATTCTCCGAAAGGTCGATAGGGATGAGAGGTTGCTTAGCTGCTTGGGATTCAGCAGTGGTTCTGTCAGCCAAGAGTATAGGCTGGTATGAGTAAGTGACAGGTATACGGAGCGGGATACAGACCAAGGGTGATTGTTTGTGGAAGGCCTGGGATCGGGCCGGGTTTTAGTATGTAGGGTGGAGATAGAGTTCGGAACCCCTGGAGGGCAAGAACAATATGCATGGGAGAGTTTTCCTGGTGGGATAATTTGGGATGATTGGATGCTGGTTGAGCGGTCCGGGTAGACTGAAGGCCGGTGGGCGTACCAGTCAGGCTGAAGGCTCGGAGAACGGTCCAGACAGGCTAAAGGCCCTGGAGGGCGGTCCAGACCTGCTAAAGGTTCCGAGAGTGGTCCAGAAGAGCTGAAGGCCTGGAAAGGCAGTCCAGTCATGCTGAAGACTCTGCTTGTGTCGAGAGATCGGTAAGAGGAAATGGATTGAGTATGTCGCGACGTGTTAGCGTCAGAAGGTTTGGCCCGGGTATTGATCGTGGTGAGTGGAAGGTAGAGCATGGACTTGAGAGTCCTTGCGAGTAGATCCAAAGCATGTGTGGTGCATGGGATAGCGGTTATGCTATAAGAGAATGGTGTAGTATTGAGTGAGCACCATGGCACTGGTGGTAGTGTCAAGGCAGCCTAGGGGATTTCCTTGGTAAGGGAAAGGAAAAGAATATAGCTCCGAGAGGGAGTGTAAGTTCACGGAAGTGAAAGCAGTAGTGCAGAATTATGATTGGGGTGTTCCAATTATGGTCATTGAGCAGCGTGTTTGCGGCAGTTGTATGGAATCACATCCGGTTTGAATGTCTGCCAAAGTCTCGGAAGGAATTCCGAGGGTGTAGGGCCGAGAGGCTCGGAAGGGATGCGGAGTTGGAGTCATGGACTTTCAGCTTGATTTTGATCAAGGATTTGTGTATGTTGTGGTAATTCATCCTGGGGGATGTTTCGAGGTGTCGTCAGTGCATCGGGTTTTCCCAACCCGAGGATGTTAGAACCAGTCCGGCAAGGGTATGAGATTGCGGAGGAGAACTCATGGGAGTTGCTCTGAGACTGAAGGATGTGTCCTTCTGTCAACCTGGAGTGGATGGAGTTGGACTCAGATCGGGTTTCCGTTGGTTCTTGGTTATTTCTAGCTCGTTGAGTCGAGTGATTGTTGTGATTTGGAGCGGGTGAAGTATCATGGAATGATACTCAATTGATAAGTTGGTAAGTGTGGTTGTCAGAGGGCGAGGCTAGCGGCCAGCTTGAAGCGGTGGTCAGAATACCGCGGGAAGCAAAATTGGGTTTGGGTTTCGGTGGTTGTGCGTTGAGGAACCTGGTCTGGTTATGCCAGATGGTGCATTGCGAGAGTAGTTCTAGATTTGTGCTGCCGCGGGCTTCGAGGACGATGCCTAATTAAAATGGGGGAGAATTGTAATATCACAGAATATCAAGAGTAGAGTTGAAGGGCTAAAAGTGTAAATGGGAAAGGGCAACTCGGCGAGTCCACGAGTGGACTCGGCGAGTAGGGTCGCGAATCTGGTCGCGTGTTAAGTGGCCAACTCGGCGAGTCGCAGGATGGACTCGACGAGTAGGTGCTGAGTGGAGAAAACCCTAACTTCAGAGGATGAGCCATATATAAAGGACATTATACCCTCTCCCCAGCCTCTTTACCCTCTCTTGAAGTCCAGAAAACCCTAAGACGCGATGGTGAGGGATTTGAGTGCATTTGAACCTTGGAGAAGAGATTTTGGAGGAGATCTTGGAGAGTTAGGAGGCTTGGAGCAAGGGGATTTGCTAAGATTCGGATTTCTCTTATGTTGGGGCTTCCTTTTGAGGTATTACTTCGTTTCTTGGGCTGTTATTCATCTAGGTTCATCATTTTGGAGTATGTGGAAAATTTAGCTTGTGGGATTTCGAGATTGAAGGTTAGATCTGAGGTTGCTACCTCAGATCTGGAATGGAGAAGGTCTAGAGTGCATTAAAGTCCCTGCTCTTGAGTGTTTAGTGAAGTCATCTTGTCCCAAACCCTAGCCCTAGAGTGTAAAATTCCTAGATCTCTTTGGATTCACGTAAAGTTTGCCACTTTACGTGTTGGATGCGTTGTATAAGGGTAGATCTACGTTTTGGATCAATTGCATGGCCTGGAAGGCTTCTGTATGGGATAAGATCTAGAGGCACTAGGCGAGTCACAAAGGTGTACTCGGCGAGTTGCTTGAAGATAGGGTGGAACTCGGCGAGTTGGAAGAACAACTCGACGAGTAGGTTGAAGATAGCCTTGGACTCGGTGAGTCTGTTCTTGGGCTCGACGAGTCTGGTCGTGAGGTCCTAACCTTTCTTCTGGTTGAGCTGTGAATCGGTGAGTCAAGGGATGACTCGGTGAGTTGAGTGTGAAAGGACTCAGAGTTGTTGGACTCGGCAAGTCATCGGGTTGACTCGGCGAGTAGAGTCAGTCAGGGGTTGACTTTGACCTTGAATTTTACCAAGGGTTGACCAGATGATTTCCAGGGGTATTTTGGTAATTGTTGGCATTTGTTTTGAGTTTAGTGTTTTGGTGGTTGGCCAGTGGTGGAGATCGTATCAGTGGTCGGAGCAGCTTGGGTTTATCTGTTCAGTCGGCAGTTGCGAGGTGAGTTATCCTCACTATATCAACACGGTCTACGGCACCAAGGCCGACCCTTTATCGGATTGTGATCCGGGTATCATTGTTATGTTATTGCTTTGCTATGTTGCATCCTGGTAGTTAGGATGCTATACGTTAGTGATCGGTTAGGTCGGTATCCTGGTATATAGGATGATGCTATGCTAGTGATCTGTTAGATCGGTTTGATTGGATTTGATATGTTATATGATTGAATGTTTATGTGCACATGGTTGTTGGACTAGGGTTGGGTTGAGGCGGGACCTGCTTTGTGCTGTAGGCCAACATACCCAGGGCGGACCGGTTATCCCGCAGGCCCAGCGAGCGGTCCGGATAGGCTGTAGGCCCAAGAGGGCGGACCAGACGTGCCGAGGCTCGGAGAGTGGACCAGGCCGACTGAAGGCCCAGTGCGGGCAGACCAGTCATACTGTAGACTCAGAGAGTGGACCAGGTGGATTGAAGGCCTGGTGCGGGTGGACCAATCACACTGTAGACTCGATGTATGTGGCTAGACTCGGAGGGTGGACCAGGTGGACTGTTGGCCGGTGCGGCGGACCAGTCACACAGTAGACCCGAAGTGCATAACTGTTCTGTGTTCTGTTATGATATGGCATGTTATGCGTGTATGGTATATGTGGTTGGTATTTTGGGGATATCTCACTAAGCTTTCGGGCTTACAGTTGTGGTTTAATGTTTTTCAGGTTCTTTAGGAGACCGTGGCAAGGCAAAGGCGTGATCGTACCGCTCCTCATGATTATGTTTTGTGATGTGATTCTAGGATTACTCTGAAATAATTGTATTGAAAACCTTTTTGTAATAATTTTATGAAATTGGGTTGTTTTTGAAAAGTTTAAATTGGTTGGAATTTTATGGTCGTTACATAATCTCAGTTAGCTACCTCATGAATACAATCGCATGCAAAAAAAAAATCAGTTAATCCTTCGAGTAAAACACTCATCCCTACAATGGTTAGACTCAAACAAGAGTTGTGCAATAAGGTCAAATCCATCACTCTGAGATTATTCAACCTTTATTACATGTGACTTAACATATTTACTTAATAGCTAGCTCACATAACTTAAGAGTCCCACAAAGCACAAAGCAATCAGCATTCGTGCAGTAGCACTCCAATCCATAGAATAACCAAAGAACATTCAAGCTCACATACTACAACTCATGCTAGGAACTTCCACTCTCACTGCCAGTTGCCTTACGCATGCAAATTACACACAATACATGATCAAATAGACTGTCGAATAAAATACTTTACCCTAAGACCACAACCAAATGAGGAGCATGAAATAACGCCAAATCAATCATTCTAGGGCTATATGATCCTAACTATATACAACTTTTAAAGCATACACTTAGCAATTACTGATACCAATACATATTCTGAATCTACCAGAGCATCCAATGCTTCCTTGGCTACAAGGCATCACATATCAGGCCAATCAATCATGTATTCCTAAAAGTATCCTTAGCCTCATCCTAGCATGCAATTCTCATAACATATAATCATAACCAACATGTGTGGGTATTCTGAAAATCACTTGCTTGAGCTCAGCCGATTGCACGCATCACAAACCCTTTCTCTGTCACACCCCAAAACCAAGAACGGCGGAAACGTTCTGGGGCGGAGGACGTCATGTATAGTATCACAACACAGTAAATGTAAATAAGCAAACAACATCATCCATTGCATTAAATATATATAATTTTAATACAAGTGTGTTCTGTACAACTATAGACACCAAAAATAATGAAACACAAAATAATATGAGATGAGTCTTGAATGCACTCCATCTTCTCAAAAGCTGGCCTCGGTACCTGTCTACTGATGACCTGAGAATACAAGTTATTTTGAAAGAGTTTATCAGCATAAAGCTGGTGAGTTCATAAGTATTTTAGTGTCAATGTTTCTTGTAAAAAAACGTTTGAACCTGTCTCAATGTATAAGTTTGTAAAAATGTAAGTAAATGTTTGAAGCTGTTTGTAAAAGTTTGAATCACTCAGAAAATCCTATATTTTCTATAAAAGTAACCTTCTACCAAGCCTAGGCTGTTTTGTAAACTTTTCTGTTGAAAAAGGGGTGTGATTACCCAAGTATAACTATCATTTGTTAAAAATATAGTTTGTACATTAGTGCTTAAGTGAGGTTATCACTAAAATATGAAATGGGTAAATCATTGTAGTACTGTAGCTTTGTATAATAAGACTACTGCTGTACTAAATACTACTACCTTAAACCGGATTTATATTAAGGCATAATGTGATAAATTGCACCATACTATCGACTGGTAACAACGACATAATGAATGGTCGCAATAAAAGAAATGACGTTTGGCACCCGCAGACCTGCAGGTCCGGCTGTAGCTAGCAGCAAGGTGTAGGATAGTCAATCCAGTATAGATCTATACGCAAACTCACGCTCTCCCTCCAAGAGAATTCTGGCTACAACTCGGGCCATGACATTTAAGGCATGCCCGATACAGTGGATCACAATTATTACGTATTTATGTATATGTATTGTTTCTCGTATATCTGTATATGTATTGTTTCTCGTATCTCTGTATATGTATTGTTTCTCGTATCTCTGTATATGTATTGTTTCTAGTATATCTGTATATGTATTGTTTCTAGTATATCTGTATATGTATTGTTTCTAGTATATCTGTATATGTATTGTTTCTAGTATATCTGTATATGTATTGTTTCTCGTATTTCTGTATATGTATTGTTTCTAGTATATCTGTATATGTATTGTTTCTAGTATATCTGTATATGTATTGTTTCTAGTATATCTGTATATGTATTGTTCCTGCGTTACCCCGATGGTAACCAGCTAATGATGTACTGATGAGTATGACTATGGAAGTACTTTTATGTCTATACATGTATATATGATATATAAGTAATATGGAAATGACCTTCGGAGGGTCACCCGAAATCCCACCAGACCACATCCAAATCGAGGAAAAGGAAATAGGGCGGATGGCATTCCTAAGCCTTTTGAACATTATTTATATACCTATACATATATGGGCATGCAATTGGATATATAAAAGCATAAATAAGTTTTTATAAAACATTTGAAGCATAAATATGATTTCAAGAGGAGATCGACTTGATGTCGATCTATAAAACAATTTGAAGTCATAAGTTAATAAAACAGTTTAAGTATAAGAAGCATTTGATTGAATCACAGTCTATAAGTAAGTTTGGATAGTAAAACAGTTTATAAAACATTTCAATAGTAAAGCAGTTGAAAAACAGTTTGAACAGTGTGAAAATCGTTGTTTTCCTAGTTATTAATCACATGTGATTAAACACAATCACATGTGATTGAAGTAATAACTTATAAGTATTTGACTTGTATTCCCCCCCATAAAGTGTTATAAAACATTTAAAATCATTTCAAAGGTTGATTCAAGGGGTATGAACTCACTTGTGGTGAGTCGTTTGAATTACAGTGTCGGCTACCGTGCTAGGTGACAAACGGAGACTGGTTTACACGCACGAGCCTAGTTATCATATAATAAACATATATATAACTAATTAGTCATATAATAACTTAAATAAATAAGTTAAGACACTTAGAAAACATTTAAACACTTTAATGAGTGTTTAGGGTTCAAATGGTTGCATCTAAGTTGCCACGGGACAAGGCAAAAGGGTTTGAAACATCAAAGGGCCTTGTATAGGAGTTCACCATCCAACAAACCCCACACCTTGGAGTTTACGGCCGTAAACTCATAGGTTTATGGCCGTGAACTCCTCAAATGGTGTTTTTGGGTGTTTTGTGGTGTTATCTTGCATCTAGAACACTCCTATCTTTATTGGAATAATGCATGAAGTAGTTTTAAGGCTCTAGAACACTCCATAAGGGAGTTTACGGCCTAAGGTCCTTCACCTTAGAGTTTACAGCCGTAAACTCTAAGAAATAAATTGATTTGAGGCACTTAAACATCAAGAATGGCATCCATGATTTTATCTAAGGCTAATGGGGACAAGAGGCACACTTTGGTGCCTTCACTTGGAGTTTACGGCCCAAGTCATGTTCCTTGGCCGTAAACTCCTTCCAAGGAGTTGTTTCTATGTGTTCTTCTCTCCCTTCTAGTCTCAAAGGTGCAAGGTAAATTGTCTAAAGGCTCAAGGATAGCTTGGAATGATTTTTGTCCCACAAAAAGGGGTTTACGGCCCAAGAAGGGTTCTTGGCCGTAAACTCCTAAAAACTTATGGTGTTTATGGGTTTTTGATGTTCTAATCAAGCACAAGTACTAGTAGGTAAAGTCCTTAAGCATTTGGGGAGAGTTTTAGGGCATTTAAGCCCTTGAAAAGGGGTTTACGGCCCAAGGGAGTTCCTTGGCCGTAAACTCCTAGAACTTATGTTTCTTGAATGATTTCTAGGCTATAAATATCATACACAATGTCCTTGATAAGTCCTCTAACATGTGGATGGGTCTAGAAAGCATTAGAGTTCCATTTTGGAGTTTACTCCCCAAGAACGATCTTGGGCGGTAAACTCCCGGATCTTGTAATCTAAACATGTAATTTGTGTTAATGAGCATCTAACAAGTGTTGAAACACATATAGAAAAGTAGACTCACAATCTGGGATGAAAACCCGAAGATCCGTCAGAGTGAATATGGCTTTTCTCTATTTGGAATTCTGAATAATGAATTAATTTAATTCAGAAAACTATTTATAGTCCTGGAATATTTTGGCAGAAAATATTTTCATTCCTGATGTTGGACTGTAACAGTATGAAACTTGAAATGCCCAAGTTTCACAAAACCAGGAGTATCCACTCTCCTGATATCATCTAAAACATAAACCCTAATGTACACAAACTTGTTCGGAAAAGCTTGAAAATCACTGAAACTGAACTAGCTTCTATTGAATAGATGAGGTTCGTACAATGGAAGTTTAGGGTTGTCACATCATCCCCCTGTTAGAGGGAATTTCGTCCCGAAATTAGAATTTAAGCAAATAAAAGTTACAAACAATCAAGCGAAAAGATGAGGGTGTTTCAACTTCATCTGATCCTCGCGTTCCCAAGTGAATTCCGGTCCTCGCTTAGCGTTCCAGCGAACCTTCACGATAGGGATACGGCTTTGTTTCGTCTGCTTGACCTCACGGTCCATGATTTCTACAGGTTCTTCCACGAAGTTGAGGCTCTCGTTGATCTCGATCTCGTCGAGTGGGATTACGAGAGTCTCGTCTGACAGACACTTTTTCAAGTTAGACACGTGGAATGTAGAATGTACGTTACGCAGTGTGTCGGGTAGATCTAGTTTGTAAGCTATAGGGCCGACTCTGGCAAGAATCTCGAAAGGCCCTATGTACCTCGGATTAAGCTTCCCACGCTTGCCGAAGCGTATCAAGCCTTTCCAGGGTGAGACTTTGAGAAGGACTCGGTCTCCCACCTGAAATTCCAAAGGTTTTCGTCGTTTATCGGCGTAGCTCTTCTGTCGGTCTCTAGAGGCTTTCAATCGTTCACGGATTTGAACGATTTTCTCTGTCGTTTCCCGAATGATTTCCGGACCAGTGAGAGTACTGTCGGAAGCTTGCCCTCTAGCTAATTGGGTATCACCAACCTCAGCCCAGCACAGAGGGGATCTGCACTTGCGGCCGTAGAGAGCTTCGAATGGAGCAGCCTTGACGCTCGTGTGATAACTGTTATTATAGGAAAATTCGACAAGGGGTAAATGAGTATCCCATGCTTTCCCAAAATCAATCACACAGGCTCGCAACATGTCTTCCAATGTTTGAATGGTTCTCTCACTCTGTCCGTCGGTCTGTGGATGGTAGGCTGTGCTCATGTCCAGCCTTGTTCCCAGGGAACGTTGTAGGGATTGCCAAAATCTTGAAGTGAACCTACTATCTCTATCGGAGATAATGGAAATAGGTACACCATGCAACCGTACAATTTCCCTAATGTATGTTCTCGTAAGTTTCTCCATCTTGTCGGTTTCTTTGATAGGTAGGAAGTGTGCAGACTTGGTCAATCTATCAACGATGACCCATATGGTGTCAAGTCCACCCGTTGTCTTGGGCAACTTGGTTATGAAATCCATAGTGATCCGCTCCCACTTCCATTCCGGGATCTCTGGTTGTTGCAGTAAGCCAGAGGGCTTCTGGTACTCGACCTTAACCTTCGCACAAGTAAGGCATTTACTCACAAAGGTAGTAATCTCTGCTTTCATATTAGGCCACCAGTATAGCTTTTTCAGATCCAGATACATCTTATCTGAACCTGGGTGGACGGAATACCGAGTGTTGTGCGCCTCGGTCATGACCAAGTCTCGGAAACCACCGTGTTTCGGTGTCCAGATCCGGTTCATGAAATATAAAGCTCCGTCACCCTTGGCTTCGAAGTTCTTGTCCATTCCCCTAAGGGATTCACTCGACACATTTTCAGGTTTCATGGCCTCTAGTTGAGCCGCCTGAATTTGCTTAGTCAAGTGTGAATGGATGGTTATGGATAATGACTTGACCTTGCGACCAGAATATTCTTTCCGACTTAGGGCATCTGCTACTACGTTGGCTTTACCCGGATGATAACGAATATCGCATTTGTAATCACTGAGTAGCTCGACCCACCGTCGTTGTCTCATGTTGAGCTCCTTCTGATCGAAAATGTGTTGCAAACTCTTGTGGTCGGTAAAGATAGTGCTCTTCGTTCCATACAAGTAATGTCTCCAGATCTTCAGAGCAAACACTACTGCTCCTAGTTCAAGATCGTGGGTCGTGTAGTTAACCTCATGTGTCTTCAACTGTCTCGAGGCGTAGGCGATGACCTTACCTCGCTGCATCAGAACACATCCGAGTCCTTGGTTGGATGCATCGCAATAGACTACGAAGTCTTCTATTCCTTCAGGAAGGGATAGTATTGGTGCGGTGCACAAGGCTCGTTTGAGCGTTTGGAACGCTCTTTCTTGTTTCTCTTCCCAGTCAAAGGCCACGCCTTTCTGGGTCAGGGTCGTAAGAGGCTTTGCTATTCGTGAGAAGTTCTGAATGAACCTGCGGTAGTAGCCAGCGAGACCTAGAAATTGGCGAATTTCTGTAGGTGTCTTTGGTGCTGACCAGTTCTCAATGGCTTTTATTTTGGATGGGTCCACGTGGATTCCTTCTTCGCTAACCACGTGTCCTAAGAATTCTACTCTTCGGATCCAAAATTCACATTTCTAGAACTTTGCATAAAGTTTCTCCTTTCGTAAAGTCTCTAGAATTTGTCGCAGATGATCACCATGCTCTTTCTTACTTCGGGAGTAGATCAGGATGTCGTCAATGAAAACGATGACGAACTGATCTAAGTAAGGTCGGCATACTCTATTCATCAGATCCATGAAGACTGCGGGCGCATTGGTCAGTCCGAATGGCATCACCACGAACTCGTAGTGTCCGTAACGAGTTCGGAAGGCTGTCTTTGGCACATCCTCCTCGAGCACTCGTAACTGGTGATATCCGGATCTCAGATCAATCTTGGAAAAATAGCTCGCCCCTTGCAGTTGGTCGAATAGGTCATCTATGCGTGGCAGAGGGTAACGATTCTTGATCGTCAATTTGTTGAGTTCTCTGTAGTCAATACACATACGGAATGATCCGTCTTTCTTCTTAACGAACAAGACCGGTGCTCCCCAAGGTGAGAAACTTGGTCTTATAAAGCCCTTGCTGAGCAGTTCGTTAAGTTGACCAGAGAGTTCTTGCATCTCGGCTGGTGCTAAACGGTAGGGCGACTTGGCTACTGGGGTAGCTCCTGGGACTAAGTCTATTCTGAACTCGACTTGTCGTTGCGGAGGTAACCTAGGTAGTTCTTCTGGGAAAATGTCGGGAAAGTCGCTCACTACTAGGAGGTTCTTTAGTTCTTTCGTTTCTAGGTTCGTGTCGACGACGTGGGCAAGAAATGCGTGGTATTCTTTGCGCAGATATTTCTGTGCTTGAATACTAGAAATAATGCGAAGACTCGCACCAGGTTTGTCGCCGTAGACTATAATAGTTTCGTTAGACGGGAGGTTTAGTCGGACTGCTTTCTCGTAGCACATGATGTCGGCGCGATGAAGGCTTAACCAATCCATGCCGATAATAACGTCGAAACTTTTTATCGAGACCGGCATAAGGTCAATTGGGAATGAATGGTTATCTAAGGTTAGAAGACAACCTAAGTATATGCTATTAGTACTTTCAGTTTTTCCATTGGCCATTTCTACTGAGGGAGTTTCTAATGAGGGGTGACGCCTGCTCACTTCCAGCTAGGGTTAGGGTTCCTTACGGGTTATATACCCGACACCATTAAAAGGTTTGCCATAATTACCAGAATGGTCCCTCCCCATATGATTCCTTTCACAAGAAGTCCACAATTTACACTTCTCACCCCTGCTCACATAATTTCTTTCATATTTAGTCACACAGTTACCATTCAACCCCTCCTTTACAATTTATTCTCAAATTATATCCATATGTTACCCTTTTAACCCCAACCTTCAAAATTCTTTACAAATGGAGTCTATAATTTACCATTTTTCCCCTGACTTCATTAATACTTACAATTTAAGTCCGTATTTTACACTTTTAACCTCCATCTTCTAAACTTGTGACAATTAGCTCCTCGAGACCATCCTTTGATATGTAATTATTTATTTTAGGGCTTCTATTCATTCATTAATTAATTTATTTATTTAATAAACAAACGGGGTTTTACATCTCTCCCCCACTTAAATTAGATTTCGTCCTCGAAATCATTCCTTACCAATCCTTACATACCAAGCCACTCTAGCAGCATAGTCATCTTCCTGGGCACACCCTAGCCTTCCCAGGGTAGTTGTGACCAATCTTCGCAAAGCCCTAATATCCTCATATGAACGAACTCCTCGCAACGGGATCACATCTACTTCGTCTGAATCTACTATCTCGAGATGGTCTGATTGCCTGACAGACCACTCATAATGAATCATTATCGATGAATCTAGCATGTTTATCCCTCGACTGACTACTCGACTTCTGATAGTTTTAAGTCCTCACTATAAACCTGGGTCACAAACCCAATTACCTCTGCAGATCACTTACTCTCGGCTAAGGCTCAACTAATCCCGATGTTAATGACTTGTCACTCCCCAATAAGCCAACTATTCCGTGTGCATATACAAGTAAAACACACATACTATCACTGCCCAAACGTTGAAACTACCCGAACACTGAACTGCTTGAAGCAACATACGCTGCTACATAGCTGCTTACCAAAAGCTACCAAGACCTCCTGGGTCTTAATTCACTTGACAATCCTTTGAAATACTGGGTTCCACCCTACTGCGGAGCCAAAGGACTTCCTACTTAGTCGCTTCACACGACTTCTGAACAAAATCCTTCTCTGGAACTAGTTGTAACTTGTAATCATGCCACTGTGACTCTAACAACTTTCTGATCTAACCGATCGAATCCATACGTCGAATCCTGTCATCATGTAATCCAAGGCTGGAAGTAGTTGCTACCTGACCAATGGTAGCCTTATCTCACATGCAATCTTATACAGTTCATCGCTTTCTTGATACTATAACTGTAGAGGTGCTCATACAGTCCTATCACTAGCTCAACCAGATCTAATCCATCTGGGTAATTCTGAAATCCAATCCGTGGATTTCCTTATCCTTACTGCTACAACCAAACTGCTGGGTACTACTATTCCTTTCGCATTCTAACAACACGCTCATGCCATCTACCAACTTAGTGAATGCTACGGCTACACCCGGAGACTTACAACACTCTATCACTATCTAGCTGCTAGTGAATGCTACGGCTACACCCACAGACTTACAACACTATAACACTATCTGCCAACTTGGTGAATGCTACGGCTACACCCGCAGACTCACACCACCCCTCACACTATCTGCTACTAGTGAACGCTACGGCTACACCCGCAGACTTACAACACTCTAACACTATCCGATCGCTAGTGAATGCTACAACTACCCCCGTAGTCTTACAACACCTCCCATGATAACTGACTGTTAGTGAATGCTACGGATCCCCCCGTAGTATTACAACACTTTCCAACCCGGGTCGAACACGCACTCGACCTAACACACCACTGAACCTGAGTTCTAACCAAAACTCTACCCTAGTTCCCGAAACCTGCTATCATGTGATCCCATTGTATCAGTACTGCACCCATGCCCATGATCAAAGAGTCACAGTAAACCATGAAATCATCTACACCCTCTTGCAGGGTGAGAATCAATGCCTCGCACAACTGCTGTCTGAGAGTCTCTAAGGCTGCCTGCTGCTCAGGCCCCCAACGAAAGGTCACCGACTTCTTGGTCAGTCGGGTCAAAGGAACCTCAATCTCGGAGAAGTCCCGTATAAATCTCTGGTAATAACCCGCTATACCCAGGGAATTCCGAATCTCAGATGGAGACCTTGGAATCTCCTACTACATCACGACCTCTATCTTAGCCGAATCAACTAGAATACCCTTCTGGTTGACAAGGTGGCCAAGAGATTTCACTTTGCGCAACCAGAACTCACAGTTGGAGAACTTTATAAAAAACCTCTCCCCCACTTAGACTCGACTAAATATTCACATTACATGAGAAGTGAAGGATTTCCAATCCTTCTCGCTTTCTAATATCCCACTGATGGCAACCTGTTCCTGCCAATGCTAGCGCTTAATCGCCGATTAAACCTAGAGATCCCCCATCCTTGGGAATCTTGAGGAGTACTCTTGAAATCTGATCCAGTCTGACACCTCAATCCTTCTAACAGCTGTCAGTTGAAGACCTTAATCTTCACTCTGGCTGACGAATCCTCGTTCCCTCTCCCAATCTTGCAGTACCACTGAACTCTAACCGAACACGGCCCATGCGAAAACACAATTCTCTTGAACATCCAATGACCAACCACTTATGCATTTAACACCCGCAACTGACACTACCCTCTTCCTGTCACCAGTTATGTCCTAGCAACGGTAGTGCCTTGAACTCCAAAGTTCATCCATAAACAATTACCGACCATACCTGAACAATGATAGAACCTCTAAACGCTGACTTCATTGGAGAACAATCACTCCAACTCTGATCGAGTATCCTCTAAATAATATTCCTGCATAGATCCCGACAAGGATCTGAAATGATAACAGTATGTGCGGAACCTACTTCTCAAGATGCATCTCTCTTTGGGTTCATCAAGGACCTTTCGGCATGCAGGATGGCATATATGATCCTTGGTAACCCAAGCACTAGCAGAAAAACCGACCTGAGGTCTGACTTATCCAAACTCACTCACAATTCCAACGCGATGCGTATCCCCAACATCCATCTAGTAGCAATAGAAGATGACATACTCACAACGTCTGGGGAAATACTGGTCACCTTCTGCAGACATGACCAACCCTGACACACCTGTAGCAGCCTAAACCCTTGCAGTGACAAACTCCCTCGTGTACTCTCTCGTACACATTGCACTGACTATGGCCCTGCCGGCCTTTCATCCAATGATCAGAACTCATGGGTCTTTTCCCGGGACCCTCTACTAGACACACCTGATACGCACCTCTATTTCTAGGGTGCTCCAAATCGATCTCGCATCTACAACCTCTTGGAAATCATATCCTTCAGGGTCTGAAACCCTGTCACGCTCACTATCGCGCTTGCCAATGGCTAAGCTGCAACAACTGGAACATCCTCTGTCCCCAAACTGGGTCACAAACTCTTCCCTAAAGCTTCTTAGATTCTCCAAGACTCACTGATTCGAGTATGGATCCTGTGCTTTCAGTAGTACGGGCCCAATACTACCTTCCACACCTATCCATACTATCCTCAACAATCCTCCCGGATCCTCCAAGTCACTTCCTCAGCTGGTACACCCAAGTATAAATGAGCCTCACTACTAACTCACTGAAATATATCCTAGGCTTCCCTAGGTTCCAGGCCCAACACCATATAATCATTAAGGCCCAACCTATGGCCCATCTATGGCCCAATTTTCCAAATTAGGCCCAAGCCCCTTACATGGGCCTTACCCCAGGCCCATTAAATTATTTTAGTTCATTGGCTTGACTTTGGATGGCCCATTAATTACCCAACCCTCAAGGCCCAAAAGAAAGGACCAACAATAAACCCAAGTGAAATTAGGGTTTCACATAAAATGATGATTAAGGTTAAGTTTCTTACTTAACCCATTAAGGAGTTAATCCATTAAGTCCATTATCGCTTAGATTAATCTTTGCCAAAGTTTATTATTTAATATCTCAAGTTATTAAATAATTCTTGTGTGTGTGTGACCCGATTAATTCTTTAAGTTAGGGTTTCATTGGCATTAGGGTTTTCCAAACCCTAATTAGGGTTACCAACCCAATACTAGTCCATTAATTAATTTGTTGGGCTTTTAGATAAATTAGGGCTTTATTGGGCCTATTAAGGCCACTAAAATATCATTGAGCCCATTGTTGGGCTTTTAGATAAATTAGGGCTTTATTGGGCCTATTAAGCCCACCAAAATATCATTGAGCCCATTAGGGTTTTATTGGGTCAATTAGAGTCCATTAGACTCATTAGGGTTTTCACTAAGCCCATTTGGCTTCATTGGGCTCATTAGGCTAACAAGGCCCATTAGGGTTTCTAGCATCCCCAACCGAGTCAACTCATAAGACAAGCACACCGCCACCCGACATAGCGGCCGGTGGTGGTTTGAGATTTCATTTCTTTATTTCGACACTATTACAGTTACAATGCAAAATCTCAAAATAACACACACTCACACTAATACTAACACATACACACACACACAACCACCTAATGGTGGCCGGCGGCGGCGCATGGCGGTAGCCACCATGGCCGGCGGCCATGGTGCTTATCTTCATAGTTTCCGGCTAACCAACATCCACACAACACCCACTCTACTGCAGCAATAAACCACGCGCACCAAAGCACGCACAACCACCTTTTCCGGTGGCTAGCGGCGGCGGACTAGGGTAGCGACCCCTATGCACTTTGCTCGGACACCGAAAGTAGCCACCCACATGGTGGCATTCAACGAACGACAGAGACCCATGATGGTGGCAGTAGCGGCTAATGATCGAACAAAAGCGGCAGCCACGCTCCAGCTCCCCGGCGGCGGCAGCAGCAAGGTAACCATGGCAGTTGGCGGCTCGCAGCCTTGTCGTCTACTGATGATGCGGCTCCACTGACAACGGTTGAAGAAGGAGAAAAAGAATGAGAACAGTGGAGGCTAGGAGGCAGTCGATCGATTCTTCATCGCGCCTCGGGTTTGTCGGCACTCGTCGGGGAAACATCTCCGGTCTCGGTGGCCCTCCAAGCCACTCACAGCGTCACCGGAAATAATGGATTGTTGTGTCGGCGTTCATTAGCAAGGCGGCAGGCGGAGAGGAGGCTATCGGACCTGCGATGCAAGTGGCGGCTGAGGGAGTTTCTAATGAGGGGTGACGCCTGCTCACTTCCAGCTAGGGTTAGGGTTCCTTACGGGTTATATACCCGACACCATTACAAGGTTTGCCATAATGACCAGAATGGTCCCTCCCCATATGATTCCTTTCACAAGAAGTCCACAATTTACACTTCTCACCCCTGCTCACATAATTTCTTTCATATTTAGTCACACAGTTACCATTCAGCCCCTCCTTTATAATTTATTCTCAATAACATCCATATATTACCCTTTTAACCCCAACCTTCAAAATTCTTTACAAATGGAGTCCATAATTTACCATTTTGCCCCTGCCTTCATTAGTACTTACAATTTAAGTCCGGATTTTACACTTTTAACCTCCATCTTCTAAACTTGTGACAATTAGCTCCTCGAGACCATCCTTTGATATGTAGTTATTTATTTTAGGGCTTCTATTCATTCATTCATTTATTTATTTATTTAATAAACAAACGGGGTTATACATACGGTCATCCACAATCTCAACCTCCACTGGAAAATTCAAAGTCCCTGGAGCATCACAAAAATTCTTGCTAAGCGTAAGAGATACAAAGGATCGGATAGCACTCAAATTAAACAAAACATGAGCAGTCATAATGTTGACCAAAAAGGTCCTACACAAGATCAAATATACTCTTAAGCATAAATAAGGAAATCAGTAAAAGATAGAAATGAATCACATACTCGTAACCACATCCGGTGCTGCACGAGCCTCATCGATGGCCAGCTGAAATTCCCTGCTCTTCACTATAGGTGACTCTACCTTGCCTAGGCAGCCATCAATAATCCTCAAGGTGGCTGGCACAGGTGCCGCCATAGCTCCTCCTGACAGTCTCGGAAAATTGACCTATTTATGGCCGATATGATTACATTGAAAGGAAATCATAGCACCTCTGGGGCAGTACCTACTCATGTGGCCTGGTGAAACACAACTGAAACATCATGAACCCATAGCTTGACAAGTCCCACTATGCAGCTTGCCACAATGGCCCCGGAGCTACTGGCCTCTGTTGCGGAAATCGGAGGTCTTGAGCCTCTTAGCCTGGCCCACTTCTTTCTGCACCTGCTTTGTCTTGTGCTTCGTCTAAAACTCCAGCTCAATTTCCCACTCATGGAGACCTCTCAATCATATCATTCAGGGTATTTCACCCCGAGAAGCTCACAAACTCTCTGATTCATCTCGCAGCACGTCATGATACGTCGTCTTCTTCACCTTATCATTTGCAACGTATTACGAGACCAAAAAAATCCCTCTCCCTGAATTTGGTGGTAATTTTTACCATAGTATTTGTATTTTGGCGAAGGTCCTAGAACTTCCTAGCGATCTGTTGTACCTCAATAGCTTGTGAAAACACCCTCTAGAACCTCGAAACAAAATCCTCCCAGATCATGACTGCCACTCTCGATGACCCTACAACTTGACTAACCTCCTCCCTCCAGTCTCATGCTCGGTCCCTCAATAGGCAGGATGAAAATCCCACCTTTTCCCCGTCAAGGCAAAAACTCATCTGCTGATCATTCTCCATGTCATCGATCCAACTTTAGCTAGCAAATAGGTCCTTAGCCCCAAAGAACTCAGTATCTCCATAGGCCTTGAACTCCCGGAATGAGGGAGTTTAAGATCCTATCTGACCCGCAACAATCTCAACTCGAAAAAACACAATCCTTTCATCTATCAGCTCTATAATCCCCTCTTTGATAGTACCGAACATCACAGTAGTAGCATCCAAGATACCGCGAGTAACCTCAGCCGAAATGAACTCGCGTAGCCTCTCATCAATTGGTTTCAAGCCTGAGCCAAAACCTCCTCGCGTAGTCATAACCATACTCAAACTGAAACAAAAACGTATAAATAATCAATATATAACTCGAGGAAATCCTCACTATACAAACCTCTTTAGAGTTTCTAGATCTACTTTTGTCTCAGGTACATATCATGTGCTTCCAGTAGTACTGGCCTAATACCACCTTTCACACTTACCTATACCTTCCTCAAGATCAGTCTTGATTTCTCTAAGTCACCACACTAAAACCATATATCAATCCTATGCTAAACAAAAAACATATCCTAAGCTCTGCAAGGAAGTCTCAACTCCCACCGCTCGCGATACCGAGAACCTCAATCAACACTGTTGGTTGCCTTATGCATGCATGTTATACACAAAATAGGATCACATAGACTGTCAAATGATGATTCTACCCTAAGTCCACAACTAAAAAAGAAATAGGAAATGAGACCAAATCAACCATTCTAGGGCTATATAATCCTAATTGTATACAACTTTGAAATCATACACTTCAAAATTAACTGAGCAATATTAATTCCAAGTAATACATAGCATACAATCCTCCTAAGCTATAATGCGTCACACAAATTAGGAAATTCTATTATATGATTCCGGAAGGTACCCTAAGCCCTAATCTAGCACTCAATTCTCATATCAAGCATACAACACATAATACATATGTATGGGTAATCGTGGGAACCACTTACTTGAGCTCGGATGATTGCATACATCACACCCCTTTTTCTTAGTAAAAATATTTTTAGAAGTTCAATTTCATTTTTCTTTACAAAGATTATCATTTCCTTAGTTTAAGTTTTGACACACCTGAAAGTGAGCCTGAATCCCTCAAACCAATGCTCTGATACCAACTTGTAACTGCCTAAAAATAGTAATAAAAATTTTCATTTGAAGTCTATCAAATCATTCATCAATTGTTTCAAAATCCAACACCAAATCACAATATTCAAAACATCATAGTACAATTATTCAAAATGCGGAAATCGTGTGGCGAGGATGTTGTTCCATCATGTGGGACCCTTCCTTTTTCAAATCGGAAGTACCTGAAACCATAAACATAAATTGTAAGCACAAAGCTATGTGAGTTTCCCTAAGTACCACATGCCAAAAATATGAATATGAGCCTCGCCCTGGGGTATATTTCAACCCAATAAACAAATATGAGCCCTGCCTTGGGGTATATTTCAAACTGAACATGCCATAGTCTGTCTCACCTTGGGGTATATTTCAACCCAACATACCATAGTGGGTCCTGCCCTGGGGTGTATTTCAACCCAATCATACAAACAAGTACACATCATATAGCATCTATCATTTTATATAACCAAATAATGGGCCGATATCGGTGCCTTCGACCCATGGATACAGTGGGATAACTCACCTCACAGATAGATGAGAAACCAGAAATAACATGTTGCTCCGAAAATCAACTTTACCAGTCACCTTAACACATACAGTGACCAAAACTCAGAATATAGATCAAAATACCCAAAATACCCCTAGGTCAAACCTCGATCAAAGTCAATCGGGTCAACTTGGTGAGTATGTTGGGCGTACTCAACATGTGTGCGTGCGTATTGAGTGTTTGACCAAACCACGAAGGGCTGACCATGTACGCACGGTGTACCCTTTAGTACGCCCAACGTACATAGTTGCCATCATCTCAACCCATTAGGTGCTTAATCCTTAAGCATTTTCGTCCAAAATACAGATCTAGTCCCTAAAAGGTGTTCTTAGCCATAAAGTTTCTAACTTTATGGTTTTTGTAACATCCGAAACTTCGCAGGTATATTTCGAATCCCTCCCCTTTTATTAGTCGCCATTTGTAGTCCCTAGAGTTGCTTGAGTTGGGCCATGAGAAGTATAAGGACTAAAGTTGCAACTTTGAGTCAGGAAGGAGTATGTTGAGCATATATAAGGGTACGTTGATCGTACTAGGCGCACCCTAGTATGTTGGGCGTATAATCATGTACGCTGGGTGTACTCATGTTAGGTGAAAAACCTAATATTTAGGGTTGGGGACTATATAAACACCCTTATAGCTCATTTCCTCTGATTATCCTCAACCTCCATATCCCAGAAAGCGTTCCAAACCCTAGTTTTGTGTGTAAGTGTGAGTTGGTGTGCATTTTGAACCTTTGAAGGTGAATTCATTATACCAAGGAGTTGGAGATGGAGAACAAGGCTATAGATCTGAAGTTGTGTTGTGCCCTAGAAGCTCAAGAAGGTAAAAAGCTTGGAACTTTATGCTTGTGTGTTATAGATCTAGTAATTTTGGCTTTATGAAAGCATTCTTGTCCCAAAAGTCCCAAAATGGTGCATGTGATGACTTGGACGAAATGGGTTGTCCTTTCAAACCTTAGATGAGGTCCCAAGTGATAAAAATGAGGTCCCAATAGCTAGATTTGTCTCATGCATGAAGTAGGAAGGTCTTAATGGATTAAGACCATGTGTTAAAAACTTTATGGATGTCTAATGGGATAAAGTTCGAAACTTTATGGTTCAATGGAAAATATGGTCAATGGATCTGGAATTTGGGCTTAAGTGCTTAAGCCATTAAGCACTTATTAGGGTTTTGGTAAAACCCCGCGTACACCCAGCATAATTGCTATAAGCCCAGTGTACGAGGTCAACCACCCCAATGGCAGTCAACATGGGGCAGGCGTACGCCCAGCGTACCGGAGGAGTACGCCCCATGTACGTCCTCAGTTTAGACTTTTGACTTGTGGGCTTGGGTTGGGCTGCTGTTAGAGTATTTGGACTTGGGCCTTATTAGGCCCTGAATATTTGAAGTTGGGTCAGTTCTTATAAGGGGTCCTATGGTAAGGCCCAATTAGGAAGTTAGGCCCAATTAGGAATATTGGGCCATTATTGGGCTTGTGTATATGAACTTGGGTTAGTGGATTAATATTGGCCTTGGGCCCAAATTGGGGAAATGGACAATATGGACCCTTTGGCAATTTTGGAGATCCCACTTATTAATTTAGTATTCATCATTTTAGGCAGTCGAGGTGGTCGGTGAAATAGCGGCAGGAGACTCTCAGTTTAATTCCTGTACTACTTGCTAGGTGAGTTATTCTCACTATATCAACAGGGTCTAAGGCACCAATGCCGACCCTTCAGATTGTATCCAGGTTTATTGCATGCTATGCGTATTGATTAGCACTCTAGTAGTTAGGTTAACGGTTTGCTTAGTGGCCTGTTATGTTGGTATCCTGGTCATAGGATGTTGTTATGCTGATTGATTTATTAGAACGGTCGTGTGAGATATTTATATGCTAGCATATGTTATTTATGTGCACATGATTGTTGTCTGGTGGTTGAGTTGAGGCGGTCCGGCTTTGTGCTGTAGGCCAACATACCCGACGTGGTCCGGATAGGCTGTAGGCCCTACGAGGCGGTCCAGTAATGCCGAAGGCCCGACGAGCGGTCCGGATAGGCTGTCGGCCCTGCGAGGCGGTCCAGTCATTCCAAAATCTAGGGAGCGGTCCAGATAGGCTGTAGGCCCTGTGAGGCGGTCCAGTCATGCTGAAGGCTCATTATACATGTTGTTTGTTATTATTTTGTCGGGTGGTATATGTTGGTATTTTGGGGGTAACTCACTAAGCCTTCGAGCTTACATTTATTGATTTTGTTTCAGGTACATCAGGTGACCATAGCAAGGCGAAGGCGTGACGTACACATACTCACATTTTATGATTTGGGATTTCTTGGAACTCTGATATGAAATCATTTTGAAAACAATTTGTGAACTATGTTGATGTTTGAATAATTTTATTTACCCAGATTGGTTTTGAAAAGTTTAAATTTTTGGTAAATTTTTAGGTTGTTACAAGTTGGTATCAGAGCCTTGGTTTGAGTGAATTGGAGGAACACTCATGTGAATCCAGTCTCAAATTAAGGAAAAGATTTTCAAAATCATTTTCAAATGAATTTCAAAATAAATAAAGGGGATGTGATGTGTACTGTTAGCCGGAGTCAGTAAGTAGACCCCAAAATACCATACAGTTATTTGATTATGTGATATGTTAGAACAACATGCTAGTACTAGGCTAGAGATCTTCAGGAAATTACATGATATAATTGTCTGATTATGTGATACCTGCTGGCCTAGGGTTTCCTTTATATGAGATTGACATCATTACTGTAGTTGATTAGTGTATGCATCACGGTTATACATAATTAAGATCTTATAGCCTGAGAATGTTTAATTTGGCTTTATGTTCTATTCTTGTCTGATTCGGGGCCAGTTATGAAACAATTAGCCATTCACTGGGAGAGTGGGTTGAGTGGACACCATACATGTGTATACTATGGCGTTATGATGATACTTGAGACAAATATGGGTAGGTGGAACGTAGTATGGGCCCGTACTACTGAAAGCCTAGGACCCATATGCGTGTCAAGGAAGTCATAATCCCTAGGGTTAGTTGGGAGTTGGTTCCCAGTTATTATGCGGATTATCTGATATCTTTCTTGGTATATTTTCAGTATGGTGGTTACGAGACGCTTTGGGGCTGGATACGAATCCGGATCGGGGTCAAGAGCTGGCGGTCAGGATGGATCGGTACCGCCCGAGGTCATTGGTCAGATGGGGACGGATGAGTTGGATGCCAGGATTCGTGAGATCCTGCATGATGAGGTTGCTACTATGTTCCGGGCATAGTTACCGAAGATGTTTGGGTCTATTAAGAGTGCCATAGTTGAGTACTTTGACGAGCGCTATGCAGCCCTAGCTGAGACGGCTACCGCTGCAGCAACATCGACTGTAACGACGGCAGGGGAAGAGCTGTCTGGGCATTTCAGTATCGGGACTTCGATAACACAAAGCCCCCTACTTTCTATGGGGTTCAGGATCCGATCGTCACTATGAGATGGTTGTCTTATGTGGAGGGATGTTTCTTCACGTGTTCATACCCTGCTGATCAGAGGGTGAGGTGTGCTTTGAACCTGTCACGGTCTGGGGAGAAGGATTGGTGGAGATTGGTTACCGGATCACACTCTGAGGAGCAGTGAGTTGTGATTTCTTAGGATCAGTTCAGAGACATGTTCAGTACCCGTTATGTTCCACGGGTGGAGAGGGAGAGACTAGCATAGGAGTTCTTAGATCTGCGTCAGGGTATGGAGTTGGTGACAGAGATCACCATGTTGTTTACTAAGAGGGTGACGTTCTGCCCGAAGTTTGCTTCTGAGCAGGCTCAGATGATTTGTTATCTGAGTATGCTCAAGAATGATATCAAATAGTTTGTTGCGAAACAGAGATGTGATACCTTGTTGGAGCTTCAGGAGGCTGCGAGGCGGCGTGAGCTGGAGATTGAGTTACAATTACGAGACTTGAGACAGACCCCAGGGCAGGCGCAGCTGGCGCCGAAGCGATTCAAGGTCGTTGATTCTAGGACAGGAAAGCAATGTGCCCGCACTTGTGGGAAGTATGGGAAGGTTCATACCTAAGCATGTAGATCGAGTATTGAATGCCACAAATGTGGCAAGGAAGAGCACTACGCGTGAGAGTGCCGCCAGCCCGCCCCTACCCTGGATATGAGGATTTGCTTTCACTGTCATCAGGTTGGTCATGTGAAGACCAATTGTCCGCAGTTAGCTGCCAGGCCGGCGCGGGCTCCAACGCCATCTACATTGAGGATCACTGATGGGAGGCAGGGTGGAGCAGAGCCCCCGAAGGCTCGGGGACACGCCTTCCAGCTCACAGCCGAGGAGGCCAGAGCAGCACCAGATGTGGTGGCTGGTATGTTTCTATCCTTTTATCTTGTTATTTATATCTGTTTATGCTTATATATATGTATACTTGTATTAGGTACGTTTTTAGTGAACTCTTTACCTGCTTTGGTGTTATTCGACTCGGGTGCGAGTCGGTCGTTCGTCTCTCAGACTTTCGGTAGAGAGTTCGGTTTGCCGGTCGAGGAGCTTGAGTGTCCGTTTCTAGTTTCTATCGCCAATGAACCCAGGGTTTTTGCTTCTTCAGTCTATCGAGGATGCACATTAGAGATATTTGGGGTACCCTTTCTGATTGACCTGATTCCTATCCCCATGGGGGGTGTTGACGTGATAGTAGGCATGGATTGACTGAGTCGGTTCGGCGCCATGATCGACTGCAAGGGTCAGGGGGTTGTAGTTTGAACCCCAAGTGGGGGAGAATTGGTGATTTATGGTGAGGGCACCAGATCGGTTTTCGGGTTTTGTTTAGCTGCCAGGGCTCGGCAGTACATTCAGCACGGGTGTTCGGGTTATCTAGCATATGTGGTGGATACATAGGTCAATGATCAGCTTTCAGTTGCGAGGCCCCAATCTTGACCCTCCCCGAGGGAGTGGAGGACTTTGTGGTATACTATGATGCATCCATCATAGGTCTGGGAGTGGTCCTCATGTAGAGAGGAATGGTGATAGCCAACGCTTCGCGGCAGCTGAAGCCGAACGAGACAAGATACCCCACACGTGATCTGGAGTAGGGAGCGGTAGTATTTGCTCTCAAGATTTGGAGACATTACCTCTATGGGGTCCGCTGTACCATCTATACGGACCACAAGAGCTTGAGGTATATTATGGATCAACCAAACCTGAATATGAGGCAGCGCAGGTGGCTGGATGTAGTCATGGACTACAAATGTGAGATCCTTTACCACCCTGGTTGCGGACGCTCTGAGCTGCAAGGCAGCCGGACCTTCTATTCCAGTGACATGCATGAGGATATCAGTGGATTCCCCACTCGTGAGCTTGCTCAGGTAGAGGGTATGCGCCGGGAGAACTGGAAACTGGCGAGGATTAAGGGTGAGAACAACCAGTTTGTGCAGGTATTGGCACGCAAGGGAGAGTGAGCTTCTGGTTTCAGATTTTGGGGGTAAACCCCGTGGGGTAGCAGATAGTTTTGGTATTTGCACCAAAGGATATTTGTAGTATGTACGCCTTGAGGTATTTCTTATGCTGTAAGAGAGTCATCAGTGGGGGCTATGATAGATAAGGACAAGAATATGCCTTAATTGAGTATAGTAAGGCGTATTCTAGCAACAGTTCTAGGAAATCATAAGGAGTATATCAGGACAATGACCTTCGTTGTCTATGCTGGCGAGTCGGCTGTAATAGTGAGGTCTCTTGTTTCTATGTTAATTATTTCAATGAGGTATTAGTTAAGGATTCAGAGAATGAAGTGTGTGATAGTCCATTATTCCGAGATTATGAGTCGGTACTAATTTAGGACTGTTGAAATATCTATTTGCACAGTTGTATAAGATTCTTGGTGATTAGAGGCAGTCACATTGGGAAGTTTATGAGGTCTCCATCTGAGATTCAGAATATTTGGGGTTGATGGGTATTTATCTGGAAGGTCATCGAGTGTTGTGTGGTATGGTTTGAGATTCGGGTAGGGTATATCCGGTGATCCAGTTTTCATTTGTTCTGTTTAGAATGCCAATTGGCAGTGGTTCAAACCCTAAGTGAGGGAGAAAATGGTATTATGTTGGGAGGATCATCAATATGTTTGAGTGCGGCTTCAGAAGGTTAGGTTATTGGGATCTGCGGTCCGGGTGTATGAGACTTGGGTCTAGATGTGGTCAAGGGAAGATGTAGAGCGAGATGATGCAAGTTTAGTGTGCGCAGAAATGAATGAGCAACTTCACGACAGATAGCAATTAGTCAGGGATTTTGTTATGGTCAATGTTTCTTTCGGGTTCGTCAATGTTTGAGTTATGAGGCGGTTGAGTCGTTGAAGTCAAGTTTTGATTATTAAGGTATTTGCCAGTTCGGTGTATAGATTGCTATATACTCCAGAAAGGACGGCGGTTGGTCTATCAATCAACTTCATAATTGGTATGTGTAGTTTCGCGAGGGTTATGATCAGTGAATGTTGGGATTTTGATTTGTCGTCAATGCATTCTTAATCGTTGATGATTTTTCATTTTTCATTAATGAGTTGGAGTACTTCAAAGATTCTGAGCTGTATAGGTTGAAGATCAGTGGTCGTGACAAGCTATCGTGAGATTTTGTGATGGTGTATGGTGGTTTCCATGTATGATGTCCTAAATCGTGGGTTTGGATTGAGGGAAGGTGCTTGGAACGCGACAATTTTCATCGACAATAGTATTATGCTTAATATGGGTGGGTATGTGCACCTATTAATGTTTGGTAGTGGAGTATGGGTCCAGTTAACTCGGTATGGTAATGGTTTGATAATGAAATTGTGGGATGGTTCAATAATCTGGCGATTACGAGGGTGAAAAATAGTGGATGGATCCAAGTGGGGTAATCACTTGGAACTGACGGGAAAGACCATGGGGTGAGCCCATGGCAAGTAAGGGAGTGATGTAAGACTACGAGGAGCCGTGGAATTCATTAGTCAGTGTGTGAGACTGAGGGGTTCTTAGACATGGTAGTCTTGCCCTTTGGGTCTTTGGGAACATGGTGGTCGAGCCAGGTGCAAGGCTGGTATTCTCAGCGATGGTCGGGAACCGTCATTTCTCGATTTAGGGAGGATTTGTCGCAAATCAGGAGGATTGGGGTGTAATGCATTAGTATTTTTGTGGATCTCGAGTCATGAGTTGAGTATCAGGTTGGTTATGGGGTGTTTCAATTTTGCTGTCAGATCCAACTTTTGTGATTGAGTTTGGCTCCATCTCTGTAGAGGACTGGCAAGTTGGGATTTCGGATTTTCAAATGGATTTCATTTTGAGTGGTCATGGATTCCATTCGATGTATTAAACATGGGTGGCACGGTTCGTTGGGCGAGAGAGGATCACAACATGCATGGGATTGGTAAGTGGTAGGCGACAGAGGTTGGAGGTGATGTGTGTCAATAGACCAGATTGTAGTATTCGCTTGGAGTAAAGCAAACTTAGTGATTACTTATGAAATATGATTGGTTGAGATGGCCTTGTTGGGTTGAATGGCTGATGGAGTCATTCTAACGGATGGGCTAAAGTGATGGGTTTTAGTATACTACAACATCCTAGAGTAGCATACCTTTTATGTAGCTTGAAGTCTTGATGTATTTGGCCTTAAGAGCTTAGCCCCAATAGTGTGGAAGCCTCAAATGAAGTCACAACACATCATGGACAAAGGTAGAACTTGATAGAGAATTCCTTCCACACCAAAGTCAACTCCATGAGCTCCAAGAACTAGAAGTGGCGATTTTGGCTATGGAGTGACCTATTTATATGTAGGATTCCAAGAGTCATAGGTATAACCCAAATCAATACCCATGGGTATTATGATCCATGGTTCATGTGGCCCAACTCTTTATGTGTTCATACATAAACTTGGTCCAACATGCATCATAAGCCCAACACATATAAATATAACTAATTACCATAATTAGTCCCCATAGATTTAATTAGTCTCTTTTGATCACTAAATTAATTACAAATTAATTCTTTATCAATACTAATTAAAACATATGATTTCATATTAATATATTAGAACTTATAATATATTAATAAATCGTATATAACATTCTCTCAAGAGTCTATCCTAACAAATTGTCCTGGTGATATGCAACCCAAATGGACCATGCTACTCTCGAGTCGAGTACATACCAATAATAGTTATGGGCTTAGACATCTAATCCAACATAAAGCAGCCAATAGTGGTTCAACATTTGGTTCGAGAGTCGATCTTGTATTCGGATTTTCTATTAAGCATTGGAATGTAGTTGGAGCTTATGTTTGTGGATATTAGTGGATAGTTTTGGTTGGACATGGTCATTTAGTTCAGGGTCAGAGCTGAATTGTTTTGGGTTTTGTTTTGGAATGGTTCTATCTAACGAGAGGTCAGACATAGTGAAGAGTTTTAGATTCCGTATAGATCGGTATGTTATTATTTTAATGTGTGTAGAGTATTGTGGTTCATTCTTCAGATGGTTTTTTGATAGAAGTATCGGTGGCTGGTCTTCGGTGCAAGGTGACCCCTCATTTTCTTTGGGGTTTTGGTTAAGATCGACTGGTATGTCGAGCTCAAGTGTTCTGCAACAGATTATGGTCAACGACTTGTTTCCGTCATTCACATCAAGATAAATAGGGTTGGAAGTGTTTCGTTGGGTTTTTTATTCAATGAGGTTTTGACATGGTGATGTTTTGCATGGGCGGTTTGTCGGGGAGTCAAACCAATATAGATTTTAGGTATGGAGAGACAGAAGTGGTTCTGCAACGGCGAAAGGTTCGTTTTTCTTCGGTTTGGAGGTTTTCTTGGGTTCAGTTGTCTTGGGGAGATCGTTTTACGTTCAAATTTTTCGATTGTGTTTCTCAGGTCATTTGATATGATTTGAGGGTTGGTATGGAGAGATTTCGAGGGAGAAATCAAATTTAAGTGGGGGAGAATTGTAACATCATGTTTCAAGTCATTTTCATTTCGGAATGGTGATCAAGGATTGGGTATTAGCAGTGTTTGAATCATTAAATAAGTTAGTTTTGGAGCTCATTTAGAGGTGGATGATGTATTGGATGAACCGGGTATTTGGTTGTGATGTGGAGCTAAATGGGTATTTTAGTAATTTTGCAGTTGGGATTTTATGGGAAGTCGATGTTCGTTCGGAATATCTTATGGCTAGTATGAGTTGATAATAGTGTAGGGCTTCTCGATACCTTTTCATGGGTATAAGGATGGTAGGGGTCGGAGTTGTATCAAAGAAGTTATGGCTATCAGATTAAATTAGGGTTTGGAGGAAGACATTAGTACGTTGAGCGTACCAAGGAGGTACGCGGGGCATACTGACACGAAGAGCTATACGCCATTCGTAAAGGAGTGTACGCTTAGCATACAGAGAGGAGTGGGTTGGGGTGTGAGACCTCGTACGCTGGGCGTATGAGAGGAAGTTAAAAACCCTAATACTGAGTATTGTATCCTAAATAAGCATAATGTTCGTCCTTTTTCTTCATTTCTAAGCCAGCCTCTATATCTTAGAAAAGCTAATTCGACCATGTTGCCTCTTGAGGGTGTTCTTGAGCTCTTGGATGGATTTGGTGCTCTTTTATGCTTTTGGGAAGGAAAGAAAAGGAGTTTGAAGTTGCATGGCTTGGTGGAATAACCTTAGATCTAGAGCCATCATCTTGTGGGGAAGCCATTTGAGGTATCAAGTTTCAATCTTGCCTTGTGTATGAATAGATCTCTTTTCATGACTAATGTGATTTTGGCCTTTTTTTTTAAGTTAATGGATGAGCTAAGTTGTTTAAAGGTTCATCCTTTCAGATCTGAGTTTGTTTTGGTACCTTTGAGCATAAAGATGCAAGCTTTATGTGTATTATGGGGTCATGCATGTATTAAGTCACCCATTAAGTCCCTTTCTAGCTTAAGAGCTTTATTTGGTCATATGTGGATGTAATGTTGGCAACTTTACGTGATATTCCAACTCAAGGAGGTCAGATCTATGGTTTGGGAAGCTTTGTCTTAATGGATTAAGTGGAAATGTGGTTTGGGCTGGATAAGGTGAGTACATTGGGCGTACAAGCAGGTACGCGCAGCGTACAAGCCTCCAAGCGAGTACGTTGCGAGCGCATGCTTGTATGCCCCGCGTACTCTGTCTGAGTGGGTTTGTGCATTTGGGCTACCTTCTTGGGCCTGGTTGCTTAGTGTATTGTTGGGCCATCTAAGAAGGTGTGTTTTGGTGAAGGGTTAAGTAATGGGCTTTAGGGTAAGGCCCAAGAGAGGGTTTGGGCCCAATTTGGAAAATTGGGCCATTAGTGGACCATTGTGGATCTTTTGGTCTTAGGCCTTTATGGGCCCAATGGGTTTGGGTCATTAGTGGACCTGGTTAGTTAGGCCATCTTTGGGCCTAGTGCTAGGGTTTAGCCTTGCTTAGTTATTGATTATGGTGTTGGGTTGTTTGGCTCAGTTTGGGAGCCATTTTGCAGCAACAACGGCAATGTAGGATTACTCGCGTAGTGGTTGAGGTGACTCTTCTCATTATACTTACCTGTGTGCTAATTTGTGTGTGACCGAAGGGTCTTATTCGTGTTACCGATCGGAGGGTCTTATTGCATTGTTGACCGAAGGGTCTTAATTGCTTATACTGATATATGTGTTACTATGCATTATGTCTTTGTGACTTATGCTATTATATTATTTTGTGTATATATATTGAGTTATGACCGGATGGTCCATACCAAGACGTGAGACCGGAGGGTCCTTATCGAGATATAGCCATGAGAGGCTAATTATTTGTGTACGTAGTATTTTGGGGAACTCGCAAAACTTTGTGCTTACAATGTTGATTTAAATGTGTTTTAGGTATTTCTATAGATTCCGGGAAGGCGAAGACATGATTGTACACATTCGTCGGCTTATGAGATCTTATGGATTCTGGGATACTCTAATATTGTTTAGATAATAACTTATAATTTATGTGATAACTTGAAATTATGAGTAATGTTTGGTGAAATAAAAATGAAAATTTTGTTTTGAAATTTGAGGTGTTACAGTAAATTTATTTTTTATTCTTCTTTTGACATGTGAAATCGTTTTATATTCAGATGTTTGCAATCTGTATTTTACACAGATATTGCACCCATTACTAAGGGTAAATCGTTTTACCCTGTAAACAAATGCATGTATGTTATATATTCGTTTGTCTTTGTATTTATTTATATTATCTGAAATTACACATAATAATCGTAGAACATGAAGATTTTATTTTGTGACTGGTTGCTACATATTTGTTACTAATTATTTATATTTTAATATTTTCTAATATATTTTATATTTAAATTATGTTTGATATAATAGCTGAAAAAACTAGTTGTTAGTTTATGGATGTGTTCGACAAAATTAACTGGTAGTGGTTAGCGGGTAGCTTGTAGCGTTTTGTTAAACGTAATATGATGTAGTATTTGGATTTGGAATGTTTTGTTTAAATTAAACGTTAGAATCTTGTACTGTCGAACGATGCTTTCTGTTCAAAACAGAACATTTTATCAAACGGTAGAAGCTAAAACCACTTAAACGTTTCGAAACACTCCATGTCGAACACGTCTAATAGTTGAAAAACTAATCACTAGTTTATAGGTTAACTGACAAAAAAATAATGTTTGGTAAAAAAAACTAATTGATTAAGGGTATATTTGAAAATATTTTTAAAAAGTTTTTGAAAAATTAGTCTAATTAGTCTTTTTTTTTCTTAAGACAGTTTAGTCTAATTAGGGGTGCAAACGAGCCGAGCCGAGCCTGAGCCTGGCCAGGCTCGGCTCGGGCTCGTTTAAGTTCTAAGAGGCTCGATTCGAGCTTCTTGTACTGAGCTCGGCTCGAGCTCGTAAATAATTATACAAGCTCGACTCGGGCTCGGACTCGGCTCGTTTTTTGTCTGACTTGCCTAAATAAGCTTAAGATCGGTTCGAGCTCGTTAAGAAGCTCGTTTACTAATACCCTAAATTCCTAATCCACAAATATTTTAATATATAAAAAAATAAGAAATTATATTATATAAAGGCTCGTTTAGGATCGTGAGCCTAATCGAGCTTAGTGACATAGGATCGAGCTCAAGCTCGTTTAATAAACGAGCTTAATATTAAGCTCGAGCTCGGTTCAGGCTCGTTTAAAATCGGTTTCGAGTCGAGCTTTTAGCGATCTAATTCCAAATAGCTTACGAGTAGCTTGGCTCGTTTGCACCCCTATCTACCAAAGTCCAACCTTAAGATATAAATATCCTGATATAACGTGGCTAGTTAAGAAAGTTTCAATTATCTATTTTTAACCTTTTAGTATGCGTGTCTATTAAAATCATTGAATTCATAAAGATCGATTCCTTTAACATACTTTAAATACGTTCATGGTATTAGAAAAAGAATTAGTGATGACCAAAAAGGTGATGTGTTTTAATAAAATGATCGTTTGTTACTCTATAATACCTAGGCTAGTCAAATCGTGCCGTCATGTCGTGTTTTTGTCTGACACGACACGACACGACACGATGTCGTGTTTTTTTCATTAACATGAAAATGAATCAATTGAAAAACGACAACACGACACGACACAACAAAGATAATATTTCGTAACTATTATTTTATTTAATTATATTTAATCATATAACACGAAAAACACGACAAACACATGCTCAATCGTGTCAATTTCGTGTGGATTTGTAAACACGAACACGACACGACACGACACAACATCGTGTTTTTATACTTGACACGAACACGACATGAAAACGAATTCGAATTTTTATTTCTTCCCGATTTCGTTTCGTATCGTGTATTATTGTCGTGTCGTGTCATAAATTGATACTCCTAATAATACCTAATTATTACAAGTGTTAAAATCGGTTTTTGTGACCAATTAATCGTTTGACGGCCTTGAACCGATTACGATTAGGGTGTTTGGCGGAAATTGATCAAAATCGGTCAAACTCGGGTTTGACGGTCCTTGGCAGGTCTTGGCGGTCGTCGGCGGTCATAGGCGGGAATTATTTAAAAAATTCAAAAATTTTAATTTTTAAATATTACACTAAAATTTTAAAATACTATACTAAAATTTTAAAATTTTCATATTTTTAAAATTTTAAAATTTTAAATACTTAATTTTTACGAAATATTAATTTTTTAAATAATTTTATTTATAATTTAGGGTCCCCGATTAATCCCCGTCTAATCTGATTAATCGTTTATCGTCAGTCGACAGCTGAGCTACAGCCGAACGATTTTTACAACTTCGATTATTAGTAATTTCGCAATGAGTTTAATGGTCCATGAAACAAAAATAAACATAATAAATAGTTTTTAAAAAATAGAAATTACAAAATATAATGATATATTATGCAATATGAATTCATATAATCCAAATATATTCATCGATTGCAAAAGTATTTATAATTATGAAATATATGATTTTCTTATCAACATATCTTTTGAAGGTTTTTATGGTAGCGGCTGTTAAAACAAAATTTTGCAATTCGTAATACGGTCATCCTACTTAATAAATGAAGGTTTTTTTTTGTCACATGTCCTTTTCTCATTCATTTGAACAATATCATTTTCTAGATTTTTTGAATTTTCTATTTTCCACTTGTCATTTTATTATAATTTTCATTTTATTAAATTAAAATTTCACATTTAATATGTAAGGTAATATATATGTAAGATATTTATTAGAAATGATTTATATATGTAATGTATTCAATGTATTAAAGTCTCATTAATTTAATAATTTAAATTTTTTCTTATTTTTCTTATAAATTCAAATTTCTCAAATTGTTAAAATTTCATATTTAATTTTTTTAAAATAAACTCATGTAATATATGGGTCTCACATTTAGTTATATATTAAGATCTATATTTGTTAAAGTTATTTGGTAGCTTGAAACCATAAGATTTATATTTGTTAGAATTAATTGGTAGCTTGAAACATTTGTGTATAAATTTTCAATAAAAATAATTTTAATCTTTTGAAATATATAAAATGACATAAAATATCAAAAACTAAAAATAAAAAACTATAAAACACAATTTTAAGCAGCTTTATGATTAGAAGAATTTTGTTTAAAATATTTTTTCAAGGTTTGTACTTCTACTTCCAGTCAAAATATTTTATTTACTTCGAAATTATTTACTAAAAATAAAATATATAAAAGTCTAAAAAATTCGGTGTCAAACATACAATAAAATAGTATTTTGTCAATGATTTTATTCTTCTTGGAAAATTTTGTAATTATCCCAAGATTTAAATGCAAGTAAAATACATATAAGAGATAAACATAAAGAGAAATTTAGTTTAAATAGTTGATTGTGGTCGTCTTACATCCACCACGTTTATCAGGATGACCCAAGTTGATTAAGATGATCCAAAATATCAATATTACATGTAACCATGATACCAAAAAGAAAACTGAATCGATTGTGGAAAGCCTTGACTTTTGGGGGGACAAAGAATTCATTTATTCATTAGAACGGCATTTTTGGAAATAAATGCAATGAATCTGGCCCTCAAATGAAAAAGGAAACTACATGCACCTGGAACATTCACACCATATAATGCTTTTTCACAACACTTTTTGGTTAAAAACCAAAAGCTAAAATTTAAAAGGGTATTAAATTTAAAAATGATTATAAGATAAATCATAGTGGTTTTATAAAATAATAATATACTTTTAATTTGTCTTATTTTACTTACCTTTCATATATATATATATATATATATATATATATATATATATATATATATATATATATATATATATATATATATATATATATATATATATATATATATATATATATATATATATATATATATATATATAGTGACTGCTTTAAGGGAAAAGTTTATAAATTAAAAAACGCGAAAACAGATTTTATTTTATAAAAATCAAATGAATGTATTATAAAAAAATAAATTTATTAGCAATAAATTAAAGATAATAAATTTACATTGGATGATGTTATGGTAATATAGATTTAAAGACGGTTTTGATAATTATATTTTTTTCACGTCCTTAATCATTTTTAAACTCATGTTTTCTTAATAAAAATGTTAAAAATCATACTTTGCTAATATGAAACAATTTCTCATCTATCATCGATTATCATCATATATTTCAAAGTTTGGATGAATTATTTTCTAAAATATAATATTGAGGTGACACAATATCATAGGTTTTTCGCGTTTTCGCAAATTATTTGCATTTTCGCATGAACCCTCCTTATATATATATATATATATATATATATATATATATATATATATATATATATATATATATATATATATATATATATATATATTGAAGAGATTAAAAAAAAACCTTTAATCTATGAAGATCGATTAGATCTTGAACAAGTATGTAAATATAAAACAGTAAGAACACAATAATAAGAACGAGACAAGATTGAATCAAACGAGTCGAATGATTAAACAAAATCCTCAGAAGAGCTCGATTAAGAACATCAATTGTAGAGGATTAGAAGGTTACAAAACGATTAAAGAAACCTGTGATGCTATCGTTAAGCTCTAGAATAATCGCTAAAATCGTTATCAATCCTTTACCTAATATGCATGCAAGCATATACTTTTATATTAAACATAATGGGCTCTCGGTTGGACAGGCCCAAACCGGAATACAAAATAGATAAACTTTCGAGCCCAAAAGACGCAATCATCAAAATAATCTTCAGCCCAACAATCTCCCCCTTTGCGTCAATTTGGAGCGAGACCTTCACTTGTTACTTGGGCCAGCAGCTGAAGCAGGTACCTTCTTCTTCACGGTGTTAAACAGACATTTGGTGAGCGAGAGTATAGTCTGTCTAAACCGGATGTACCATTGGATCATGTCGTTGAAGTACTTGATGTCATCAGCCGAATTCTCTTTACACCGTTTGATAATTGATAACACATGCTCCAGACAAGCAGTGGTGTAAAGGTGTTTGTCAGCTAAAGCAAAGAGACATTTCTGTCCTTCTGCTCTAGTGAACATAACCGAGTTGCGTCTCGGGTCGATCTTGCCCATTTGCATTTGGTTGAGATCACTGGCCGATCCCACAGGAGCTATCTTCGGTTTCTTCTTGAAGACTGTGGCGACCTCCTGATCCATTAGGGCAACCTCCATGATATAGCAGGCTAACATCCTTTTGATATGGTCTATAATGGGACCATATTCGGCTTCATCAGTCAAAAGGATATTATACAGGATAATCCAATCATGAGGATTTAAGTTTGGTAGATCTGCCAGGGAAATAAGATGAGTAGTTCTTGCAGATCCTCGAATGAGCTTGAACCGAACGTTTGTGAACCTCCCTTCGGCGTAAGGCTTCAGTACCCGAACGTTCACAATCTTCTGGGCGCTCCAAGTAAGATATTGAGGACGAGCAGCCGCCAGATAGAAGTCAATGAGCTCCCTATCAAGCTCAGCGTTCGGATGAGGGACTTCAAAGATGTTAGAGAAGGCGTGGAAGATAAACGCCTTTCGAGTCAGCGGCATGTCGAACTGCGAGTCGACAGTATTATTGCAGTTGAACGAGATAACCGGCTCCAGCCATAATATGCTGGGAGTTTCTATGGCCTCTTTGATCATTCTCTCCCGAGTCCAGGCAGGGAAGAGAGTCTTCCTACTCTCAAGGAGATCGTGGGCTTCCTTTTGCTTGCGTTCGGCTTCTTCAGCCTCTCGCGCCACACGACTGGCATCATCATCAGCATTGCGACTGTTCTTTCGCTTCAACATGTCAGCAATGGTCTCCTTGTCTTCATCTTCATCTTCATCTTCATCTTCTTCCTCAGCTATGTGTTTCCCTTTGTTCTTCACACCCGAACCCGAAGCTTGATCAGTCTGAGGTGGTTCGGTTGTGCGAGTAGCTTTGGAGGAAGGAGGTGGTTTCGATCCGTTCTTCTCATCTCCCCCTTGTTTCGGAATGGACACGAAACTCGGTAGGCCTTCGATTTTGCTGAGAAGGTCCATGGCCGGAGAAAGCTTTTCAGCAAGGGTTCGCCTCACCGAATGGTTAAGAATCGGATCATGTGCTTCTAGGATGTTGGATAAGGCAGCGTGTACATCCGAAACACATGTCTTGATGACCTCCCTTTCGGATCGAAGAGTTTCCAGCTGTTGTTGAGAGTTGGATAGCTGAGTGCTCTTGACCTTTAGGGCGGTTGTTTTGCTCGCCAGAACGTCCATCAATGAATTCTCGGCTGCGAGATCCTCCTGTAGCTTAGCGAGGCGCACATCGATGGAGGCACAAAGGGCCGAGTTGTCGTCGCTTATGGTTTGGCGAAGGGTAGCGAACGAAGTCAACTCCGTTGAGACGAACTTGGCCAATTGCTGAACAATCGGTTCCAAAGTTGTCTTGGTGGCGTCGGCGCTTTCCTATAAAGATTGCAGCAGGATGGAAGCGTCGGAGAATAGTTTATCGACTTTTTCGGTCGCTGCCTCACATGCTTTGGTTGAGGCATCAATAGCAGCAGTTGCTAAGGCCACCGAATCATGTTGAGCCCTGGAGAAGGCGTCAACAATTTTCTGAAGGGCAGCTTCAGAGAGAGAGGACTGCTGGTTGGAAGATGAGGCGAGAAGTAGGCCAACCTTCTCGTGGAGCTCCTTTAGATGCTTCTTTGTCACTGGAGCATCATCCTCCTCGTCACTCTGAACCTGAAACGGACTATAGTAGACCGAATCAAAGTTCATGTGTTCACCACCAAGGTAAGAGTTGTCTCCATCAGAGGCATATTTTGGAGATGGAGGAGGTGGTGAAGCTGGGGGTGTGGTTGGTTTGGTCGGTTCAGGTTAAGTGGGTGTGGGGTTAGTTTCTGGTGGTGGTTGAGTTTCGGTTTGAGGTGGTTCGGTTACGGGTGGGGTTTCGGTTACTGGTGGTGTTTCGGTTGCAGTTGTGAAAATGGGTGGTGGTATAGGGAAAGAGGTTGGTGGAATAGTGGTATTGGGGATTATGGTCGGAATGGAAGTGGGAATGGTTGGAGGAGGAGAAGGAACTGGTGAATTATGAAGTTCCATTTCTAGGGTAGGGGAACGAGGTGGTGTGTTGCCTCGTTGTGGGGTTTCGCCTCCTTCAGAGCCGTCCGAATCGGAACTTGCGCTCTCAGAATCACTTGAAGAAGAGGGAATAAGGAGCTTGCGCTTCGGTTGTGTCTTCCTCCTCTTCAGCTGTGGGGACTGTGCAGCCTTTGTCTGTTTCCTCTTCTTGGGAGAAGGACCCTTAGGAGCTTTGGTCGCTTGCTTCCCTTTGTCAGCCTTTTTGCTCCTGTTCACCGGTTTGTCTGCATCGTGGATAGACCGGAGCATATCCGGTGTCAGTTCCCTAGGACCAGTTGGCCGGAATTCCTTGATCGTCCGAATCAACCTGCTGTCAGAGGGGACGTCGCCATACATTGTCTCCGGAATGGAGCCAATAAACGAAAATTTCGATGCATCCGAGACGGTGATCTTCTTGGTATGAAATGTACCAACGGAAGACATCGATGCACCCGCAGCAGTGGGAACATCAAACTTGTCCATCGCCCACTTTGTGATTAGAATCCAGAATTGGGCCAACGACACCTCGGAGTGTCGTGATGATGAAGAAAGGCTCTGGACGAGCTGTTGCCAGAGGACCATCCCAAAGTCCAAATTAACCCCGTTGTAGATGTCATACATGATCGACAAGAAAAGTCGACTAGCCCCGTCAGATCCTGAGCTCCGTTCCGACAAGCTCTTGAAGAGGACTGTGAACATGCCGTTCCATTGTGGCGGCAAGCAGGACTTCTTGAATTTAGCGACGGAGGTGAGAACCTCCGTGTACCCCATGTTGTAAAACATGTTATACAGATACCCAACCGGAATCGTTTCCGGGTTTATTCTCGATGGGTCAACAGCCAACCCTAGCATTGTGCAGAAACGTTTTCGAGAAACTGATGTCTTGTGTTCAGCAATCTCGAAGAACACCCGGTCGACCGCTTTATCGTAATAAGCAGTCGCATAAACCTGTGATAGGGCCACCATGGGAACAGACTCGATCCTGGAAAGAGCGGTGGCGATTTGGGAGTACTTCAGGCACTCGATGATCGGCGACATGTAGGAGTCGTACGCCATAGGGTTGAGATCAATCACCAGACATTGTTGCGGACGAATGGGAAGGATTTGTGAAGTAGCATGGACGGAAGAGGATTCTGCCATTGTTGAAGGTATGGAGAAGAAGATGATGAACAGTGAAGCTTTTTGGGAGTATTTGCTCTTTAGAAAATCCGGAGGCAGTAAAAAGGTAAATGGTGGTGAAGACTGCCTTTTATAGTGAGGGATTGGAGAGAGAAAAATCGTTTCATATCTTCTATGCGATGATCACGTAGGAGAGAGAGTGTCAGATTCCTAGGATCACGCTACCCAACAAGCGCCGTTTCAGAAGAAAATCGCTTCAATTCCACACGCGCCTTTAAATGCCAGAGAGATGACGCTTGGATTTCGCACACGCGTCCACGTTGTCAGTAAAAGTATGGCCGTTTCAAATTCACACGCGCCCACTATTTATCGTCGTTTGAATTTTAATCCGTTTAACTCCCGCCTAGTCAGCAACCTTTCGTCTTATCCTTTTAAACCACATCTTTTGAATTAAATACCCACGTGGATTGTTTTTGACCACAGCTCCATAATTAACCACCAAGTAATAATACAGCCTGTAATAATTAGTAACGGAATTTTGGAAAATCAAAGATTTTCGTGCAAAGAGTGTAAAAGAAAAAGAAATAAAGCAACTCTTTTAAGGATTTTCTGTGATGTCAATAATGACACGAAACTGATGATCCCGGGCACGAATCTCTTCCTTCAAGGTCAAGAGAGACCTTAAAGTGTTAATGTGGATTCCTGTTGAATTACGATCAAACACTTATTAATAAATGTTGAAAGGCTTCTTTTAATTAGGCTTAATAAGGGTGGCTTTCGCTTTGATTCAGCTATTCTAATCTTGAAATAAGAAAGAAAGTGAACAAAGTACTTGTGAGACCGGTGTAGTCTGTTGAACAAGTAGGTAGGAATTTTTATTTTAAAGTGGCTTGGATAAATATAAAATCTCAGATAAAAAATAAAAATTGGATCCCATGGGAAGAAATGTTATGGTGTTTAACAATTTCATAGGAATCACACAAAATAAAATTTGAGATTTCATGAAGGTACATTCGTCAATTCTTTGGTGATTACTTGAGCAAATAAATTGTTCACCGTCAATTCATTAGGTGTTGAATTTTGGGTTTCACTCAGCTCGTAGTGACACAAAACTAAGATCATAAACACAGATGTTGTGTAACCATAAACCTCAGTGGTAAGTTCTGAGAGTCTCAAGGGTTACGTTGATGAATCGATTGTAATGGAGATGGTGTAAGAAAACATAGTACCTCTGCTGCGAAAATAAGGACCAAGCAGGAAACTCTTAACTCGTGTGAGAAGAGAGTGAGGTAGCTCACGATTAGAATAAATGTGTTAGCCTTATTGGGAAGACAAGGTTTGTGTATACCAGGTCATGAAGGCCATTATTCAAAATCTTATGAGGCTTGGGACACATACAACAGCATGCTTCTAGGGACACTTAAGTAAGTCATCAATTATATCCCCATAAACGAACGAAGGTAAAAAAAAATAAGTAAGAAAAAAATACGACTAAAAAAAACTTGGAAAAGAAAAAAAAATATGATAAACCGAACCCGAACGTTCGGTTGGTTTCGGTTGAGAGAAAGTTGAAAAAAAAACCGAACCCGAGCGTTCGGTTGGTTTCGGTTCAATAAAATTTTGAAAAACCAAACCCGAGCGTTCGGTTGGTTTCGGTTCAACAAAATTTTGAAAAACCGAACCCGAACCTTCGGTAGGTTTCGGTTTTGGAAAATTTTAAGAAACCAAGGAGTTTAGACATGCAATTGGAAAATACTTTTAACACAAAGAAAAATAATCTTGTACAAGTAATATACAACAGAGAAAGACTACCTTTGAAGAGATGAGCGAGTCAGATGGTTTAACCGAACCCGAACGTTCGGTTGGTTTCGCTTCTTACGTTTGAGGTTGAGAGGTAGTGTGAGGTACTGACTCTGATTCCATCATACCTAGCCCTTGCAATATTTTGTTGAATGATGCTTCAGGAAGAGCTTTGGTAAAGACGTCAGCCAGTTGATCAGTGGTTCTTACGAAGTGAACTTCGACGTTTCCATCTTCCACGTGATCTTTGATGAAGTGATACCTCAGTGCTATGTGTTTGGTTTTAGAGTGTTGCACTGGGTTATGACAGATCCTTATTGCACTTTCAGAGTCACAATATAGTGGGATCTTCTTCATATTGAGTCCATAGTCTCGAAGTTGACTCTGGATCCAAATCACTTGGGATGTGCAAGATGCAGCGGCAATGTATTCCGCTTCAGCAGTAGACAACGACACACACGTTTGTTTCTTGGATTTCCAGCTTACCAACTTCCCATCAAGGAATTGACAGCCACCAGTTGTGCTTTTTCTGTCGAGTCCACATCCTCCAAGGTCAGCATCAGAATAGGCTTGAACGAAGAAGCCTGAGTTTGAAGGATACCATAGACCTAAGGAGGTGGTTCGCTTTAGATAGCGTAGGATGTTCTTCACTGCAAGCATGTGAGGTTCGCGTGGGTTTGCCTGAAATCGAGCACAATAACACACAGAAAACATAATGTCAGGCCTGCTAGCAGTTAGATACATTAGTGAGCCTATCATTTGACGATAGAGCGTGATATCGACAACCGGTTTGTCAAGAGATGGAGTTAGCTTGGTGCCGAATGCCATTGGGACTTTGACTTTGGAGTCTCCCATCATGCCAAACTTTGCTAAGAGAGTCTTCGTGTAAGCTTCCTGATTGATAAAGATGCCTTCGGGTCCCTGTCTTATATTTAAACCAAGGAAAAAGTTAATGGGACCCATTGAGCTCATTTCAAACTTAGTTTCCATCAACTTTCTGAATTCAGCTGTTAAGCTGGGATTCGTGGAGCCAAAGATGACGTCATCGACATAAATTTGAACTATCATAAGGTGGTTACCTTCCTTTTTGCGAAAGAAGGTTGGGTCAACCGAACCTTATATGAATTTAGACATCTTTAAGAATTTTGTTAGCGTTTCATACCAGGCTCTCGGAGCTTGTTTAAGGCCGTACACGGCTTTATCCAGAATATAGCAATGGTTTGGATACTTTTCGTTCACGAACCCAGGAGGTTGCTCCACATACACAGTTTCTTCGAGTTCTCCATTGAGAAATGCACACTTGACGTCCATTTGGAAAACTTCAAAGTTTTTGTGAGCAGCATAAGCCAGAAATATTCTAACAGATTCTAGCCTAGCTACTGGAGCAAAAGTCTCTTCATAATCTATCCCTTCCTCCTGACAGTATCCCTTTACAACCAGACGAGCCTTGTTCCTTATTACATTCCCTTCCTTGTCCATTTTGTTCCTGAAGACCCATTTGAGACCAACAACCGAAGCATCTGGTGGAGTTGGAATGAGGCGCCAGACTTTGTTCCTTTCAAATTCGTTCAGTTCGTCTTGCATTGCTTGAACCCAATCAGAGTGATCGAGAGCAGTGTTAACTGTCTTCGGTTCAACTTTTGATACGAATGAGTTAAACATACAAAACTCAACCTTTGAAAATAAGGATGTCTGTTTTGCCTTCAGTTGTGATCGGGTCAGAACCTTTTCAGATACATCACCAACTACTTGAGAGATAGGATGATCTCGGGTCCATTTGGTAAGAGGAGGGTAATTCGGATCAAAGGTTGGGTCTAGTTCAGCATTGATCATTTCTTCTGGCTCAGATTGGCTATCGTAATCAAGCGTCATATCATCATGCTCCCCCTCAATTGATGAGCTTTGAGTAACTTGAGGTTCAGGGGTTTCTTGTGGTATTGGACTTTCAGGCATTGAAGCGTCTTCGTTTGGAGAAGCACCTTCGGTTGGAGAAGCACCTTCGGTTGGAGAAGCATCTTCGGTTGCAGTTGTAGAACTTGGCTCCCCCTCGACATGTGAGCTTGGCTCCCCCTCGACTGAAGCATTGTCAGATGGAGGGTCATTAGCAGTCGATTGCCCTTCATTCATTCTCCTGGCAGCGTCGTCGACAATTTGCTTCATGTGGTCGACCTTGTTGTCAGCTGCACCTGCTTCTGAGAGAGAAGCTTTCTCTGGTTCGTCAAAGAGCTCCAGAAATTTATCATACAAATTAGCGATCGAGACTGTGACTTGCCCAGTTTGAGGAAAGATTTCCTCAGCGATGTCTTCTTTGGCTTGTAGCTTTTTGACATAGCCATCATCAAAGGTCACGTAATATGTCTCTTCAATTTTTCTCAAACGCTTGTTTAGGACCCTGTATGCCTTGGATGTGAGCGAGTATCCCAGAAAAATTCCCTCATCGGCTTTGACATCGAACTTGTTGTGGTGTTCTTTAGAATTAAAGATGAAACACCGTGAGCCGAACACGTGGAAAAATTTCACATTAGGCTTTCTGTTATTGAGAATCTCGTATGGAGTGAGCATGAATCGCTTGTTGAGATAAGACCTGTTTTGTGTAAAACAAGCAGCAGAAATAGCATCAGCCCAAAAATAAAGAGGTAAGGAAGCAAAACTTAGCATAGTTCGGGCAGCTTCACACAAAGATCGGTTTCGTCTTTCGACAATTCCGTTCTGTTGTGGTGTGTAGGGAGCTGAGAAGTTGTGACTAATTCCCTTTTCTGCAAGAAACTCTTCAAACTCCCTGTTCTTGAATTCAAGACCATTGTCGCTCCTGATGTTGCGAACAACCTTCTTGAGCTGTACTTCAATTTGTTTGATGAACAATTTCAGCTTTTGAGTCGCTTCAGATTTGAGCTTTAGAAAGAACACTCATGTAAATCTTGAAAAGTCATCAACAATAACAAGAATGTACTTGCTACCGCCGATGCTTTCGATAGATGAAGGACCACACAAATCGATATGAAGTAATTCGAGTGGTTCAACAACTTTTGTGTTAATTACAGATAGGTGACTTTGACGACTCTGCTTTCCCATTTCGCATGCAGCACACAAATGATCTATGTCGAACTTGAGCATTGGAAGACCCCTAACATGACCTCCAGTGACAAGTCGGTTGATATCTTTAAAGTTGAGATGAGAGAGTCTTCGGTGCCACAACCAGCTTTCGTTAGATTGAGCTTTTGACAACAGGCATATAGCTGGGCTTCCTTTAATGGGTTTCAGATTTAGAGGAAACATTTCACCCTTTCGCTCCGACTTGAGAATTACCTTCTTTGTCTTTTTCTCAATAATTTCTGAACCTTCATCATCGAATGAGACTTTAAGACCCGTACCTCCAACAAGCTGAGATACACTGATGAGGTTGTGTTGGAGTCCTTCCACATAAGCCACCTTCCTTATAGTAAAGTCACCATTTGTTATCATCCCGTATCCCTTTATGGTGCCAAAAGAATTATTTCCAAACTTGACATTGCCACCATTTGCAAGAGATCTGTATTCCCTGAGCTCCTCTTTCCTCCCTGTCATGTGACGAGAGCAGCCACTATCGATGTACCATTCTTCGTCGAACTGCTCGTCACTTATAACCTGCAAAAATTAAGCAGATTTAGGAACCCAAAGTTTCTTGGGTCCACGTGAGCTTTTCATGGGAACAGGAACAGTAAGAGAGATGTCAACTAGATATGTTCGTTTTATGAGTGTTGTTTCATCTTTCTTTTTAATGGTAAATACTTTTATCTTATTAGGATTGGGTGGGTTCGGTTTGGACTCTGGTTTGGATTCATTGACCTTCTGTTTACCCTTTTGTTCAGCTGATGGATGAGATTTTTGAGAACGAACAGAATTAGCTTTAGAGCAAGATGGAGATGAATTGGTGGAAGTAGAAGAATTTGAAGAAGTAGAAGAAGTGGGTTTAGAAGGAGAGGACTTCTTGGCTGCAGACTCTAGGTGATCTTTTTGTTTTTGATCATTGGAAGGATTGACCTTAGAGTTTTGATTTCTTTTGACTTCAGAACCGAACCTTTGCTTTCGGTTGGAATTGTCTTGTGAACCGAACCTTGGCTTTCAGTTGAAGTCTTTCTCGGAACCGAACGTTTGTTTTCGGTTGGTGTTTTCTTATGAACCGAACTTTGGCTTTCGGTTATTGTGACTCTCAGGCTTTCCAACAGGATTGTTTTCATACTTCAGATTCTTATCTTGATGTGAGAAGTATGCATTCTGGGATTGCCAGAATTGTCTCCTTTCAGAGAGATTCTTCCTGTATCTTTGGTTCCTCTCTCTCTTCTTATTCCTCATCTGCTTTGGTTGATGATGAACATTAGCTTTCGTTTTTGGTTTCTCCTTGGCTGGTTCCTTTTGAACTGAAGGAGTTTCACTCTGAGCCGAGGAAGTAGAGGGAACGTCATCTTTTACCGAACTTTCATCCTCCTTACGAATGTCTTTCGTGCCACTGGTGCTTGGCTCATCGAAATTATCTGGCTTATTCAAGGGTTCAGGTATGTATCTACCTTTACTCATCCAGGAGGTCCTTTCAGATAAGCCCACCATTTCATTTGCATTATCGATTGGGGCTGACCAGAAGAACTCATCACATCCATCAGCATTGTCTTCGTTTACAATAGCTGTGAGTTCAGCGGTCTGATGTTCAGTTACTCCAGTGACCTTGTACACTTGATTTGGAGTGGTCTAGACCTTTTGATATACAACCGCTTTCTCTACTAAGATCGGGGACTTTTGTTGGGACAATCGAGCGAACTCTACTGAATTTTCAGAAATTAGATTCTTGTGGTTTTCAGGTTCGCTTTTAATATATTATGAGCAGTCAACCGTGTCCTCTACAGAAATTTCACTCATGTTGTCGTCCTCATTAAGCTCAGATGCATTTTCAACATCAATTTTGTTTTCTGAGCTTACGTTGGAATTCAAAGAGTCAAATTTTTGTATGGTTTCGGTTCTCAGTTTAAGTCTATCATTTTCATCCAAAAGATTTTTGAGCATGTCCTTGTGGTTCTTGGATTTAATGAAGGACTCAATTTTGTCCAGTCCGTACATGTAGGTCGGATTGACATCATCAGACGATATCACACTCTCACAATTGTAGGCTTCGGCATCGATTTCATCCTCCTTAAACTCAAGGAAGGGCAAAATCATGCGATGGATCTTTTGGCCTATTTCACAATCCAAGTGAAGCTGAGTAATATTAGAATAAAGACGTTTTGCAATTAAACAAAAAACATTCCGCTGTTTTAACAACTTTAAATTGTCTCGTTGTAAATAAATGTTTTCGTCTTTAATTTTAACAATTTCAGACTCCTTCAACTCGATCCACATACGCCACTCCTCACTCTTCGACGCCGCCCTGCTTAATTGATCAATTAGGTTAGAATTGGTGACTCGAGTTTGAGTTAAGCTACTATCTAGATGAGAAATTCTTGTATTAACATTTTTTAGTTCTTTCTCATATGAGGATTGTGGTACTTTAAATGAAACAAAAACCGATTGTACCTTCTTTATCAGTTCATCAAGCTCATTGAACTGCTGGCTGAGTGGTTTGGTCGTAAAGCACATGTCCTCCTGCACCTTCGGTTCATTGCTTCCACTATCGGTGTTGTATCCCCTCATCTGAGATACATCAGTTACCATGAAGCATCTTCCTCCACTGCTCTCCTCCTTTTCCACATAAGCCTTTCCATGAGTAGGCTTCCTGACTTCATCGTCTTCTGAGTCGGTAGACCAAACTTCCGTGCTACCGAACTCGTCATCAGCAATCGAACCCTGCACAATAAGAGCATTAATAGAAGGGTTAGCGGTAGACTTCTTCTTTCTCAACTCATCCAGCCTTTTCTGCAACACAGCTTCCTCATCCTTTTCATCATCCTTTTCAGTCATCTTCTTAAGCACACAGTCTTTAGCATAGTGGTTTTTCCCACCACAGTAGTAACAGCTTACTCCGGAATCGCCATCTACCTTCGGTTCCTTCTTGGCCTCTTCAACCTTCGGTTCATTATTACCTTTTTCTGAACTGTAACTCCCCTGCCAGTTTCGGTTTTTATTGCTGGGGAATCTCTTCTTTATGAACCTCTTGGGGTTAGACACCATCATAGCATAATCCTCAGACGTGAGGTCATACTCCTCCAAGTTAAGGTCTTCTTCCTCCATCACAGCTTTACTCTTTGATAGGAGGGCCAAGGAACCGAGGCTTGAAACAACGTTCTTCTCCTGCAGCACAATCTTCTCTTGGGATTTAAGAATACCCACCAGTTTCGCCAAAGAGTATGATTTAAACTGCTCATGGGCTTTGACTGTAGAAACCACTGCTCTCCATTCAGACCTCAGACCATTTAGGAAAGTAACCTTCTGCTCGATGAGCTTCCTTTCAATATCGTGTTTGATCATCTTGCTGAGAAGATGATTGAAGCGATCGAACGTCTGGGTCACCGTTTCTTCGGCTCCTTGCCTGAATTCTCCAAACTCAGATAAGAGCAAGGTTTGGATAGAATGTTCAAGATCCTCATCTGTAGAATACAGTTCGCGAAGTCTATCCCAAACTTCCTTTGCCGTCGTGCATGAGCTGACCAACCTAAAGGTGTCGGACTGAAGGGCGAATCTGATTAACCTTAACGCGTTGATATTGCACTGGAATTTGTCCGTTTCATCTTGTGCAATATCCTTAACATCCTTCAGCAGGTCATTGTACTCCTTTTGTGTCTTAATAATCCTGGAGGTTGCAGAATGAGAAAACGGTCCATTAATGATGGCTTCCCATATGAGGTACCCATTGTCCTCAGATCCTATCACGTAATCTTCGAAGTGATGCGCCCATACTTCATAGTCATGGGTATATAGGATTGGAATCTTTGTCGTCGAACCGATGCTGTTGGAAATATTAATAGGATTTGATTGCGACTTGTCCATTATGACCGAAAAACCTGTTCAAAGATCAGACTTGTAATAAAGCAGATTAGGGCAAAACAATAAATATCAAGATACGTCAATAATGAGATGACGGCTCAATAAATATCAATAATTGCGGAAAAACCCTAATTGAAATCTTTTTCACAGAAAACATGTGTATCGATTACACAGCCTCCTGCTCTGATACCAATTGAAGAGATTAAAAAAAAAAACTTTAATCTATGAAGATCGATTAGATCTTGAACAAGTATGTAAATATAAAACAGTAAGAACACAATAATAAGAACGAGACAAGATTGAATCAAACGAGTCGAATGATTAAACAAAATCCTCAGAAGAGCTCAATTAAGAACATCAACTGTAGAGGATTAGCAGGTTACAGAACGATTAAAGAAACCTGTGATGCTATCGTTCAGCTCTAGAATAATCGCTAAAATCGTTATCAATCCTTTACCTAATATGCATGCAAGCATATACTTTTATATTAAACATAATGGGCTCTCAGTTGGACAGGCCCAAACCGGAATACAAAATAAATAAACTTTCGAGCCCAAAAGACGCAATCATCAAAATAATCTTCAGCCTATATATATATATATATATATATATATATATATATATATATATATATATATATATATATATATATGGAAAAGTGAATATACCCCTAAGATTATATAAGTTTATGTACCCAAACTCACCATACTCGTCATTTTGTATCATATATATACATTGTAATTGTCAAATATTCTTATAATTCAACTTCTAACTGGATGTACTTCCAAGATTTTTTAAAATTTTACATTTATCTTCCTCCTACATAATTTTCATTTTCAACTATAATATATATAGTTTAGTAAGAGTTCGGAAAAAAAAATGTGATGTAAGAGGAAGATAATAGTGAAATTTTGAAAATCTTGAAAGTAAATCAAGTTAGGAACTGAGGTTTAAGAACATTATAATGAATATATCAAACAAAACGACGTATTATGGAGGGTTTGGATACCTAAGTTTTTATACCGTTAAAAGTATATTTATATTTACTTTTCTCATATATATATATATATATATATATATATATATATATATATATATATATATATATATATATACCAGGTTAAAACCTGTGGAAATCCATGGTTGATGATTTGAAATAGAATTATAATTTTCACTTTGGTTGTGTAATATAAAAACATATCAAAGTTTACAAAAAATGAAGAATAATTGATATTGTAATTAACATGAATAAATGAAATGCAATAAAGTATTATAAATTATTTAAATAATATGATGGATGAAATATTATTTTTTAAAAGTAAATAAAAGATGGTACAAAAACACTGTTTATAAATTCTGGAAAACTTCTTTGTAAACAACATTGGAAGTTTGATTTGTGAGGGTACCGTCCTTATCTAAAATTAATAATTTTAATCCCTCTCTGCTTTGAACTCTAGATAAGGCAACATACAATTGGCCATGTGAAAACATAGGATGTTTGAGAAACAAACCAACCTTGGATAATGATTGTCCCTGACTCTTATTAATGGTCATTACAAAACATACAGTCAATGGAAACTGTCTTCTTCGGAATTTGAAGGGAATCTTCTTTTCTGATGGAGTTAAAGACATTCTTGGAATAAAAGTACGGTTTCCAATATTAGTTCCAGATATGATATGTGCCTCAATAACACGTTTGCCCAATTATATCACTTGGAGTCTTGTCCCATTACATAAGCCATTTTTCTGATCAATATTTCTCAACAACATAACTGGAACACCGATTTTTAAAACTAACTTATGGTCTGGTAAACCTGATACATTCAGACCATTTAAAACATCAGGTGAATATAAATTTGCATCAAACTGATCATGGACAAATTCAAATTGGCATATACTATCTGAACTTAAGTATTCAACCTCATCTCCTGGAAACTTCTATAGCAACCGGTCGTTTATTTCCTAAACCACTTCATTCTTTGGAGCAAGTATTGTTCTTTCTTGAAAATAACTTGTATTATTGTACGTTTCCAAAATTGAAGGATATACAAAGTCAATTAATGAACATATAGGATCATGTGGATCATTAATGAGAATATCATCTGAATATCAATAATAGTTTCTCCATCGTTGATACCACCAAGTTTGCCTTCTCCCATATCCAACAACCATTCTGCAAAATCTTTGATTTTTTCTATATTAGATTGATCCCTTCCAACAGTTAGCCTCATGTTTTTTTGTTAATTTATGGATCTTGCAATGTTGCCATAAATATGAAGAACTTAAAGAAGCATTAACAATGTTTTGTCTACTTCCACCAGGAATAACAGGTAGAATCTGTTTGAAATCTCCTCCAAAAACAATAACTTTCCCTCAAAAAAGAATATCTGAGTTGCTAGAATTTTCAAACCTGAATACATCTTTCAAACTTTGATCTAAAGCTTCAAATGCATGCTTATGGACCATAGGAGCTTCATCCCAAATTATCAATGAGGTTTTTCTCAATAACCTAGCGAGGTCACCATCTCGACTTATTTTACAAACAGAATCCTTTTTTAGTTCAAATGGAATTATAAATCGAGAGTGTGTTGTTCTACCTCCAAGCAATAATAATGAAGCAATCCCACTTGAAGCAACATTTAAAACAATATGACCATCACATCTAATAGCTGCAGATATTGTATTCCATAAAAAAGTTTTACCAGTCCCACGATAACCATAAACAAAGAAGACACCTCCTTTATTTTCTTTAACTGCACCCATGATATCAAGGAAAATGTGACGCTGCTCATTTGTCAATGCAAGAAACATATGATCAAACTCGGTTTTCATAACAAGAATGTCATAATATAGCTCCTCGGTGATAAGTCGATTGTTTGAAGAAGAAACAGAATCTACATATGGGATAGGCATGTTTTTATAATTTTTGAGAGTGGAGTTGTTCCTTAGTAAAACTTGTTCAATCTCGAACAATGTAGAAATAGCAATGTACATTTAGTTTTTTATTTTCAAATTAAGGGCATTATGGTCTTTTCTACAGTAAATGAAGTTGATAATGAGGTCACATTATCGTTTATAAATTTGTACAACAGTTGTGAGTTTTAGAAAGTATAGTTATATATCAGATATGTATAAAGCATTGAAAGTAAAATAATTTAATGAGAAAAAAATCGAAAACTATATCATAGACTATAGCAGAAGTTTTATTATTCATAATACATAAATAAAAAAAAACCAAATAGTATTTTACTAACTCAATTTATTGTTTTTGATACTATAATTATACAGTAACAACAATGAAGGGGAAACAGTCAAATACCTACCGATAACAGGTAAAGTATATTGTTGCTATGAATTGAAATGAATGCGATGGAAATAGTAAAATAGTAAAATACATATAGAAGTAGAAATTATATACCGTAGAAAGAGAGAATGAATATACGTAACAAACCTAAACCTGGTTGATTATGCAGTCCACAAAAAGAAGGCGATTGGTATACCCTGAATGTAGGAAAAACAAATTGCAAACAAAAAAAAATCGATGAGTATAAGATTGATATATGAAGAACAAAAAGAAAACAATGTAGTATCCCTTACCAGACGATGAATATTCGATTTATTCGTATTGAAAGAGGAACGTAAAGAGGAACGTAGCTGTTTCTTTATATACATATATTTAAATTTAAATTAGGAAGACTTTGCCTGATTTTTTGGGATTGTTATTCGATTGACTGATTATTTGGGATTGAGATAAAGTTTAGCACATATTTTCTTCCTAATTTGTTGCAGATTTATATGGTATAATTGATAATTAAAATTTTAAATTTCAAACTTGCAACATTTGTCCGGATTTGCAGTATTTTTGGAACGGAAGGGCAAAGTGGGAAATTCAGTTAAGACTATTGAGCGGGAAAATGAACGGAGTTTGACGCAAGGGAGTGACACGTGGCGGTAATGGTACTGTTTTATTAGGGGTATATTCACTTTTCCATATATATATATATATATATATATATATATATATATATATATATATATATATATATATATATATATATATATATATATATATATATGGAGTGGTTCAAATGAAAAACATAAAAGATTAAGAACCATAAAAACCCAAATTAATTAGTAAATATTTACACGGTACTCTTATTAAACATGTTAAAATCCTAATTTTTTGTGTTTTTTGGTATGAAAAGAGCAAACTTATAATTTTTACAGTCTAATATTTTCATCCGTATATGCTCTCGTATTTTAACACAAAACTTATATTAAATACAGATTTACACAATCCATTTACAGTTTAATGCAAAAAATTCACAACTTAATACAAACTATTTTACAATAATTCACTAATTCAAAAAAGCCAAAAACTCAAACTTTATCACCATATTCCACCACCAACCACCTGTATCAACTTAGTAGCCGTCATTTCTTCCAAATCTGATCTATAGATAAAATCATTCATTAACAACTTAAATACTACATTTACAATTTAATAAAGCCTATTAATTCGCTCGTTTTGAATTTAATTCAAAACAATTATAAAAACTAGTGGATTCTTACAAATTTATACAACAAAAAAAATAAATATATTTATTAGAAAATGAACACAAAAATTTATACATAAATCATTCATATTATAACACAAATTATAAAAAATTCACAGCAAAATAAAGTCAATTCACAATTTAAACAGAAAATTCATTGTTTAATGTAGACAATTTACATTTTTAAACACAAAAATCACAGTTTAATATAAAAAAATTCACAATTTAATATAGAAAATTAACAACTAAATGCATTCAATTCATAGTTTAAAACACAAAATCACAGTTTAATACAAAAAATTCATAGCTTAATATAGTTAATTCACAATTTAAACAAAAAAAGTCACAACTTAATGCATTAAATTCACAATTTAAAACACAAATATCACATCCTAATATACAAAGTTCAAAGCTTAGTACAATAAATCTCAGTTTAATATACAAAAATTATGCATTCACAACCATATTATCAACTTAACATTTTTAATACAATTAATTCACAGTTTAATACACAAAAATTACAGCATAATATAATGAACGAATAATTTAATACACAAATTTCACATCTTATATAGTCAATTCACAGTTTAAACAGAAAATCCACGTCTTAATAGAAGTTAACACTAAGATTATAAAAAAACAAATGAGAGAGTAAAACATTAAATTCACACCTTAACAGAAGAACAAAAAACAATAAAAAATGCACAGTAGAGATCTATAATAGATGTAAGTAGAAAAATAAATATAAAACATGCATTCACAGTTTAAAACTTATAAAAAATCATATATTCACAGCTTAAAGTTGTAACAAATCATGTATTCACAATATAAAACTAACATTTTCTTATTCATAACATTTAAAACTAATATTAACATGACTAAAAAAATTAGTAAAAACATTTAAACATAACAATTCACAACTTAAAAAACCTAGATTCACATTATTTGAGAAAGCATTCTTATATATATATATATATATATATATATATATATATATATATATATATATATATATATATATATATATATATATATATATATATATATATATGTATATATATTAAAAAAGAGCCATTGTTAGGAACAGTACCTAACCAGGGTACTGTTCCCCGGGTTCCCTTCCTCAACCATGCTAACCGCCCCATCACCCTTCATCCACGTAATTTACTCACCCCCTCCTTCGCCCAATCACATACACTTGCTTCCACCACCTTCTATTTCTTTCATCTGACTCCGTCTTTTGGAGACGATTCCTTCCATTCCCTACCCACCTCCAAACCACAGCCTCACTCTGTTCTATTTCTTCTATACCTCAAACATTTTGTTCTTCTTTTATACCTCACTATCTACCAACTCGATTCCGGTTGATCAGAATCAATGAATCGCTAACTGACTGCTTTCCATGGTTTTCTCCAACGCGCACTGCTTGTCACACCCCAAAACCAAGAACGACGGAATACGTTCTGGGGTGGAGGACATCATGTACATTATCATAACAATTGCATAATAGTAAAAACAAGCGACAACAACCATTTCATTAATATAGTGATTATAACTACAAACATGTTTTGCACAGTTAATAGACACCAAAACTATAAACAAAAATAAAAGATGAATCTTGTATACGCTCCATCTTCTCAAAAGCTGCACCAGTACCTGTCTATCTTTGACCAGAAGATACAAGTTATTTTAAAAACGAGTATCAACATAAAGCTGGTGAGTTCATAAGAATTTAGTGTCGTGTTTATATAAAAGTGTTTACAATCATGTAATGTAAAAGCTGTAATTACTGTTTAAGAATAGAAGAAATCCCCAGAAAATCCTATATTTTCCAAAATTGAGCATTTGTATGTTAAATCCTTCGTGTGTGTAAAAGTATTTCCATTGAAACTTTTAGTTATAAAAATAAGGTAATGAGTTTCCTTCAAGCAACGTAAACGAGGAAAAGTATTGCCGGTTGGCTGTAGTAGTGTTACAAACTTCAATTAGTAATATATATTTATTTACTTCCGGAAGTTAATTTAGACTTAAAGTCTTAGTGTGTTAATTTAGATATGGATGTGATTTCTCATGTAACCAAACTGAATGATAATAGAGGGTCCGATGACCTTCCCGGTCATACGTAGTGTAGTGATGTAGTGCCACCCCCGGGCCTAGTCGGCTCGGACTGTAGGTAACAGTCGGGATGTAATAGCGTCCGTCCTATATAGATCTATACATGTAATGTTGGTTTCCTTCCGGGAAGCTCTGGTTACATGGTATTTGCGCAGTAGAGTGACGTATAGAGGGATAGTGTGTTATACTCTGGATTAGTGTATTCTCTTGTGTTATAGTATAGTAAACTTTTAGTATAGTACATAGAGTGTTCTCTTTAACGTGCATTAACTTGTAATAGTAGTAATCATAGTGAGTATAGTAGTAATAGAGGTAACGAGCAGTAGTCTTAACTATACCTATTATAGTTAAATAGAGTGTGGAATTGCATGCCTTTGATTTACAAAGGTATTGAATAAGATGAAGATTTTCATATCTAACACAAATATATATGATATATAACTAAGAAATCAATGACAGTCGGACGGATAACAATATACCCTAAGACCACAATCAAACAAGAACAGGAAATAAGGCGAGCTATCGGTCCTAAGTCTTTCAAGTCTTACTTATATAAATATATGAGTGTAGATATAGTTTAAAAGAAAAGTAGTTTAAACACAGTTTGAAAATAGTTTAACAACAATCTAATCTTGAAAATGCGTTTGATAATTATTTAAAACAGTTTTATTGATAAGTAGCTAAAAGTATAGAAAATCCTTTTTAGTTGTAGGTTATAAATCACATATGATTTGATACTAACACTTGTTGCATTTAACTTGTATCCCCCCCTAAAACATGTAAAAACATTTGAAAAGGTTCATTAAGGGGTATGAACTCACCTGCAGCGAGTTTAGTGGGTTAAGTTGTCGGGTAGAATGTTAGACACCAAATGAGAATATGAACACTCACATGGATCCTATGAAACATGTAGTGACACATAATGGTGTCTAATTAGTTATCTAATCACTAAATAAGTAAGCAATGACACCCTAATGCATGAAAACACTTTGTTTTATGTGCTAGAAGGCTATTGGGTTGCAAGGAATTAGTGTAAGGCCTCACTATGGAGTTTACTCCTCAAATACTCACCTTAGGTGAGTTTACGGTTGAGGAACCAAATCCCCCATGAGTTTACGGCCGTAAAATCATGGTAGGAGTATATTTGTGTGCCTTAAGGTTTCTTGTATCACTAGGAAGGGTTCTAGGGTTAAATACAAGGCTTGAGGGGTGTTTAGGGTTCAAATGGGGCACTCCCTTGGAGTTTGCCGTCCTTGGACCACTACTTGGGAGTTTACGATCGTAAACACTAGGGTTTACGATCGTAAACACTAGGGTTTACGGTCTTAAACCCTTTAGCACATCATTCACTTCGTGTTTTGTGGTCCTAATCTCAATCATACAAGTTTCTAGCCCAATAGGCATGCTAAGGAAGGAGTTAGGGGCACCAAAACACCATTTTTGGTGTTTACGGTTTTTATGTTTAAGGTTCATGAATATTCATGGACCGTAAACTCATGTTTACCCTCCTAAAGGCTCGATTTTTGGTTTCTAACTTCATGCATGTATGTTTCTAAGTCAAGGACGAGTATTAGAAGAGTTTTGGAGGGATTTTGGGCTTCACCCCCCCCCCCCCCCCCTTAAGGGTGTTTACGGTTTTGGGAGGTATTCTGAAACCATAAACTCGAGTTCTTAATGTTTTGAGTGATTAAATCCTGGGTTTTTATGAATGCAAAGCTAAACAACAAGCTAGGGAGTATTACTTACGATTTTTGAGCTTGAATGAGGTGATTCTTGAATAAACCCAACTTCTAGAGAGAGAAAGTAGAGAGAGAGAGTGACTAGAGTGGTAAAAAGATCCATCTAGTGCCCACTCACCCTTTATATAGGGGTTGGGTTTGTGGCCAGGTGGGAATCTACCCAATACTGACGCTAAACGGGGTTTAAATTTTTACCCGATTAAATAGTCGTAAATAAAAAAAACTTTTTCCAACTAAACGGGAGGGTAATTCACGTGTTTTTATTTATTTTATTACGACACTAATAAATAAAATAAAATAAAACATTTATTGATTTGTCCACTCCAAATGTTAACGGAATCTTAATAAAAATAGAATATTCTATTAACGGAAACGGGTTATAACGATGGAATAAATTTTGGGTTGTCGCATCATCCCCCCGTTAGAGGAAATTTTGTCCCGGAATTTAGAATTCAAGCAGCTAAGTTATGACAGTAATACTAAGCAAAGAGATGGGGATACTTGAGTTTCATTTGATCCTCGCGCCCCGAAGTGAACTCCGGTCCTTGTTTAGCGTTCCAGCGAACCTTCACAATTGGGATGCGGCTTTTTTTCGTTCGTTTGACCTCTCGGTCCATAATCTCCGCAGGCTCTTCCACGAAGTTGAGGCTCTCATTGACCTCGATCTCGTCGAGTGGGATTACGAGAGTCTCGTCGGATAGGCCTTTCTTCAGGTTTGAGACATGGAAGGTAGGATGTATGTTACTGAGCTCGCGGGGTAGGTTGAGTTTGTAAGCTACAGGGCCGATTCTAGCGAGAATCTCGAAAGGCCCTATGTACCTTAGGTTCAGCTTTCCACACTTTCCAAAGTGTATCGTGCCCTTCCAGGGTGAGGCTTTCAAAAGGACTCGGTCTCCCACCTGTAATTCCAAGGGTTTTCTTCGTTTATCTGCGTAGCTTTTCTGTCGATCTCTAGCGGCTTTTAATCGTTCACGAATTTGTACAATCTTCTCGGTCATTTCCCGAATGATCTCCGGACCCGTGAGAGCGCTATTAGGAAATCGTCCTTTAGCTAACTGAGTGTCACCCACTTCAGCCCAACACAGAGGGGATCTGCACTTCCGGCCGTAGAGGGCTTCGAACGGAGTTGCCTTGATGCTCGTGTGATAACTGTTATTGTAAGAAAACTCTACCAGGGGTAAGTGGGTATCCCATGCCTTACCAAAGTCGATCACATAGGCTCGCAACATATCTTCCAAGGTTTGAATAGTTCTCTCACTTTGCCCGTCGGTCTACGGATGATAGGTTGTACTCATGTCCAACCTCGTCCCTAAGGTGCTTTGTAGCGATTGCCAAAATATCGAAGTGAAACTGCTATCTCTATCGGAGATTATAGATATAGGGACACCATGCAATCGTACGATTTCCTTAATGTATGTTCTTGTGAGTTTCTCCATCTTATCTGTCTCTTTGATGGGTAGGAAGTGCGCGGACTTGGTCAATCTCTCTACGATGACCCATATGGTATCCGGCCCAGCCGTTGTCTTGGGTAGCTTAGTTATGAAATCCATTGTGATCCACTCCCACTTCCATTCCGGTATCTCCGGTTGCTGGAGAAGACCTGATGGCTTCTGGTATTCGACCTTGACCTTCGTGCAAATAAGGCATTTACTCACAAAGGTAGTAATCTCTGCTTTCATGTTAGGCCACTAGTATAACTTTTTGAGATCCAGATACATCTTATCTGAACCTGGGTGAACGGAATATTGAGTGTCGTGTGCTTCCTTCATGACCAAGTATCTGAAACCACCATGACACGACGTCCAGATTCGGTCCATGAGATATAAGGCTCCGTCACCCTTGACCTCCAAGTTCTTATCCATTCCATGTAAGGATTCTCCCGCCACATTCTCAGGCTTCAAAGCTTCGAGCTGAGCCACCTTAATCTGTGCGGATAGATGCGAATGGATAGTCATTGTTAATGACTTGACTCTTCGACCAGAATACTCTTTTCTACTTAGGGCATCTGCTACTACATTGGCTTTTCCCAGGTGATAACGAATCTCGCAGTCGTAATCATTGAGTAGCTCGACCCACCGTCGTTGTCTCATACTGAGCTCCTTTTGGTTCAGTATGTGTTGGAGGATTTTGTGGTCAGTGTATATTGTGCTCTTCGTACCATACAGGTAATGTCTCCAGATCTTTAGAGCGAATACCACCGCTCCTAACTCGAGGTCGTGTGTGGTGTAGTTAACCTCATGTGTCTTCAGCTGCCTCGAGGCATAGGCGATGACCTTACCTCGTTGCATCAGGACACAACCGAGCCCCTGGTTAGACGCATTGCAGTATACTACAAAATATTCTATCCCCTCGGGGAGGGACAGTATTGGTGCGGTGCATAAGGCTCGTTTCAAGGTCTGGAATGCTTTCTCCTATTTCTCTCCCCATTCAAAGGCCATGCCCTTCTGGGTCAATGTGGTAAGGGGTTCGCAATCGTAGAGAAGTTCTGAATGAATCTACGGTAGTAGCCAGCGAGGCCAAGAATTCCAATGTGACGAATTTCTGTAGGCGTCTTTGGTGCTGACCAGTTCTCGATAACTTTAATCTTGGATGGGTGCACGTGGATTCCTTCCTCACTAACCACGTGTCCTAAGAATTCCAATCTTCGGATCCAAAATTCGCACTTAGAGAACTTCGCATATAACTTTTCTGACCGTAGGGTTTCTAGGACTTGCCGTAGGTGATCGCTATGCTCTTCCTTGCTTCGAGAGTAGATGAGTATGTCATCAATGAAGACGATGACGAACTGATCCAAGTAAGGACAACACACCATATCCATTAAATCCATGAATACTGCGGGCGCGTTGGTCAGTCCGAACGGCATTACTACGAACTCGTAGTGCTCGTAACGAGTTCGGAAGGCTGTTTTCGGAACATCCTCCTCAAGCACTCATAACTAGTGATACCCGGACCTAAGATCAATCTTTGAAAAGTAACTCGCCCCTTGCAGTTGGTCGAATAGGTTGTCTATACGAGGAAGAGGGTAGCAATTTTTTACCGTCAGTTTGTTGAGTTCTCTGTAGTTGATGCACATACGAAATGATCCGTCCTTCTTCTTTACGATCAAGACCGGTGCTCCCCAGGGTGACTAGCTTGGTCTTATAAAGCCCTTGCTGAGCAACTCATTAATTTGACCGGACAGTTCTTGCATCTCAGCAGGCGCTAGACGATAGGGCGATTTAGCTACGGGGGTAGCCCCTGGAATTAGGTCGATTCTGAACTCAACCTGACGTTTGGGAGGTAAACTTGGGAGCTCCTCTGGAAAGACGTCGGGGAAATTGCATACGACGGGGAAGTCTTTTAATCTTTCATTTTCTGGCTCGTGTCAACGACGTTTGCAAGGAATGCGTGATATTCCTTACGTAAATACTTCTGGGCTTGAATACTTGAGATGATACGAAGGCTCGTACCGGGTTTGTCTTCGTAGATTAACAAGGTTTCGCTATTTGGCAGATTTAAGCGGATGGTTTTGTCGAAGCATAGGATATCAGCGCGATGGAGACTCAACTAGTCCATGCCCACAATGACATCGAAACTGTTGATCGAAATGGGTATGAGGTCGATTGGGAATGAATGATCATCTAGAGTGAGGGTGCATCCTATGTAGATTTCGTTAGAGCTTTCTGTCTTTCTGTTAGCCATTTCTACGACGAATGTTTCTTTTAGTGGTTGAGGGGATTGCTTAAGTAAGTGTTTAAAGTTTTGGTTTATGAAGCTTCTTTCTGCACCACTATCGAATAAAACACAAGCATAAGAGTTGTTGAGAAGGAACGTACCCGTGACTATTGTGGGGTCCGCTACTACTTCATTGTGGCCAATAGCGAGTAGTCTTCCCGTTCCTCCTGTATTCCCGGCCTTCAGACAGTTTTTCTTGAAATGACCTACCTCTCTACAGCCATAACAGGCCTGGCTCACTCCCAAGCTGGGGACTTGAGAGATAGGTTTGGGTTGGGATCTACAAAACCGGACGGTATGGCCCTTCCGGTCGCAGTTGGTGCAGTGTAATTCACGGCAGGGGCTGTTGTGATGGAAGGGACACTTGGGACACTTGGGTAGGTTTCCAACATAGGTTTTTGCTGGTACTGGCATAGCAGGAGTGGTAGCAGCATGGACAACCACTATATGTTGGTTTTTGGAAGAGGATTGAGCTTTCTTGTCCCTCTTTTTGTCCCATCGCTTCCTCTTGTTGTCGGATGTCTTGGGCGGTGCAGTGGCAGTTGTTCTTGCAGTTGATGGGGTGGAAGGAGTTTCATGATCAATCAACCTGTGGGCCAACTCCTTGGCGCTGTCAAAGGTTGCACGGTTTGAAGATAGAACGTTTCCTCGATACGGGGGAACTAAACCCCAGATGCATCGTTCAATTTTCTTGCTTTCAGAAGGTATCATGTTAGGGCACATAGCAACCAGGTCGCAGAACCTGGCTGTATAAGCCACAATGTCTGTCCCCTTCATCTTGAGGTTCCAGAGTTCCTCCTCAAGCTTCTGAACCTCACCTCTAGGGCAGTACTCCCTTCTCAGTAGGTCCTTTAGTGTGTCCTAGCCCATGACATTGGCTGTTACTAGAGAGAGAGAGAACTGACATGGCCATTCCACCATGTCAGGGCCCATTCAGTGAAGGTGGCAGCAGCGAACTTTATTTTGCTTTCTTCGGGGCATGAGCACATTTCGAAAACAGCTTCGGCTCTTTCGATCCATTGGGACAGAGCAAGGATTCCTCCGATCCCATTGAAAAATGTTGGTTTACAGTTCATGAAATCCTTATAAGTACACCCCTGTGTACGTGAGGGAATTTCACCATGTCTGGAGTTGGTTCCCATTCCGGCTCCACTAGCATCGCCATAATTCGTTTGGGCCATGGCTGCCGTCACAGCTGCGGTCACAGCTGTTTGAAACAACACTGGATCAAACTGCGGAAGAGGAGGTGGGGTTTGAGTCGCAGGTCTGCCTCTGTTCGGGCGCTTGCGAGGAGGCATCCTTTACTGAAAGTTCATAGAGATGATGACAATAGTAAGAGTCTATTGCAAGTATGATAAGAGTGTTTCATGGACTAAATCAACATAGCCCAAAAATCAGAGAGAGAGAGTCATAACAACAGAGTAGTTAACTGCCAATTTTACTGGTATTAATGATGTAATATGAGTTCGGGAAAAGTGACCTAAAAGTAGGTCTTACATCAAACCATAAGGAAAATTGTTGGTGACCTAATTAGAGTACTTTCAAAGTTTGGAAGGTTTACAGACAAGTGCTCTACCGAGCATAGAAAAGAAAAGGCTAGTCCTTAAACAAAAGAGTGAGATGTTTTGACGTCTTCTACTGGCGACGGGTACCCATTGGGCGAACCCTCAGATCAGCTAGTTGGCACATAACTTCCTGAAGATGTCGTTCATGAGCCCTCTGACGTGCTCAGAGTTCCCTAACTTTGGCTCGGGATGCAGCTAGCTGTTGCTGCAGAGCCTCATTGGTCCTCCTCGTCCTATCCATAGCTTCTTCCAGTTGGCGGATGCGAACAGTGTTGAGATTAGAGTTGGCATCCACTTCCACAACTCGGCCAATAGCTGCTTGACCTTGCTCGACATTCCTGGCAATCTTTCGGACCATGATGGGAAAAACTCGGTCTGTTGATCCTCATTCGCTTATGTTGTAGAAGCTTCGGTCTCCATTGAAAGGTAAGGGTTGACCCTGCTCAGTGCTCCATCGGTTCAAGGTTATTGCCCACATGGGAGTGGGACCTTGAAATGTCGGGCGGGGGTTGGGGTTTGGAGCTACAGGGGGTAGGTTGTTAACTTCTGGCTCGGAGCTGGAGCTATCCGAAAAGCCTTCTGCATGGTGATCATCCAATGGGATCGGGTGATCATCTTCTGGCTCCTCATCGAGCCATCGTCCATTTCCTTGGTTTGGATAATACGGATCGCCGGGATGGTAGAAGCCAGCCATGCTATCTACGTGAGAATGGGGAAAGAAAGGTTAATAGACGTACTAATCTAGGTTACTTATAAGATGATCATTATTAGTCGACCCAATACTTGCATAGTGCATACCAATTACATGTAACCGAAGCAAGATAGTCCTTCGAATAAGCGACCCTAACTCCAGATCCCCAATCAAACAAGAACAGGAAATGAGGCAAAGGTCACAGATTCTAAGTCTATAGTGCCCTAGTCACATGTAACTATGGTGTACCCACTTAGAAACTATTGCCCTAGTAGTAACGACCCTTTTTAGTTATCACATATGTAGTTAGTAGAATACATAATACTCCTATAGTATTCTTGTTCTAATGTTCTGGTGGTAGTGTTCGTAAGTTTTTAGACTCGTTGCAACACCATAATCACTCTTAGGCACATGCTAGTCACTCCTGGAAAAATGTAGTTGATTAGGCTACATCCATCTAGATGTGACTATATGTCTCTAAGCCCAATCGTGATGTTCAACAATCTTAATACTTTTGTTCTGTTCTAGTATGATACTGACCCTTGTATTGGTGAATGTATTTATATACTTAATTAAATACTTAGCATTTAAAAGTATATATACTTCGTCAGAGTGTTTTAGTCCCGAAGTGTTTATAGTTTGTATATCTTTTATTGGTTAATATACTTGATTCAATCTAAACAATGCTCTGATACCAATCTGTCACACCCCAAAACCGAGAACGGCGGAATATGTTCTGGGGTGGAGGACGTCATGTACAGTATCATAACAATTGCATAATAGTAAAAACAAGTCACAACAACCATTTCATTAATATAGTGATTATAATTACAAACGTGTTCTGCACAGTTAATAGACACCAAAAGTATAAACAAAAATAAAAGATGAATCTTGTATACCTGTCTATCTTTGACATGAAGATACAAGTTATTTTGAAAACAAGTATCAGCATAAAGCTGGTGAGTTCATAAGAATTTAGTGTCGTTGTTTAGATAAAAGTGTTTACAATCATGTAATGTAAAAGCTGTAATTACTGTTTGAGAATAGAAGAAATCCCTAGAAATTCCTATATTTTCCAAAATTGAGCATTTGTATGTTAAATCCTTCGTGTGTGTAAAAGTATTTCCATTGAAACTTTCAGTTATAAAAATAAGGTAATGAGTTTCCTTCAAGCAACGTAAACGAGGAAAAGTATTGCCGGTTAGTTGTAGTAGTGTTGCAAACTTCAATTAGTAATATATATTTATTTACTTCGGGAAGTTAATTTAGACTTAAAGTCTTAGTGTGTTAATTTAGATATGGATGTGATTTCTCATGTAACCAAACTGAATGATAATAGAGGGTCCGATGACCTTCCCGGTCATATGTAGTGTAGTGATGTAGTGCCACCCCTGGGCCTAGTCGGCTCAGACTGTAGGTAACAGTCGGGATGTAATAGCGTCCGTCCTATATAGATCTATAAATGTAATGTTGGTTTCCTTCCGGGAAGCTCTGGTTACATGGTATTTGCGCAATAGAGTGCCGTATAGAGGGATAGTGTGTTATACTCTGGATTAGTGTATTCTCTTGTGTTATAGTATAGTAAACTTTTAGTATAGTACATAGAGTGTTCTCTTTAACGTGCATTAACTTGTAATAGTAGTAATCATAGTGAGTATAGTAGTAATAGAGGTAACGAGCAGTAGTCTTAACTATACCTATTATAGTTAAATAGAGTGTGAAATTGCATGCCTTTGATTTACAAAGGTATTGAATAAGATGAAGATTTTCATATCTAACACAAATATATATGATATATAACTAAGAAATCAACGACAGTCGGACGGATAACAATATACCCTAAGACCACAATCAAACAAGAACAGGAAATAAGGCGAGCTATCGGTCCTAAGTCTTTCAAGTCTTACTTATATAAATATATGAGTGTAGATATAGTTTAAAAGAAAAGTAGTTTAAACACAGTTTGAAAATAGTTTAACAACAATCTAATCTTGAAAATGCGTTTGATAATTATTTAAAACAGTTTTATTGATAAGTAGCTAAAAGTATAGAAAATCCTTTTTAGTTGTAGGTTATAAATCACATATGATTTGATACTAACACTTGTTGCATTTAACTTGTATCCCCCCCTAAAACATGTAAAAACATTTGAAAAGGTTCATTAAGGGGTATGAACTCACCTGCAGCGAGTTTAGTGGGTTAAGTTGTCAGGTAGAATGCTAGACACCAAATGAGAATATGAACACTCACATGGATCCTATGAAACATGTAGTGACACATAATGGTGTCTAATTAGTTATCTAATCACTAAATAAGTAAGCAATTACACCCTAATGCATGAAAACACTTTGTTTTATGTGCTAGAAGGCTATTGGGTTGCAAGGAATTAGTGTAAGGCCTCACTATGGAGTTTACTCCTCAAATACTCACCTTAGGTGAGTTTACGGTTGAGGAACCAAATCCCCCATGAGTTTACGGCCATAAACTCATGGTAGGAGTATATTTGTGTGCCTTAAGGTTTCTTGTATCACTAGGAAGGGTTCTAGGGTTAAATACAAGGCTTGAGGGGTGTTTAGGGTTCAAATGGGGCACTCCCTTGGAGTTTGCCGTCCTTGGACCACTACTTGGGAGTTTACGGTCGTAAACACTAGGGTTTACGGCCGTAAACCCTTTAGCATATCATTCACTTCGTGTTTTGTGGTCCTAATCTCAATCATACAAGTTTCTAGCCCAATAGGCATGCTAAGGAAGGAGTTAGGGGCACCAAAACACCATTTTTGGTGTTTATGGTTTTTGTGTTTACGGTTCATGAATATTCATGGATCGTAAACTCATGTTTACCGTCCTAAAGGCTCGATTTTTGGTTTCTAACTTCATGCATGTATGTTTCTAAGTCAAGGACGAGTATTAGAAGAGTTTTGGAGGGATTTTGGGTTTCAAAAACCCCCCCTTAAGGGTGTTTATAGTTTTGGGAGGGATTCCCAAACCGTAAACTCGAGTTTTTAAGGTTTTGAGTGATTAAATCCCGGGTTTGTATGAATGCAAAGCTAAACAGCAAGCTAGGGAGTATTACTTATGGTTTTGGAGCTTGAATGAGGTGATTCTTGAATAAACCCAACTTCTAGAGAGAGAAAGTAGAGTAACTAGAGTGGTAAAAAGCTCCATCTAGTGCCTACTCACCCTTTATATAGGGGTTGTGTTTGTGGCCAGGTGGGAATCTACCAAATACTGACGCTAAACGGGGTTTAAATTTTTACCCGATTAAATAGTCGTAAATAAAAAAAAACTTTTTCCAACTAAACGGAAGGGTAATTCGCGTGTTTTTATTTATTTTATTACGACACTAATAAATAAAATAAAATAAAATATTTATTGATTTGTCCACTCCAAATGTTAACGGAATCTTAATAAAAATAGAATATTCTATTAATGGAAACGGGTTATAACGATGAAATAAATTTTGGGTTGTCACACTGCTACTCAACATCTTCGTCAATGGCGGTGTCGACTGCAGATGACATTCGATTTTTAGATTCTACGAATCGATTCCACCACTCTGTACGCTTCTCTAAACCACCGTTTCACTCAACTCAAGCGGAAGAAAGACGGGGGAAGTTGGATATCGATGGTCGGACCGTCACTCCTATACACGGTATGTAATTCCAACCCGTCGTCTGGCTAGGGTTTCTTACTTTGATTCAAAGCTGGGAGTATCATCTTTCTTCGTTGTCTCCTTCTTTCACCGACATAACTACTGTGTGTTATATGCTTTGTATTTTTGAACATTCAAAACCTTCACGACAAAGAAGACGAAGAAGAATCGAAATCATCTGCTCCATTAAATTTCTAGATTGTCTTACACCACCGGTGCTACCAGAGTAATCAGCGAAACACACATAGGTAATCTTTTACATATTATTTACGCTCAAGTCTTGATTACTTCTCCAAATCCTAATGATTTACTATTTATTTCTCTGTGATTTGTTGTTTCTTCTATTAATATGAAACTTTCTTTAGTTGTAAACTTTGAAGAATGGCATCTGGGTTCTCCTTCCTCCATCTTTGATTACAAGTGATGTCCACCCATCGGTTTTGCTTCTGTTATACGCTTCAAGGCCTAAACCTATGTTGCTCACTGTTGCCATAACCACCATCTCTTGGTATTCTATGATATTTGTCAAAAAATAAATCATTGAAGCCCACTTAAGGTAATTTTATGGTCATGTACGATTGAATAACAGTGCTGAAGTAGTTAAGTTTATGTTGAACATGGCAGGACCTGAAACACTTGACTTGGAAGCAATGAACATGGTGTGTAAAATCTTTATTCACTCATTATCAGATTTGATTATTCATATAATCTGTTTATAATTTTCACTTTAAAAAATAGAAACTTATTGTCTTGCTATATTTGACTTTGCAGTATGGAGAAACACCATTGCATATGGCTGCTAAAACAGTTGTAATGAAGCTACAGGGCTTCTTCTTTCTCATGGAGCTTCTACCGAAGCTAAAGCAAATTTATGTACTTTGTTTATGTCATTTATTGAGCATTACAATTTTTATATAATCTAAGCTTGATAAAAAAAAATTAATCTTTATCATCCATATGCAGTTAAACAAAAGCTAAAATGGATGAACTTGAAAATGAATTATCCAATTTAGTGGGGCGTCATGAGCTTAAATTACAACTTAGAAAATGGGCTAAAGGGATGCTTTTAGATGAAAGGCAAAGAGCCCTTGGTTTAAAAGTTGGGACCCCTAGACCACCTCATATGGCCCTCCTTGGTAATCCAGGAACAGGAACAGGAACAGGAACAGGTAAAATTACTTATATACCATCAACAACCTTCTATTTGTAATTTGGGATTGTGGGGGCAAAACTGTGATTTCCAAATCGTATTGTATATAGGTAAAACTATGGTAGCTCGGATTCTTGGAAAGCTATTTTTTATGGTTGGGATTTTACCAACGGATAAGGCGACAGAGGTGCAAAGAACATATTTGGTTGGTTACTTTTCTTTGATAAACTTGGGATTTATGTATAAGGATACTATTAATAAGGAAAATTCTAACAGTGTAGCCAAATTATTGAAATGTGGTCACTAATGAATGATTATTACTCTTAAAAATAAATATCATATTTTTTGCCTTCCATAATATGTTACCTTTGCAAAAAAATGACGAATATTATACAATGTGCAACAATATTGGAGGATACCTGGAATTGTGAGCCCGATTAAGAACTTAACTAGGATCAAGTGGATCTTTAGGTAAACTTTTTACGTCTCTCCTTTCAGTGATTCAAGTTTTATGCATAAATTCTTATATTTGTTTTTTTTTTATTTCTAAATTTTGCTCAATCTTCTATTTTTTAAAAATTATTTATTGTAGGTTCTATCTATTTCTATTGATGACATAATTAAACGTTAATTCTATTTGGATGGAAAGTTCTCAGAAACCATATCCAGGAGGACGAAAATTTTGTCAACTTCTTCTTAATGAATACTATGTAATTCATAAATCTGTGATCATCGATGATAAAAGGGATAAATGCAAACAATTTCAATGTATGCTTACAATTATATTCACAAATACGGGCATAAATCCAACTTAATGGTTTCTTCAGTCTGAAACAAATAGTATGTTTACAATCTTTTTTTATTAACCTTCAACTAATTTTCTGATTTTTGAGAGGAATGTCAAATTCGGAGGGTTCATCTACTGCAACACCCACCTTCTACTATAATATTGGCTTCCAGGTGAAATTATATTTGATGTTTTTCCATTTATATTTTCTTTCCCATCTCCATTTACACAATTGTTCAATTCTTTGTATGTAATTGTATTTTCGTTTTTGTTCATGAAGCTGTTGTATGCTGTTTTAGTTTTGGCATCTATGCCTCTTTAGTTTATTTGCCCTGAATAACACTGGACTACGGTTTTTTTGGTAACTTTTGTTATATGGACTTTATAAAATTGCATTTTGATATGTATTTGTTTTGGATTACAGGGTCTTTTGTCATTATCATTTCCAGTTGAGAATTGAAACACATCGGTTGCGATGACAACATTGAGGAATCATTTGGATTGAACCGAGAATTTTCCTTTTGTGAAGAGAATTTTAGACTTCCATGTGCTGCTTTTGTTATCCAGGTATCTAGACATGAATTCAGATGTGCCAACATTAGTAGGCTATAAATATATCAATATTTCTTATTAATAGAATGAAATGTACCTTTTTTTTATCGATGCTTATTATCTTGGAATGGAAGGAATGTTTACATTGAAATCTGATTACTTAATTTGGGTAGTTCTTATATGTTTTGTAACACCCAAAGTTTTGAAGGCCAAGAAAGGAAAGAAAACCCTAATTTTTAGGGGCGACTCGGCGAGTCCAAGGAGGAACTCGGCGAGTCCGAGCGGGATCCGGGTCGAGGTGTAAGTGACCGACTTGGCGAGTCGGCCAAGTGGACTCGGCGAGTCTGGTCTGTGCGAGGAAAACCCTAAATCCGGGACTTTGGGCGCTATTTAAGCTCCTTATTCTCTCCATTAGGGTTCCTTAGAGCCTCCCTCATTCAGAAAGCGAACCCTAAGCCTCCATTGTTGTGCATTCAAGCTTCCAAGCCATTTTTGGATGGATTGAAGGAAGAAGAAAGAGGGGAATCAGTGAAACTTCAAGGATTGGCTTCAGATCTGGAGTTTGTGGAGCCTTTCTGAGATATTGAAGGTAATAATTCGTTTCTCTCCTTTAGATCTTCCATGGTTGAGAGATTTGGGGCTTTTAAGCCATGGTTTGTCACCCATTTGAGTTAGAAGCCGGATCTGGAGTTGCTACTTCAGATCCAAGTGTGTTATGGACTAGAGAAGCATAAAGTATCAGCCCTTGAGTCATTTTTTGAATCCCCTTGGCCTTAAACCCTATTTTATGGTGTATTTTGCCTAGATCTCCATCTCTACATGTAAAGTTTGCAACTTTACGTGAGGAATAGGCATGGGAAGGGTGGATCTACAGTTTGGAGTCCATGCATGACTAAAAAGTCCTCTGCATGTTTGAAGATCTGAATGGACTCGGCGAGTCCTTTGAGTGGACTCGGCGAGTAGCATGAAGACGAGGAGGAACTCGACGAGTGGGATGAACAGCTCGTCGAGTCAGATGATGTTGGGCAGGAACTCGGCGAGTTGGATGAACCACTCAGCGAGTCTGTTGAAGGTTGTCCTGGACTCGGTGAGTCTGTTCTTGGACTCGGCAAGTCAGGTCACGAAACCCCACACCCTTCGAGTTGAGACTCGAAACAGTGAGACGAATGGAGACTCGGTGAGTTGGACAGGTCAGGACTCGGTAATCAGTAGACTCGGCGAGTCGAGTCGCTAAGAGGAGGACTCTGAACATATGAACTCGGCGAGTCAATAGGGTGACTCGGCGAGTAGGGTTGACCTGGAAGGTTGACTTTGACCAGGACTTTGACCTTGACCAGAGTTGACTTAGTTGACTTTCGGGGGATAGTTAGACAAAGTGTTGCATTGATATTGGTAGCTCGGGGAGCTAGTGGAGCAGGAGTTCAGAGAGCTGTCAGTCAGCAGCCAGAGGATTATCAGCAGAGTTCAGCAGTGCGAGGTGAGTCTCCTCACTGTTTGTATGGGTCTAAGGCACCAATGCCGGCCCATTTAAAATATGCATGAAAGACCAGGGGCGGCTCCTGGCACACAGTATGTTATTATGTATGGTAGGAAGACCCGGGGGTTAGCCCTAGGCAATATGCATTAAGGACCAGGGGGCGGCTCCTGGCACACAATATGTTATTATGGATGATAGGAAGACCCGGGGGTTAGCCCTAGGCAATATGTATGAAAGACCAGGAGGTGGCTCCTGGCGCATTGTATGAAATTATATATGAAAGACCAGGAGGTGGCTTCTGGTACACTGTATGCTGTTTAGCGAAGTAGAGTAGTATGTACGGTTGTCTTTGTGATACTTGCATAAAAGACCAGGGGGTGGCCCTTGGCACATGTCTGTAAGACTAGGTGGTGGCCCTTGGCACTTGTGTGTAAGACCCAGGGAGCGGCCCAGGCTTGACCAGGAAGACCACGCGCGGCCCGTGGCATAATGGCAAGACTATGTTTAGCACATAGCACCTTACTTGATTATGGATAAGTCGGTTATGTATGGTTCTTGGCTATGAATGGTTTGTATGGTATGTGGTATCTGGGGAACTCACTAAGCTTCGTGCTTACGGTTTTCAGTTCTGGTTTCAGGTACTTCCGGTAGCGGAGGGGAGAGCTCGGGGTGATCGCATGGCACACACCATAGACTAGATAGCCTGGGAATGTTTTACGCTGATAATGAACATGTGTTTTGGGAATTAATACTCTGATTATGTTTTGGATTGAAGTTTTTGCTCTAAGTAATGTTTTATTAAATGAAATTTTTAGTCTTGAATTTTGGGTCGTTACAAGTTGGTATCAGAGCCTTGGTTTGAGGGATTCGGGCATACTCTCGGGTGTGCCTGAACTCAAACTAAGGGGTCGGATAAAAAGTTTTCAAAAATGAAAAGACAGTTTGGTAAAAAAAAGAATTTTGAGAACGAAAAACAGTTTTAGAAAAGCAAAAAGAATTCAAAAAGAAAAGAACTTTGAAAAGAGAAAAGGGGTGCGGTGCATAAAATCAACCGAGCTCAAGTAAGTACCCCAATATACCCATACAAGTTTATGTTATGATTATCAGATAATAGAATAGCATGCTAGATTAGGACTAAGGGTCTAGGGAGGATGCCTTATGTGCCTGTTATATGTGCTTTTGAGCTGCATGATAGTGGTGGCTAGACAGTAGTAGGATAGCCTGTTTAGGTTATGCCTGACTTTATGAGCTTGTGTTGTATGCTAGTTCAGATTCTTGATATGATATTATGATTGCTTAAGTATGTTATGGTTAGATTTTCCCTTGTCTGAATGCTGCTTGCTTTGTGCTTTGTGGGATTCTAAGTGATGGGAGTTAGCCATTAGGTGAATACGTCATGTCACATGTGATCAGGGTTGAATAATCTCAGAGTGTGGGATTTGGCCCTATTGTGCAGCTCTCGTTTAAGTCTAACCGTGGTAGGGACGAGTCTTTTACTCGAAGGATTATCTGAGCCGCGTCACATGTGATGGTATCCAGGTAATGGCTAATTGGCATCACATTCAGCAGCTGAGGACTGATTGAGTTGGATTAGAGGTTTCCCTAGGGCAAGCCTAGGATGAGGTAGTGCTAGGAGTAGTAGTAGTAGAAAAGGGACCTGGTGGAGTCGAAGCAGTTCCTGAGGAAAGTACAGATAGATGTGGAAGGTAGTATGGGCCCGTACTACTGAAAGCAGAGGATCCGTACTCGATTCGAGAAGGGCCAAGATAAGACCGGGAACCTGGTAGTGTGTGTGTTTGATCTTGCAGCAGTGATCCGTATTCTGATAGTGGTTGCGTTATATTTTCAACATGGTGACGTTGCGAGAGAGAACAGTGGGCGGGTCAGGATCCGGTTCAGGATCAGGTTCGGGCGCGGGATCCGAACCAGTTGATGATGGGTTGCGCGAGTTCATCGCATCTGAGATTACGAGAGGCATCCTTGAGGCGACCCCGGTCATTTTCGGGTCGATCATTGAGCTGATGGAGGATCGCCTCCGAGCTTTCAGGAGTGATTTGGTGTCTGGCTAGGCAAGTACGCGCACGCTGTCCTTCAAGGACTTCAGAGGGTGTGGTGCGCCGGATTTTCACGGGGTGAAGAACCCCATTGCTGCCAGGAGATGGATCGCAGATATTGAGTCTGCACAGTTGACGAGCTTCTGCCCGGATGGGTCGAAGGTCCGCTTTGTGGCGGCATGTTTGAGAGACAGAGCTAGAGATTGGTGGGAGTCAGTTGGAGACTCATTGGGAGCCTCGGTCGTCGAGGCTATGACCTGGTCAGACTTCATGACCAGGTTTAGGGTGGAGTTTGCGCCGACATTGGAGCTTTAGCAGCTGGCCAGAGAATTCCTAGACATGAGACAGACGACAGAGTCGGTGGCAGAGATTACCACCAAGTTTCGGGAGAGGGCCCTATTAGTTCCTCAGTATGCAGGGGATGATGAGATGCAGAGGACCCGCTATCATGACATGTTGAGAACGGAGATTCGGGAGCATGTCAGCTTCTCGACATGCCCGACCCTGGACTCTATGATTGCCAGAGCTGGGGAGAGGGAGATCGATCTGGAGCACATTGCGAAGAGGAAGTCAGATCAGACATTCACTTTGGAGGGTCCCGGGAAGAGACCCAAGACTTCAGATCAGCGATTAGTTGGCCGACAGGGCCGAAGTCAGTGCAGCACGTGCAGGAAACCGCACGAGGGAGTGTGTCGTTCCTGGGGTTCCGGCTGCTACAAGTGTGGTAGTGATGGTCATGTCAGCAGGGACTGCCCACAGGGGGCAAGCCCATTATGTTTTCATTGCAATCTGGTGGGCCACAAGAGGACTGACTTCCCGACGATGAGGGGAGGAGCAGGGAGTGCACCTGCCCCAACGACTATGAGGTTTACGGATGGGCGAGAGGGTAGTGCCTTGCAGTGACAGATGCGGAAGATCTGGATTACAGCAAGGAATGTTGCAGGTACGTATCTATGGCTATTTTCATTCCTATGTGAATTAGGGAAGTTTTTACCCTGGACTCAGGCGATTTTATGTATGATTTGTCTCTCTGCTTGTATTTGGATTGTATTTTGGAATTGTCATATGCCAATTGCATACCAGGAGCTATTAGTAGCTAGTGTAGGTCATCTTTCACTTTGGGTTCGAAGTGTCCAGTATCATCTCGGTTACGGTTGAAAATGGTTCGGGAGTGGGCAGCCACCATCATCAGGGGTTGATGGTTCTAATCTGGGCATTCGATATGGCTTTCGGAAGCATCAAGGAAAGTAGCTTATCACCAAGGAGTCTGTGCCCAGTTATTCGGACTATAAGGCCAGTAATCAGAGCTTAGGGGATTTTTTTAGCATCAGGGATGCGAGAGGTGTTCATCTAGTATTCGGTAATCATACGGTAGTTGGAGTGGGCTAGAGACGGATCGCTAGCAGGGATAGGGCGATGGTGGTTATCATGCCTATCGTGTAAGGAAAGAAGGAATGAAAATCTTCGGGTTTTCACAGGCAGTAAAGACTTAGCTGAGGCTAAGTGGGGGAGAAACAATCAGGTTATGGGAGTAGAACGGGTTTTCAAACTAGGTTAAGTTTCGCTCTCCTGTTAGGAAGAAAGACGGCTCAGGTGACTGTATGATTGGAGGATAGTGTAAATTGGAAGTTGGGAAAACTTGTCAATTGTGAGACCTCATTCTCGAAATTTCTGGTCGCGGATAACATAGGAATTGGTTGGGAGTTCCATTTGGGACATGAGTACCACTTGGGGGTACTCGATTGTGATGTATGATCAACTATGGGTTAGTCGTAGCATCCACTAGCAGCTAGTCAGTGTGGAAAGGTGTTGTCAGACTACCGGATGACCGTAGCATTCACCAGTGGCTAGATAGTAAGAGAAGTATATTAAGACTGCGGTGTGGTCCGTAGCAATCGTATGTGAGGATAATTAGTAAGACTGCGGTGTGGCCCGTAGCATTAGATTAGTAAGACCGCGGTGTGGCCCGTAGCATTAGATTAGTAAGACTGCGGTGTGGTCCGTAGCATTAGATTAGCAAGACTGCGGTGTGGCCTGCAGCAATCGTATGTGAGTATGGTTAGGCTACGGTGTGGCCCGTAGCACTGGTTTAGCAAGACTGCGGGGCGGCCCGTAGCTTTGGTTGGCTGGCAGCGTAGAAGTGTTGTAAGACTACGGGGTGGCCCGTTGCATTCATCGGTCCCTATTCGTTTGAGTGAATGTATTAGGTGTATGATTGAGTGGCAGAGTGGATTGAGCGGTTATTGGTGAAGTTTCTTCGAAAGTCGATGGGAGCGACTAGGAGTTGAGTTGGGGCTAGCGACCGGTGGGAGCCGGTAATCCAGATATTGGTAGATTGGTAGGGACCAGGGTGGTCTCAGTTCATCCGGAAGGCAGATAAGGAATAGCAGAAATTTCCAGCCAGTAGCAGTGCTGGTAAGCAGTCTATGGTGAAATTCAGATAGTTGGTCGTGGGGTGCTCGACACCAATTATAGTAGAAAGAATGCCCAGTGGATACTGGCGATAATGACCCGTACTGGAAGTAGCGGGAGTAATGGATTTGGTGAAGATAGGATCTTCACAGTGGCAGGGGAGATAGTTGTTTTGGGGAATCGCCTTGGGAAGGCATGGGAATCGCGTGAGGAAAGAAGGGGTGAATCCCTATGGGTTCAGTTGCGGTATTCGGAGAGTACCAGAAGGTTGTCGTCTGAGTAAGTTGTGTTTCTAGAATGATCAGGGTCAAAGTTGACCCGAAATGATTATCCGCAAGGATTTGTGTTAGTCGGAATAACCGAGCGGGAGGCCAGCAAAGGTAGGCAGCTGGTGTTGGATTAATTGGTGAGTTATTGGAGGCAGATCGCAGACAGTGGGCCATAGCAAACTTCGAGAACGAAGTTTAGTTTAAGTGGGGGAGAGTTGTAACACCCAAAGTTTTGAAGGCCAAGAAAGGAAAGAAAACCCTAATTTTTAGGGGCGACTCGGCGAGTCCAAAGAGGAACTCGGCGAGTCCGAGCGGGATCCGGGTCAAGGTGTAAGTGACCGACTCGGCGAGTCGGCCAAGTGGACTCGGCGAGTCTGGTCTGTGCGAGGAAAACCCTAAATCCAGGACTTTGGGCGCTATTTAAGCTCCTTATTCTCTCCATTAGGGTTCCTTAGAGCCTCCCTCATTCAGAAAGCGAACCCTAAGCCTCCATTGTTGTGCATTCAAGCTTCCAAGCCATTTTTGGGTGGATTGAAGGAAGAAGAAAGAGGGGAATTAGTGAAACTTCAAGGATTGGCTTTAGATCTGGAGTTTGTGGAGCCTTTCTGAGATATTGAAGGTAATAAGTCGTTTCTCTCCTTTAGATATTCCATGGTTGAGAGATTTGGGGCTTTTAAGCCATAGTTTGTCACCCATTTGAGTTAGAAGTCGGATCTGGAGTTGCTACTTCAGATCCAAGTGTGTTATGGACTAGAGAAGCATAAAGTATCAGCCCTTGAGTCATTTTTTGAATCCCCTTGGCCTTAAACCCTATTTTATGGTGTATTTTGCCTAGATCTCCATCTCTACACGTAAAGTTTCCAACTTTATGTGAGGAATAGGCATGGGAAGGATGGATCTACAGTTTGGAGTCCATGCATGACTAAAAAGTCCTCTGCATGTTTGAAGATCTGAATGGACTCGGCGATTCCTTTGAGTAGACTCGACGAGTAGCATGAAGACGAGGAGGAACTCGACGAGTGGGATGAACAGCTCGTCGAGTCAGATGATGTTGGGCAGGAACTCGGCGAGTTGGATGAACAACTCGACGAGTCGGTTGAAGGTTGTCTTGGACTCGGCGAGTCTGTTCTTGGACTCGGCGAGTCAGGTCGTGAAACCCCAAACCCTTCGATTTGAGACTCGAAACAGTGAGACGAATGGAGACTCGGTGAGTTGGACAGGTCAGGACTCGGTAATCGGTAGACTCGGCGAGTCATGAACTGACTCGGCGAGTCATGAACTGACTCGGCGAGTCGAGTCGCTAAGAGGAGGACTCTGAACATATGAACTCGGCAAGTCAATAGGGTGACTCGGCGAGTAGGGTTGACCTGGAAGGTTGACTTTGACCAGGACTTTGAACTTGACCAGAGTTGACTTAGTTGACTTTCGGGGGATAGTTAGACTAAGTGTTGCATTGATATTGGTAGCTCGGGGAGCTAGTGGAGCAGGAGTTCAGAGAGCTGTCAGTCAGCAGCCAGAGGATTATCAGCAGAGTTCACCAGTGCGAGGTGAGTCTCCTCACTGTTTGTATGGGTCTAAGGCACCAATGCCGGCCCATTTAGAATATGCATGAAAGACCAGGGGCGGCTCCTGGCACACAGTATGTTATTATGTATGGTAGGAAGACCCGGGGGTTAGCCCTAGGCAATATGCATGAAAGACCAGGGGGCGGCTTGATGTGCACAAAAGTACTCACTAATTTTAATATTTATAACCTAACGAACTTAACTAACTATGCACTTATAGGCAGTGTACCTAGTCAGATTACAGTATAGCTTGGGTAAGTCGGGTGTCGATCACAGGGAACGGTGTTACTAATTAATTTACTTACTATTAAATTAACCTAATTTTTAACAAGTTTAAAAGGGGTTTTATCTGATTTTACAAGATCAGATGAACTTAAATTCAAATTCAATATTTAAAAACACACACTCTTGTTTAGTTTGAATCCACTTCTCCTTTATGGCTAGCTAATGATTACGGATTATTAAGCTGGTTTTTAGTTGTATTAGTAATTTAGTTCTAACTTACCAATAATTAACTAATTCATGTTAAACCATGTATGTTCACACATAATTGAACACATAACTAATTATGAATGTAAATATGCTATGTAAGATTTGTTGTATAAACGCAATTATGGTCACAATACACGTTCTCTAGCACAGCTAAGCTTCATTTATTCTAATTACTAACTAAGATTGGTCAATCCTAGCTCTAACAATTCAATGTTCACTAAATTATTAGGTAAACAGGTTCATGCAGTTTAATGGTCACTAAGCTACACAGAACATGCAATCAAGCAAATAGATAAACAAATAATAACATGCTAGGTTAAACAAATCAAACACAAGCAATTTTTACCAACTAAACTTAATCCATAAGCATATAACTATTCATAAGTTCAAAGCTTCATCTAGCCAAACAAGAGTAGCTAGATTCAGCTACTCATCATAACAACTAAACCAAAACAGCTAAAACTAGTGAAAGACATGTTCTTGTTTAACTAAAAAACAAACCTTTACTTCTTTTGGTGTTGAAAACCCTCTTCCAGAACCTTTCTTTCGTTTTTAATCGTCTCCTGGAACTCTTTTCTTCTGTCAAAAGCTCTCTCTATTCGTAATGGTCAAGGATTTATATAGTTGCTGATATCCATAAATTCACGTCGTGAATAGTAAGAAATTCACGTCGTGAATTGTAGATACCCGTGAATGTCAAGGATTCCTTCACCCGCGTACATATCTTCTAGAACCAACGATTCACGTCGTGAATCCTTTAAGTCTCACATCGTGAATAACCTTTTTCCAGATTTACTTCTCTTTTACTCTTTTAATTCCCAAAGTTTCTTTCTTTAACACTTTCAATCCCCTTTTCTTCAAAATGTCTTCTTTTTTGGCTGTAAAATAACATTTAAGCTCATCAGTACCATTATTCTAAACAAATTACCAACTTTTTAATAAAAATGTACTTAAATATTGCCTAAAAATAAGTATAAATATGGCAATATGAAAATACCCCACATTTAGGCTTTGCTTGCCCTCAAGCAAATTTAAACTTAATTCTTAATTAGTAACACTACACAGAACAATCCGACTCTAGTTCAGCCATTATGCCAAGACCTCAACGCATGCATTTGTGTCTAAAATTTTCCTAAAGTACCCCCCCATACTTTAAATACTCACAATCTTCATAAACACTCGCCCACTTTTCCCGAACAATGCTGATTTTATGCAACCCTCCGAATCCATCCGCAGAAAACCTCCTTATCCTCAAGGTATTTTTAGTTGAGCAACCTAAGCATACATAATCTAGAATTACAATCATTGATACCACTATGGAGCTCTTTTGGAATTCTTCAATTCTTTGACATTTGATCTTTAATTTCTTTGAATTCACCACATTTATTGATTTGATTTCTGGTATCTTCAACTTTTTGGATTTCTTCAGAATTTTGATCTTTTGATCTTCACTTTATTTGCTCCAAAAATTCTTCAAACTTTACTTGTAATTCTCTCTTTTTTTTTTCTTTTTTTTTTAACATGTACCTCACTTTTTTTCTTTTCACTTAAAACCTACATGCTTAAGCAGAGGCGCTCAACCTCAACCTTTATCGGTTAATGATAATAATTGTCCTGGATACATTTCAGGTTTAGGCTGCTAAACATATTGCATTCCTCAAACCAAGCGGGGTTGTGTTTTTGTTCCATGATTTCACTAAAATAAAGGAGGCCACAAATGCACTATAACGTATATTGGCTCAACTAAACATTTGAACTTTCATCGGATCATCCCACATAACACTAGCAATTATAGCTCAAATTATTATTACTAGATTTATTTTTTTAAAATTTCAATTTCAAAATTTTCAAATTTTCAATTTTGACTATCAAATTGTATGGTTATCTAGCAATTTACTTTTTCTACCCCTACCCTACACTTATTTCATACAATGCCCTCATTGTATGCATCAAATTTAAAGAAACTTAAAGAAAAGGGAGAAAAAGGAACAAACTCCCTTGGGATAGTGGCGTGAACATCTCCAAAAGTGTGGAAAACGTGCATCTTGAATATGGACTCCAAAAATAGAAACTTGGTTCTTGAATGTGGGAAAGAAGGAGTGTCCCGGCAAATCGAGCCTTCAATCGTCTTCAAATATGGTGCAAGTCTCCAAAAGTAGAATGACCAATGTGGGAAAGCATATGCCACATTGCATGGTGGTAAAAAAATGAGCCAAAATAATCTTGAATATATTGACAAGAAGAATAGCATCAACCCATAGAAGACTAAAATGTCAAGGGCCTGGAATCTTGTGAAAATCTAATATTCACGACGTGAGTGCGAAACAATTCACGACGTGAGATCGAGACTTAGCGTATTCTGAAAACCTCCTGATAACTGACTCACGACGTGAATAATAAAAGTTCACGTCGTGAGAACTGGACTAGCAGAAAACATTGCCCAATTCTTCTTTTAATATCTTAATGTATTTAGACTCTTTCAAAGTCATCAGTTTATGACTCTTTCGCTGACACTCCACTCTCTTAACTCACCCCACACTTATTTTGAAAATATGGGTCTCGACTCTCGGCATTGAACACTCCCGGCTAAAAACGTACGCATTCATAACTCACTATCCCTCCTAGGCGCTCCTTAGCAATTTCTGAGAAACAATCAACAAAGAAGAATAAAAGTAACATAATATTCAAAGTAGTTCTTACAATCCCATAAAAACAAACTAAAAACAACTCAAACAAAATAAATAACAATCAATCATCCTCCTCATTTTCATGCGCTCCACTGGTACCAGCTCCATTAACTCCACGACCACCATACTCCGACCATCGTGGGCAAATCGGGTGATGATACCCTAAATGAGGCGGCTGCTCCACCCCAAGATGCCGAACAACATTCTCCATCGTGCCGCCTATCCAATTCACACTCAACGATAACTGGTCAAAGTAACCAGCCATATCACCCCCAAAAGGCGCACCAACCATGGAAGCAGGTGGGTGTATCGGCTGCCCGCGGTCTCCCCTTCCTCTCACGTTCCTGCGCCTTGGTCTCGGTTCTGGCGTAGGTGGATCGGCTGGCTGATCATCCTCATCATCACCCTCAACATCCGATGGAACTATGCCCCAATGCGATCCAAAATTTCTGACCACCCGCATAGTTTCCAAATATCCCATACCAAAGTCATGCTCGTCCACACATGTCATGGATCTAGTAATATCGGGAACAACCAAATGATAAGAACGGGCCAAACGAGTAACAAAATGCCCCCCGCAAATGGGGCTCCCAGGGCGCGAACTCGCGGCAGACCCGGCCAGAAAATGGGCTAGAAAATATGGGATGTTGCAACCGACACTAGGCTGTAAGATGCACCATAAGAAGAATAAGTTCTACTTAGTCACTTTGTCTCCATGCCTCTTATGGTTGATGGAAAAGGTGATGAACCGGTGGAGTAAACGATGGATCGGGGACCGAATACTGCTCTCGGGAGATACTCCGGAATTAAACATCCTGGATGCAATGTTATGCCAAAAAGAATACCCCGTGACACCCTCCGCATATCCTCTAGCAGCCCCACTCAAAAACATGCCAAACTCGGGAGTCATAGCCTCCTGTCTATCATACAGTCCTACTCTCCAAGCAAACTCAATCAGGCTGCACTCCCGGTAATCACCCCCCAATCGAAATACCAACGCCTATGGCCAATGTGGATCTTGGACCGTTTCCTGAAATGTCACTGTTGCAAAAAACTCGACACAAAATTCCTTGTAGACCCGCTCTTGCACCCAGAACAGATTCTGCCAACCAGAACAGGTAAACGAATACCCATCTCCAATGAATATCTTTGTCAAGAACGGGCCCACCCGGTCTACGAGCCCTACTTCCCTCAATCTTGTCCAATTGACTGTTGGAGCAACTGCAATTTCCCCGTTGTAAAGCCACCCCAATCTGTTGTTCCAACGGGTCAAAACATCACGGGCCGTTGTTGCGGGAAAATTGTAAAACGGGTGCAAACCCGCAACCCTAGCTAGAACCTCTCTTCTTTGATCCATTCCTGCAAAAACACGGAAAAGAAACAGCCAAAACAAATATCCACAAATTAAACATAGAAGAAAAATGAATTTTGTCTAACCCCAGAATTCACGTCGTGAATCATGTAAGATTCACGTCGTGAGTTCGTACCCAGAAGGCAGAGTCTTAACAATCGGGAAAAATCCAATCAAAATATCCTTGGGTTTTACTCCTATACTACTTCCAAACACTTAGCATGAACATTCCAAGGTTATTACAAACTGTAAAGAATTAATTTCGTCATTTAACAAACCCTATCCCTAAGTTCCTCTACTAGAACCAAAAATTAAACTTAATAATCAATAATTGGTACCTTTGTTGGAAGTATTACGTAAGCACAAGGAAGATTTGTGGATTTGTCGGCTAAAATCGGAGCAATGGGGACCAAGGGGGGGACCAATTTATGCTTCCACTTCGTGAACAATAAACAATGGAAAGGGTTTACTGGTTTCCAGGGACTTATTATGTGGTCCCGTATTTTTAAAAATTCACGTCGTGAATCATGTAAGATTCACGTCGTGAATTTTGTTGGGCTTAAGTTCGGGCCAGGTACTCACGGACTGATCTTGGGCTTGATAGTCTAATGGGTTAAGCCATATCATGGATTATGTGTCTGGTTCATCCATGATTCATGTCATGAAGTGCTAATAATTCACGTCATGAATACAGTCTGAAATTTTTTTTGACTAAGTTCTCAATTATTATTACTTCCATTTTAAGGTCCCTACATTTTGTTCTAATAGAGTTGGATGACTTGATCTAAGTTTTTAAAATGCAAAAAGAAAAAGAAAAAAAAAATTCAAACCAAACTCGGGTTGCCTCCCGAGAAGCGCTTCTTTTGCTTGGAGTCTTGAGCTGGACTCCGTGCCTCCTACGTTGAGTCCTCGGAAGAATCCACCACTAGGATCTTTTGTTCCTTGAATCGCCTCTTGTAAGCTTGAACTCGCCTTTTATATGCCTTCTTTGAATTTTCTTTTTTAACTTTCTCCTCTTCTTCAAGCTTGCGTTTTGTGCCCTTAGTTTCATCCTTGCACCTCACCGCATCCTCCTCCACTTGCACCACCGACTTTTTCACTCTTGAAGTGACCTCCTCTTCATCACTTGTCATCTCCTCATCCTCTTTGCTCACCCAAGAAGGTGGACTTTTGTAAGCTATGACTTCAACCAAAAATGGAACAGATGCTCTAGGTTTTGTTCTTTTGACTTGATGAACTGCCTTGATCTCTTCTTCCATAAGCTTCTCCAGTTCTTCTAGTTCATTGTCTTTGTTAATTGTGAACACCTCTTCTTGAACATGTTCTTTTGGGAAGCCATATTCTATCCGAAAAACTTCTTTTTCATCTCCAACTCTCAAGGTGAGTTTAGACTCGCAGATATCAACAAGAGCTCCAGCAGTGTTAAGCAATGGCTGACCAAGGATTATTGGAACATCCGGATCTTCTTTCATGTCTAAGACTACAAAGTCTATTGGAAAAACAAATTTTCCAATTTTCACCAAAATATCCTCCACGATGCCGTGAGGTTGTGTCACCGAACGATTCGCCATGTGAATCTTCATTCTTGTAGCCTTCATCTTTTGAATCTCTAATTTTTGATAAAATGAAAAAGGCATCAAATTAATGCTAGCCCCAGAATCGGCTAAAGCATTAACCTTCAATTTATTACCAAACTCACACGGTAGAGTGAGGCGTCTAGGATCCCCCATCTTTTCTAGTGTTTCTCTTAAGACAGCTTTTGATGTTTGTTCACTTAGAATCACTGTAGACTGCTTCTTTAATTGCCTTCGAGTGTCTATCAAGTCTTGCAGTAATTTTTTATGCTCGGGAGTTTTGGATAAGGACTCGACAAAGGGAGTATTAATCGGGATTCCCTTCACATGCTTGACAAACTCTTTATGCTCTCTCTCTAGTGGACTAAGGGTAGCTTGGGACGGAAAAGGCAAGGGCGGCCGATAGACCGAACTGACTGCAGAATTTTGCTGCTCATGACAGGTCCACGTCGTGAACATATAAGGTTCACGTCGTGAATTCTGGAACTCAGCAGCTTCATGATTTTCGAGCTTGATCTTTTACATCTTTAGATCGGGCTTCTGTGGTTCTTCTTCCAAGGCTTCCAGGAACTCCGAGATGGCTTCTTCTTTGGTGTCTATGGCCATTACATGAGATTGGGTCTTCGTTTCAGTATTTTTCGGGGATAACTTCTCATGAACTAGAGTGGCTAGTTGACCAAATTGTACTTCAAGGTTATGGATGGAGGCTCGCTGATTCTTTATCAAAATTTGTTGTTCCAGAATGGCAGAATCAGTGGCATCGTGCCTCTTTTCCGAAGCTTCCATAAACTTCATTAAAATGGTCTTTAGGTCGGGTTTCTTCTCGGATGGTGGCTGCTCCTTTTGATAAAGGCCTCGACCTGTCTGCCTATACTTCTCTTCTTTTTGCTTCTTGTACTCCTCATATGGCAGCTACTCCTTCTTCGGTTTCCTCCAGTCCTCATCAAACTTATCCCCACTAGAGTAGCACACTTGAACCTTTCTGTTTCCATATTCATCTGCATTGCAGTCCTTTGTCAAGTGTGGACCACTGCATCTCTCGCAACCCACTCTTATGGTATGTATCGACTCGTCCATCTGTGTTATCCTGCGGTCCATATTATTCAGCATGGCCATGACCGTTGCTATTTTTTCAGTTTGAGCCCCTACTCCGCCTTTGATTCCTTCTTGCCTCGGGTTGTGGTATTCGCGAGAATGCTTCGCGAATTCTTCAATTAGCTCCTTGACCTCCCTTGGATTTTTCTTTGTCAAAGGTCCTTGAGAATCAAGGAGTTGTCTTGTCATCACATTGACCCCATCATAAAATATTGACATCTCTTGCTGCACATTTAGGTAATGTTGAGGGCAATTTCTGAGCAAGCCCTTGTATCGCTCCCATGCTTCGTATAGTGACTCCCCCGGCTGTTGCTTAAAGTTGGCTATTGCCTTCTTGAGTTTGGTTATCTTGGATGGCGGGCAAAATTGGTCTAGGAATTGCTCACGCATTTGAGCCCAAGTGGTGATTGTACCCGGTGGAAGTGCTTTCAACCATTCTTTAGCAGCTCCTTTGAAAGTGATGGGAAGCATTATAAGCAAGACTGTGTTTCTGTTGACATTAGGGACATTGAAGTAATCTGCAATGTCGTTGACTTCATCTAGATGCTTAAAAGCATCCTCATGATCTTTCCCGAAAAATGGGATGTCCTTCAGTGCGGTCAATATGTGTCCCTTCAACTCGAATGTGGCAGTGGCAGGTATTGTGGGTTGGACTAAACCGGGACCCACATCTTCTCGGATCCGCTTCTTGTAAGCTCCCATGGACATTTCTTCAATCGCTGCCATCTCGTTCCTTGGCTCGTTCTCGGGTTCGCTCGTGTGTTCTTCAAATTCCGGCTCGGTATCGTATTCGGACTCAGTTTGGTCGGGTGTCTGATCCAAGTGCTCAATATTGCTCTTGTGCCTCGCGGATGAACCTGACTCTCCTGTCTTCTTTCCCGACTTCCTTAAAAAAGCCAACTTCAATCCTTGCAAGGGCGTCTTTTTCTTGTGAATTGCAGACTCGGGATCTTCAAGTGGTGGCACCAAGGGCGTGTTTGAGCTTCTGGTCATGAACTCCTGCAACTTGCTAAACTAAAAACGTAAAACTGGACTAAAATAAGAAAAATTAAAAACTAAAATCCCAGCTTTCACGTCGTGAGTTTATTAAAACTCACGTCGTGAACTCTGTGACAAAAAATATATATATACTAAGCTAAGCTAGCAAAAATAAATAACCAATTAACCTTTTTGCAGATTTTATTCCACAAAAAGGGGCGATTAATCTAATGCAACTAAATAAACTAATAATCTGGACCGTTCCCCGGCAACGGCGCCAAAAAACTTGATGTGCACAAAAGTACTCACTAATTTTAATATTTATAACCTAACGAACTTAACTAACTATGCACTTATAGGCAGTGTACCTAGTCAGATTACAGTATAGCTTGGGTAAGTCGGGTGTCGATCACAGGGAACGGTGTTACTAATTAATTTACTTACTATTAAATTAACCTAATTTTTAACACGTTTAAAAGGGGTTTTATCTGATTTTACAAGATCAGATGAACTTAAATTCAAATTCAATATTTAAAAACACACACTCTTGTTTAGTTTGAATCCATTTTTCCCTTATGGCTAGCTAATGATTACGGATTATTAAGCTGGTTTTTAGTTGTATTAGTAATTTAGTTCTAACTTACCAATAATTAACTAATTCATGTTAAACCATGTATGTTCACACATAATTGAACACATAACTAATTATGAATGTAAATATGCTATGTAAGATTTGTTGTATAAACGCAATTATGGTCACAATACACGTTCTCTAGCACAGCTAAGCTTCATTTATTCTAATTACTAACTAAGATTGGTCAATCCTAGCTCTAACAATTCAATGTTCACTAAATTATTAGGTAAACAGGTTCATGCAGTTTAATGGTCACTAAGCTACACAGAACATGCAATCAAGCAAATAGATAAACAAATAATAACATGCTAGGTTAAACAAATCAAACACAAGCAATTTTTACCAACTAAACTTAATCCATAAGCATATAACTATTCATAAGTTCAAAGCTTCATCTAGCCAAACAAGAGTAGCTAGATTCAGCTGCTCATCATAGCAACTAAACCAAAACAGCTAAAACTAATGAAAGACATGTTCTTGTTTAACTAAAAAACAAACCTTTACTTCTTTTGGTGTTGAAAACCCTCTTCCAGAACCTTTCTTTCATTTTTAATCGTCTCCTGGAACTCTTTTCTTCTGCCAAAAGCTCTCTCTATTCGTAATGGTCAAGGATTTATATAGTTGCTGATATCCATAAATTCACATCATCAATAGTAAGAAATTCACGTCGTGAGTTGTAGATAACCGTGCCCGTCAAGGATTCCTTCACCCACGTACATATCTTCTAGAACCAATGATTCACGTCGTGAATCCTTTAAGTCTCACGTCGTGAATAACCTTTTTCCAGATTTACTTCTCTTTTACTCTTTTAATTCCCAAAGTTTCTTTCTTTAACGCTTTCAGTCCCCTTTTCTTCAAATTGTCTTCTTTTTTGGCTGTAAAATAACATTTAAGCTCATAAGTACCATTATTCTAAACAAATTACCAAGTTTTTAATAAAAATGTACTTAAATATTGCCTAAAAATAAGTATAAATATGGCAATATCACGGCTCCTGGCACACAATATGTTATTATGGATGATAGGAAGACCCGGGGGTTAGCCCTAGGCAATATGTATGAAAGACCAGGAGGTGGCTCCTGGCGCATTGTATGATATTATATATGAAAGACCAGGAGGTGGCTTCTGGCACACCGTATGCTGTTTAGCGAAGTAGAGTAGTATGTACGGTTGTCTTTGTGATACTTGCATAAAAGACCAAGGGGTGGCCCTTGGCACATGTCTGTAAGACCAGGGGTGGCCCTTGGCACTTGTCTGTAAGACCCAGGGAGCGGCCCAGGCTTGACCAGGAAGACCACGCGCGGCCCGCGACATAATGGCAAGACTATGTTTGGCACATAGCACCTTACTTGATTATGGATAAGTCGGTTATGTATGGTTCTTGGCTATGAATGGTTTGTATGGTATGTGGTATCTAGGGAATTCACTAAGCTTCGTGCTTACGGTTTTCAGTTTTGGTTTCAGGTACTTCCGGTAGTGGAGGGGAGAGCTCGGGGTGATCGCATGGCTCACACCATAGACTAGACAGCCCGGGAATGTTTTACACTGATAATGAACATGTGTTTTGGGAATTAATACTCTGATTATGTTTTGGATTGACGTTTTTGCTCTAAGTAATGTTTTATTAAAAGAAATTTTTAGTCTTGAATTTTGGGTCGTTACAAGTCTTCTTCCACTTCAAACTTCACACTGATTTTTTGGAGTCACTTTATGAACGAATGGCAGAGGTTGGCTCTATACCAGGTGAGAACGGTTGCTCCTCTTCATGCTTTTCAATTACTGAAAGTTGCAATTTTGTATAGTAGAGTTATGGAATGCTGGCATTTGAACCGATAGACCACCATCATTCAGTGCTTTTTTGGGGGTTATTGGTTTGTAGACAACGTCGCCGATTCTTTTTCACCCACAAAAAACACTGACGAGTCCCTCTCTTCCACAACAAACATTCAATAAAACCCTGTTTCTTTTCCATTTTCCTTCCATGTTGTTCAATTTTATCCAAGTAATTGGTTATGTTTTTATTATTATTTTTTTAAATGTTTGTCATTTTCTTTTTCCAAACCAAACCGCATTCTATAGTTAACTCTATGCTAGAAAAATAATATTTTGTACAAAATTCATAGTCAACCCATCACATTCTGCAAACAAATTATCCATGCAAGAATATCTACATAAGACAGACCAAATTACCATGTAATCATCTCTATCGATAACAAGCATGAAGTGACCACAATGATCGGAACTGTCCAAATCCATCCCTGAAAAGCGGGGCTCCTCATCTAGTTAATATTATAACACATTTTAAATTCAATTCACAACATAACAACTAAAAACCCTAAGTTATGAAACAAAAATCTGTGCCAGTATCATAACAAGTAATAACATAAACTTGGATTCGCGTATTAATAACATTGGATTCACAACTTAATAGTAGTTATAACTAATATTAAGAAAAGTAAACAATAAAAAAAATAGATTAAAACATTAAATTCACAGTTTCACAAAAAGAAAATAATCAACACAAAATTTAACATACTGATGTAGATCTGGTGGTGTTTAACCAGAGACCAGAGAGAAAAAGATGGAGACAAGTTGGTGGTGTTTCACCAAATCTGAGACTTGAAGAAAACAAAACCAAATCCCGTCGGAGCTTGTAGACCTGTACATCGATGTTCACAAAAATCGTAGATCTAGACATTTGTGGTAGCGAAAATCATAGATTTGGACCAAAAAACTTCTAATCTTGCAGTGGAGGAAACAAAGATGATAGATCTAGTGTGAGTAAGCTCTGATGCAACGTAAACAGGAATGTTTCACTTGAGATGTAACCTGAAACACATCAGATTTGCATCAGATCTAGTAGTTTTTCACCAAATACCAAAGAGGATGAGAAGGAGGCAACACATCCGATGGTGCTTCACCGGAGATTAGAGGATAATGATAACAGCGGTGACGATCATTGGCAATAGTGGATCTTCGTTGCTTGTCGAAACTAGTAGATTTGGAACATAAAATCATAGATCTAGTGGCGTTAATCGTGGATCTGAAATTGAAAATGTAGATCTGGAATCGTTTGGAGCATACATATCTGATGGAAGTGGTTAGTCGGTGGTAGGAGGAGGCAATAGCAGTGGTGGTTGGTGGTAGGTGGTGGTAAGGTTGGTGTGTTCTTCAAGTTTGGTGAAAGAGTTTGAAAGAGTTTGAGGACTTGAGTGTTTGACATCTGATACATAATAATGAGTTGTACGTTTAATGTGTCAATAAAAAGTGGTTCTTAATCTTTTTTGGTTCTCATTTGAACCTTTACACACACACACACACACACACACATATATATATATATATATATATATATATATATATATATATGTGTGTGTGTGTGTGTGTGTGGCATTGACATGTTTATTTTGGTATTGTTAGGTCCAATACAGACACAAACAAACACAAAGTTTCTAAATCAGTAGCAGCTATGATATTTTAACAGGAAAACCATCCGATTTTATGTTTTTTGTGGAGGGAAATACATAGCAAAAGAAACACACAACAATTTTCGCAAAAATTTGATGAGCATATAAACCACATGTAGATTCTCAACGATCACAACTACGACAACAACAAATAGTTGTTCCTTAATTTTTGTTATGTAATTTTTAATTATTCTAGATTCATCAAACTTTTTATTTTATTTAATCTTAAAATTTGAATTTCAATTAGTATTGTTAATTTTATTAAATAACTTTTAGAGATAATTACAAGAATGGTCCCTCTAGTTTGAGATTACTTGCATGCTTCGTCCGTAGAAAGAATTTTTAACTCGAACCATCCCCAAAACTCTATTTTGTTACCCGTCCAACCCCTCTCTTAACTAGTCCGTCTGTTTAGCGGTTAGTAACCCCAACATTAGGGGTTTTTTCATCCTTTCACCTTTGCAGTGCCTTTTAAACCCACCCTTTCACTTTTTTTTCTTTGTTTCTTCTTCTCGCTTCTTCCCATTGTCTTCTTCTCCTGGTGCATACGATCCAAACAAGACAAGGTAGTGATGTGAAATTGTGGAAGTATGGCTATCATAAGGACCTCCACCACTAAGAAGAATCCCAATATGGAATATTATGCTTTCCTGAAAAGGGTATTGTATTGTTAATTTTTTTTCGTATTTTTCAATTGTAACCCTAAATCTGGTAATTGATGGTTGTATGTGGTAATTCATGGTAGTGAAAGCTGCAGGATCCAAGGAGTGGGTTTCTTTTATGGGTTGATGAGGCTGAAAATAAAAGGCATGGTGTTGAAATCGAAAATCAAACCTTGAAGGAGGTGGTAATCCAAAATTGGAACCTGAAGATTCGCTTAATTCTCAGTTGGGTTTTGTTTTTTGGCATAATTGTTTACAAGTTGTAATATGATGTACCTTAGTGATGAAGTTGTTATATAGGAATGTGTATTATGTAAAAATTGTGATATTGTACTGAACTTGTTATGGAGCAATGAAAAAGGTATTTTGTGTTTTACAATTGTTGAAGTTAAGTTTGTTTTACAATGGCTATCGAACTTTACATAACATCAAAATTATAAAAAAACAAACCATAACAATTTAAACATTGAATAACATAAAAACATAAGCATTATATAAGAGTTTTACATAACATTAAAACAAAAGCAATACATAAGAGTTTAACCAATTGCAATTGTTGTGGTGATACTAAACATAAAACATTTCATAATAGTTTAATTAAAGAAACATAACAACCCATAATAGTTTAACCAAAATAAAAGCATCACATGGCATAAGAGTTTACAATGCACCATTTCCTTTCCATTTTCCTTGTCCTTTCTTCATCCCAGATGCACCACCAACAATTGGTTAGTGCCCATTGCAAAACCTGGCATTATGTACTTTGTTATTACATTTGGCACATGTAACAAATTTTTGTGCTCTAGAAACTCTATTCCCTTTGATCAAATCCTCATTTTCTGAAGCTGACTTCCTTCTTTTCTTTTTTGGTCTCCCTATTGTGACACAGTGTTTTGGAGGCAACAAGGTAGTTGGGCAAGTTGACGTCATCCATATACTCCTACCATTGATTGGATGCACTTTAAATGAGTACATGTTCCTCCGGGCTGTTAGCCAATAACATTCATGAACATAACCTTCTAGAACACCAATTGCAACATTATTTTTCATCATATCCCAAATTGCAGATACAAAATGTTTGCATGGTATTCCAGTTAGTTCCCACTTCTTACACGAACAAATTTGTTGACCCATATCAACTACACACTAGTCTTGCCAAGGTACACTAACTTGGTACTTCCCATTTCAAAAAATGTTGTTATATACTCTTCTGCCTCATCCTTGATCTTTTGCAATATCTTGGTAGTTGTTGCAGTCAAAGGTCATGTTGTTTTTCTAATATCTTTGTTAACATTCATAATTTATTTTATTATGCACTCCCTGATGAACTCCAAGCAATTGATAATTAGTGCATCATGTCCTTCTGCTAATTTGTTATTAAAGGAATCACATATATATATATATATATATATATATATATATATATATATATATATATATATATATATATATATATATATATATATATATATATATATATATATGAGTGGTGAAACAATAGAATATATAAGATTCGTCAAACAATAACATGGTCAAAACAATAAAGTGAGAATATGCCCAGTGTTGAGGTGGTATTTGTTTAAGCCACTCAAAATAGTCTTTGTTAAGTTTTCTAACTTATTCCATTCAATTTGTAAACTCTTACACATTACATGTCATAGCATAATTCCAAATAAGGTCCTTGAACTCATCCCTTCTCCAACGCAACTTCATATTGTCGTGTATGTGGTGAAGACAATAACGATGCTCTACACATGGAAACAATTCTACAATGATAGGTAATAAACCCTACAACAAAGATACCTTTTCTTAGTTATAACTTTGATGTGTTTTGATACAAAATATAAGTTAGTTTTTCATAAAAACCGGCAATGGAAGCTTTAAAAATAACATATTTATTTTTGAGTTTATAACAAAACCAAACCATCCAAGATCCATTTTGTAGGGTTTCAAAGCACTCCATGGATGATGGCAATGGGCCCCTTTGATGAATTCTAGGTTAAAAGCCCAAGACTTGTCTTTTCCCTATAAATAGTCATGTATTATTCATAATTAGGGTTAAGAGTGTGAGGCAAAATGTAGCCGCCACATGAGGTTTCTTATGTAGTGTTAGATTCTTTAGTCTATGCTTTAAGTGTAATTTATTCCTCATATTTCAATAAATCGAGTGATCATTCGACATAATCTTCATTATTTGTGTTTGTTCTTATTTTCCGCATCTTGTTCATCAAATCACAATTAGGGTTTTAATCCCAACAAGTGGTATCAGAGCGGGTCTTTGAAGATCTACTGATTTTTGAAGTATCGGTTCTTGATTTGATGATTTTCTGCACAAGTTATTGAAGATTTTGGTGTTTTGGCGGTATGTTGAACGGTATCACATTTGGGATAAAGCTGAGTCGGAATGGTTGAGATTGTTTTGCATAGTCAAACGTAAAGTCAAAATTACGAACATCTTACCCACGAACGTTTGCTGAGTGTGGTTCGTAGCGAATCTGTGATTGGATTCGGTTTGGCTAAAGTTTCGATTTTGTTCTGTGATCTATTGATTTGGAGCGAAAGGGTGAGAAATCGGGAACGGAAATATGGGATTGCACTCGTTCTTCTCCCACGATCGCTTGATTCGGAAATGAACCTGTGATTGGGTTCGTGTTTGAAATTGGTTTGCTTTGGGTGAGATTCTTGGTGTTCAGAACTCAGGGCTCGGTATGAAGGCTTGTGCTCAAAACGAACGTGGAACAAACTTGGGGTCATTTGGTAGCTCTTGGAACGAAAGGGCTTGAAGTGAATGTAGAGTGGAACAATAAGCGAACCTGTGAGTGGATTTGCCTTGGGTTAATGCTGATGAATTAGGACCGAACATGGAACAACGAAATTGGGTTCAGTTGTTAATGGTTAGAGCGAACGAAGGATGAACTGAAAGCGAAAGGAGTTTCGCCTGATGAAGCTTGATATGGATATAAGAAACGAACCGAATGTTCGGTTGTGTTCGCTTCAGGTGAATAAATGGCGATCTTGAAACGAACTTAGGTTCGGTTGCTTGTACTTGAAAGGAAAGTATGATTTGCGGGTATTAATTTTGGGGTCTAGCATTTGTTCCAGTCGCACATCCCTTTTATCAGGCGTCTAAATTGGGGAAGAAGATATCAAGTTAAATTAATGGTCCCTGAAACTTCAATGAAATGACACTTCTGGTCCCTATTGTTTTCACATCTTGGCGATTATGGACGATTTCCAGTTTTTGTTACAAATAAAGGGGTTTATTGGTGCATGATTACAATTCCAGCCCCTGAGTTTCTGGAAAGTGACAATTTTAGCCCATTTTTCGAAAAATTTGCAATTTTAAGGGATGGTGAACAGTTTTGGATTTTTCAACGCTCATATTTTTTTTTGTGAACAGAAAAATAAAGATTCCATCAAGTGTTGGCGGTTCGAAAAGTCGTTTTTCGTGATAACGTCAAATTTTCACGACTTTTTCGGATTTTATACTTCATCGTTAATATCATTTTGTCACGGGGGAGCTTAATAAATTTTTATCCATTCAAGATCATTCTCATGACCATTTGAAGGCTTTATAATCATGTTTTTGATTATAAATCGGGGGAGAATTTGGTATGGCCATTCGAAATTAGATTTGTGACTTTTCAAAGTTGAAGATTTTTGATAAAGCTTGTGGGAGAATTATGAAGGTAGCTTTTTCAACAGAAGTTCTTCATCGAGCTCTACTAAAGCTTTTACAGAGAAGTATCCTTTACAGCGGAAGTTTTTCATCGAGCTCTGCTAAGGACTTGTTATATCTCCGACTTCTTGTATTTTCTCGATCAAGTGGCGTTACGAATCTTAAAGTTTGGGTTGTTACATGATATTTTTTGATGGCTTATATCATTAGCTTATTTGAAGATCGTTGTGACTTGGAGGGGGAGCTCTTCAAAGACAAGAAGTGATTCAGTTTCTTTGTTCTGAAATGGGTTTTTATGGCGGGTTTGGTTTTCATGAAGATTCTTTGGGATTACATTCGAAAATGAAGTTTAAAGACATTACTTCAGTGCTTGATTTATATATCCTAGAGCCCGTGTTTGAAGACTATTGAAGAATCAAGATTCGTGGATTGCTTCATATATTCCTCGTTGCAGATCTTTTTATTTGCTAGATGCTTGTTTTGGAAGTTAAAGCATTGTCATCCATTCCATACTTTGAGGGGGAGATTGTAGGGTTTCAAAGCACTCCATGGATGATGGCAATGGGCCCCTTTGATGAATTCTAGGTTAAAAGCCCAAGACTTGTCGTTTCCCTATAAATAGTCATGTATTATTCATAATTAGGGTTAAGAGTGTGAGGCAAAATGTAGCCGCCACGTGAGGTTTCTTATGTAGTGTTAGACTCTTTAGTCTATGCTTTAAGTGTAATTTATTCCTCATATTTCAATAAATCGAGTGATCATTCGACATAATCTTCATTATTTGTGTTTGTTCTTATTTTCCGCATCTTGTTCATCAAATCACAATTAGGGTTTTAATCCCAACACATTTATAGAGGTTAGAATGATATTAAAAACAACCATAAAGTTTTTTAGAATGAAATCATTTAGATCCTTTGAACTCACTTGGTTTTTGGGTGTTGATGAAGATAGAAAAATCAAAGAGTATGATTTTCTCTACAAGTATCCAACATCAAGATTAAGGCACTTGGAATGCTAGTTCCTTCTTGTATTCTTGAGTGTCTTAAGCCTTTAAGTACTTAAATCAAATAAGCGCTAAAGGATACAACTCAAGGGAGCTTCTAATCACAAAACTAGCTTCAAGAGAGAGAGAGAGAGAGAGAGAGAGAGAGAGAGAGAGAGGAAGGAAAGAAAGATGGTTTTAGCCACCATATAGAAGAGAGGAAAACTAGTCAAAAAAATGCAAACACATGCATCCTTTTTATAATCTCATGCAATACATACCTTTAGATTATAATAGCACAAAGTATTGGTAGTCTTTCAGAAGCATGGGGGACAAAGGAGGGAAGTTGACAAGATAACTCCCATGCCTTGTAATTTTCGGCCATATCTTCAAAGAGCACAAAAATTGTCTAGTTAGTTTATTAACCATGATATACAAACTTACTAATTTGATCATGGTTAACCAAAGTGTCCAAAACTTTGTATATGACTTATTTTATCATACCATATGAGTATATGATATAATAACCAATTATTTTCACAAAACAATAATTATTCCCTAGTTAAATACAAGAATTGATATTATTTATCAATAATCATATTAGTAATAAATATACAAAATGTGCTAACTTGATAAAGTTGTGACCATATAGGATCATATATTATTCGAAATATCACTCAATAATGATTCTTGGGCATATAGATTCAACCATCTCCCACTTGCACAAGATTCATTACAGATTGATATAGACAATAGTTGATGTCTAGCAATGGGCTACTGCCCCTAACAACATATGAGGGGTGTCATCTTATCAACAAATTCCAAGAGCTATAAGCTACAATTGTTACTAAAGGTGTGGTATTAGTTATTCCTTTGTCTCAGACATCATGTTGAACATGAGATATGGATCGCGATCAATCTTATGTGGTGTTCAAATTTTAGTAAGGCCTTAGATGTATAAATCTTAATGAATAAGAGGAACGAATCCCATCTTGGATACATACGCCCATCATTGTAGTTCATGTCATACCAACGATGAACCTTTTGATTGCCTTTTACGGAACATCATTAAACCATGTCATAGTACTCCTACACGTCAAGTCCCAAATATGTATCTCAGGTCTAAGAATACAAAGATACAACCTGGATCAAAACATCACTCATGACTACGATCCATGAAGTGATTTTGATGCGGGTCAGGTCCAATACTTATTCTCCTAATCAAGTACCTATGAATTTGGTAGCCACTCTTGCTATTTTCATCTCCATGAGAATCAACCAATCCACTCATATTAGTCTTACCTCATAGATGTTCCCATAAATGTGAACGACCATGGACATTTAGAATAACCTAGTTATTCAAGGATTAAACATGTTAATATAGAATACAACAATTATTTAGTGAAAGCCTATGTCCAATATATCAAATCATTACAATATATGTGGCTTGTACTGTTCCAATATCTAAATACTAAATTTCAATCAAACACATCTACTTATATCAACAAGGCGCTATAACACCGGCTTGACTTTCATGCTTTAGCTAATTGAAGAGCTTTGTATACATAACTCATATATAGAGAAAACTACTAAGAATGTATTATATTATTAAATATGACTTAAATACCAATACTTGCATAATGGGATTACTCATGGTTATAGTGAACTATACATTGAGCATCTTTGTATGTGGCTCCCCGAACAACAATGTACTCTAACTCTAATGTGTAACTGTAATTAAAATCTATGTAGAACTACCATACATGTAATTTATCTTCATTCATAATGAGAACACAACCGATTGTGATTGAGGTTTATCTCAATCTATTTTAAAATGTAGCATATGTGTAACAGCTTAAACATAGCTTTTTTTTCTAATACTCCACAGATTAGGAATATTTCTTTAGTTCTTGCAAGTACTTTTGAATGTTCCTTTATGTCACACCATGACTTATTCTCGGATTATATTGGTATCATTCGACATGCTCTAAGCATACGACTTATGTGGCCTTCATGCATAATCATGACATATATGATTAAGCCAGTTGTAGTAGCATATGGAATAGAATCATATTATCTAGTTCAAAACATTGTACTGGAATTTTGAGGATTGCTCAAAATCATTTCATGTGGTATTTGACAAGTTAAACTCTCTTAGTGTCTTATATCCTAAGCTCTTTAAGATCATTGACAATCAATTCAATTTTACTTAATCCTTTAAATTTCCGTGAGCTATCTATATAGATATTTATTTCAAGAATTAGTATTTCAATCACATATAAGAATAGGAATATTACTGCGCTCCCACTATCTTTGTAGAAAACAAAAGAGTCATCTTGATTTATAACTAAATCATACTACGTAATTATCTTATAAGAAAGAAGATTCATACGTTGAGATGCTATCTTAAATCTGAAAAGAGTTTTATTCATGTATGTTGTCTTCTTTGAAAACTCACTTACTCTTTATATTGGTAATATATCGAGGAAGATTAATCAAACCCATTAATTTTCGATCAACTATTGAGCAGATTCAACAACAGTTGAAAACTTGCTAGTTCCAAACTATAATGCATATAGTTTATGGTTCTTTAGCTCTTAAAGTTTCATATTGCTCCCACTTATAAAAAAGAACATTCTAAGTACTTGTCTTCTTGAATGTTTCATATTGCTCCCACTTATAAAAAAGAACTTTCTAAGTACTTGTCTTCTTGAATGACAATCAGTGGGATTATTACGAGCTTCATCATTAACAATCATTTAGTATAACTTACATAAATGCAGTTGGTAGATGTCAGAGTGGTCGAGTTTACTGTCTAACATTAGCTCCATAACTCTATACCTTTTAGATAAGGATAAACCATTACATCCTTAGTCTGAAGAAAGTATATAATATACTTTTTTGGTTGGAATATATATATATATATATATATATATATATATATATATATATATATATATATATATATATATATTTGTTGCAGTGAGCATAACTCCAAAAAATTATATAAAGAAAATAGTTCTTTAAAACATCATATAGCAAACTCCAAGGTATGATTTATCCTCTTCAAAAACTTATACTATCGACATTCACCCAGTAGCCAGGTGACCCTATCCCACTAGAGAATATGAAGGTACCTCGAACATCATTATACATATCCAAGTGACCAGGTGATCCTGTGCCACAAGAACCATAAAAATGACGAGTGAGTGTTTTTGACGGAATAAGTTATGAATCAATTCCACAACTCTTAAGATGTTTCAAGAAGACTTGGTTTACAAAACTCATTTTCTTTATCAAAACGAAAGTTTAATGACGTTCTCATTAAGTTGTATTCCAATCTTCACTATGAAACAATTTAAGATAATCGAAAGTTTCAACAATAACGAATAAAAGTCGTTAGTGAAATTTACTAAGCATCTATCACAAAATTTATTCATGGATTGAAAAGATTACATACATCACTTATGTATAAATCTTTATCAAGCCTCTTGTCCTTTAACTACTAATATATAATGACACTTGCAAATCATCTTCCCATATAAATTTGATTCACATATATCAAATGAATCAAGCTCATTTACCTTAAAAACATCCATCCTTTTGAAGTTGGTAGATGTGTTTCATATTTATATAGTTATGATGAGTATAACATAGATAAGTTTAAATCAAATATCATTTGACTATTTTGGGTGTTATGATTAGAACTATCAATTTCATGAAAGCCTGTAGATTTACTTCTAAATAGCATTATGAGAAAATATTCTTAACACAGAAATGTGAACATCCATTAGACAATAAGTAAAAATGAATTTATTCATAAATTTCAATTGTTACATGTTCCTATAAGAATAGATACAAAACATCTATTGTTTAAAAACAAACTAAAACAACACTTGTTATATCTTCAGCATGAAATACCATTTGTCTATAATCTATTGATTATTTCTTCCAAAACATCAACACATATTATCAGTTATTAGTATCACATGCAGTATAAAATTGTAACACCCAGATTCCCAAGTATATTAATTATTCATTTTATTTTTGGAGGTTGAGAGGGGACTCGGCGAGTTGGTGTTTAGACTCGCCGAGTATGGTCGCAGATTCATATCCGGGTTCACAGTCGGACTCGGCGAGTTCATGAGTGGACTCGGCGAGTCCATGTTGTTTAATGAACCCTAATTTCCTGGGTTTGGGACCTATTTAAAGGCCCTTAGGGCCGTCATTTGCGGCTACCAAACCCCAGAGAGAAACCCTAAGAGACCTAGAGCGTTTGTGAGGAAGGATAGGCCATTCTTGATCTTTTTATTGGTGTATTTGCAAGAAAGAGGTGACCAAGGAAAGAGGAGGCTGAAGCAGGTGCGATTTTGGTGACTTCAGAGTTCATAGACTTCATATTGAGGTCTTTATTCGGACCTTCTTTAGATTTGGTGTTGATTCTTAGAGTTAGGGGTTTCTAACCCCTTTAGAGGATGGATATGTGGAGAAATTGGTCCCTTCTCGAGTTTATGCTTTGGATCTGGACCCAAAGAGGTCCAGAGACCTTAACCCTTGGAGCTTTATGAGTTATTTTGGGAGCCATGAGCTTAGGATGTTACTTTTGGGGCTAAATCACCAAGTTAGACCATCTAGATGTTATATGAGTGTCAAGGTCTGAACTTTATGTGATTATCATGCTTGGGAAGGTCAAATCTATGGATTAATGAAATAGATCTGACCTTAGGAGGTCTATGGAGTTTGTGCATGGCATGAACTCGTCGAGTCCAAAGATCAGACTCGGCGAGTAGGGTGAGGGTTTCCCGTAAATCACTCAGTGAGTAGACTTGCGGAGTTGGGAAATAACTCAGTGAGTCAGAGAGAGTTAGGGGACTGGAGTTCAAGGCGGAACTCGCCGAGTTTTTCTTGAGACTCGGCGAGTTGAGTCGGGGTGGCTCCACAATTCATGCCAGGTGTGACTCGTCGAGTAAGGGGAGGAACTCGACATGCCAAGCGGGACTAAAAGAGTTAGTAGACACGTGTGGGCTCGCCGAGTCACCCAAGTGCACTCGACGAGTCGGGTCAAAGTTTGACCGTTGAGTTTTGTTGACTTTTAGGGTTTGGTCAACAATGTGGCCTTTGAGCTGATAGAGGGGTAAAATGGTCTTTCACCTAGAGAGGGTTGAGTCTAGTCCCGAGAGTTGTATTTATGAGAATATTTTCTTTGTGTGATTAGGCGGAGGCTAGACCATATTTCTACCGAGTCAGAGATATACCGAGACATCTGAGGTGAGTCTTCTCACTATACTTTACCTAGTGTGGTAACAGAGTTATGTGACAGAGTATTCTAGAGTTATATGCCAGTGTATTTGCATGATATTATGTGTTGTGATTTATTGTGATATGTGATATGCATGATTCAGAGTTTACATAGTTAGGACCAGTGGGTCCACAGAGTTATGGGAGCAAGAGGGTCCCCCAGAGACATTCGACCAGAGGGTCAACAGAGTTACAGCCTTGAGTGGCTGACATATGTTTATGTGGTATTTTGGGGAACTCACTAAGCATTTATGCTTACAGTGTTATGTGTGGTGTTTCAGGTACCAGTGATGATCGCGGGAAGGCGCCGGCATGACTCGTACACACACACACTGGAGTTCATATGTTTTGATCCTGGGGTTTTGTATTGAGATAATGATGATACAATGTTTTCAAATGTGGATGTGAATGAAAATATATGGTTTTTAAAATGCAAAAAATTGTTTGAATTTTTACGGTGTTACAAGTTGGTATCATAGCCTTGATTTGAGGGATTCGGCTGCATCTTCGGGCGTATCTGAACTCAAACTGAGGATTCGACAAGAATTTTGATAATAAAGTAAATTTTTTGAAAAGAGTAAAAAGATTTTTGAGACAAACAGAGTAGAGTCGTGTGTACGATCAGCCAGCGACCGAACGGTGATTTCCCAAAATACCCTTACAATAAGTGCTATCAGATATGTTATGTTATGACGAATTATGATATGCATGATAGAGTAAACTAGGTATTCTTATTAGGACTAGATTGGCCTAATATATGATGCCTTAGTCTAGGGGCTTTTGCTGCTAGAAATGTTTGAGAGTGTTTAGATAGTAGTGAGGTGCTTATGAGATATTTGCTTGTGAGTAGCACATGTTTAAGAGAGTAGAGTGCTTGGAAATTTGGGACTCTGGGAGGCGGACTTGGAATGAATGTTGAGTCGGTGTGGTCGGTAGTATTGGGCCTGTACTACCGAAGGCACCGGGCCAGTGCGCAACCCAAGTAAGAATCCTTAGGGTACCAGGAACCAAGTAGGATTGGGGGTATCGAGTGTGTGCACGCTCGAGCGAGTCTTTAATATTTTGTGTTGTATTTCAGAGAGGTATCATGGTGGGAATGCACCACAGACCAGGGACTAGTGGAGGGGGTGTGAGTGACGAGGAGCTCCGCCAGATGATCCATGATGAGGTGGCTGCTGCCACCCGCGCTGAGATTCCAGAGATGTTCGGGTCTATCAAGACCACCCTGATAGAGACATTTGACGAGAGATACCTGCTCTTTCTGATGTTGCTGTTGTTGCAGCCACTGCAGCTGTAGCTGCGGCTAGACCGCAGGGTGGTGATACATTGCTGTTCCGGGAGTTCAGCAACACAAAACCACCGGAGTTTGATGGGACCCAGGACCCGATTGTAGCGATGAGGTGGATTTCAGACATTGAGGGGTGTTTCTTTACTTGATCATCTCCTGAGCATTTGAGAGTCCGGTTCGCGTTGAACCAGCTTCGCTTGGGAGCGAAGAACTGGTGGAAGTTTGTGATGGCGCACTATACGCCTGTTGAGCTTGCTGCAGTGACCTGGGAGAGGTTCACTGCTATGTTTCAAGATGAGTATGTTCCCCAGGTGGAGAGGGAGCGTTTGGCCCAGGAGTTTTTGACCTTCAAGTAGGGTAATGAGTCTGTCACAGTGATTACGAGGATGTTCCATGAGCGTGCGATGTTCTGCCCAGAGCACTTTTCCTCCAAGCAGGCACGTATGAGCCGATATCTGAGCATTTTGAGGAGGGATATACGGGAGTTTGTGGCGAACTCGACATACCGTACATTTGCTGAGCTTCATGCAAATGCCCAAAAGAGGGAGATAGTGCTAGAGACTCAGGCTGGGGAGGAGGCTGAGTCTCAGGGGAGGGATCGGTGACCGGCGCAGTCTCAGCCGGCAGCCAAGCAGGCCAAGCCCGCTGATTCGAGATCTGGGGATCAGAAGGGCCGCACTTGTGGTAAGTGCGGCAAGAGCCACGATGGGGTGTGCAGAGCATGATCTTGCTACAAATGTGGCAAGGATGGGAATATGGCCAAGGATTGCCCAAGGGGTTTGCAGTGTGTTTCCACTGCAACCAGACCGGACACCGAAAGGCAAAGTGTCCACAGTTGCGAGGGACAGCTCAGGGAGCACCTCAGGGATCTTCCCCTGCTGCTATCAGAGCTACTGAGAGTCGGCCAGTGAAGGCCGAGGTACCGAAGGCACGGGGGAGAGCCTTTCAGCTGATTGCGGAGGAGGTCCGCACTGCACCCGACGTTGTGGCTGGTATGTATCCTTTCTTGTATTTATTTTGATGTTGGGATATAGTGTTTATTTTATGGTAAGTGTAGGTACTTTTCTTGTGAATTCTGTACCTGCCTTGGTGTTGTTTGACTCGGGTGCGAGTCGGTCTTTTGTATCTTTGGCTTTTAGTTAGCACATCAGTATTAGTCGAGAGGCGTTGAGTCGGCCTCTGAGGGTTTTCATAGCTGACGAGAGGATGGTGTATGCCGCCGAGGTAATCTGAGGTTGTGTACTCAAGATTTTCGGAATCGAGTTTCCGATTGATTTGGTTCCTATTGCGATGGGGGATGTCTGTGTCATCGTGGGCATGGGCTGGTTGAGCAGAGTGGGAGCGGTTATCGACTGTAAGAGATAGCTTGTGACCATATGAGACCCTAATGGGGGAGTTCTTACGGTATATGGCGAGGGTACACGTTCTGGGTCAGCATTTTGTTCGGCCTCCAGAGCGATGCAGAGTCTACAATAGGGCTGTAGGGGATTTGGGGCATATGTGATGGATGCGAGGGTTGATTCAGAGAGACCGGTGTCAGTTGATGAGGTCCCGATAGTGCATGAGTTTCCGGATATATTTCCAGAGGAGTTGCCGGGTGTGCCTCCGGAGAGGCAGGTAGAGTTCAATATCGATTTGGTTCTGGGGGTTGTGCCTATCGCCAAGGCGCCTTATCGCCTTGTGCCTCCAGAGATGCAGGAGTTATCCTCGTAGCTCCAGGAGCTGCTGGGGAAGGGGTTTATTCGGCCGAGCAGTTCGCCATGGGGAGCGCCTATCCTTTTTGTCAAGAAGAATGATGGTTCACACCGGATGTGCATTGATTACCGGGAGTTGAACAAGCTAACGGTCAAGAACCGCTACCCATTGCCGAGGATCAACGATTTGTTCGATCAGTTACAGGGAGCATCTTGGTTCTCCAAGATCGATTTGAGGTCTGAGTATCATCAGGTGAGTGTGCGAGATGAGGACGTCTAGAAAACAGCATTCAAGACTCGTTATGGGCATTACGAGTTCATGGTGATGCCTTTCGGACTCACCAACGCACCGACGGTGTTCATGGATCTCATGAACAGAGTTTGCAGACTGATGTTGGATCGCTCGGTGATCGTGTTCATCGACGACATATTGGTATATTCGAGATCAGAGAGCAGCATGAGGAGCATTTGAGGGAGATCCTCGGGGTCCTGAGATCGGAGAGGCTTTATGCCAAATTCTCCAAGTGTGATTTTTGGTTGCGAGAGGTCCAGTTCCTAAGGCATCTCGTGAACCAGAAAGGGATATTGGTCGACCCAGCCAAGATTGAGGCAGTGATGAGTTGGGAGGTGTCGAGGTCACCTACCGAGATCAAGAGTATCCTAGTTTTGGCTGGTTATTATCGGAGATTTATCAGGGATTTCTCCAAGATCGCCATGCCACCCACCAAGTTGACCCGGAAGGGTGTTTCTTTTTCATGGGGTCCAGAGCAGCAGGCCTCCTTCGAGACACTTCGCCAGAGATTATGCGAAGCTCTGGTGTTAGCCCTTCCGGAGGGGATGGAGGATTTCGTAGTGTATTGTGACGCATCGATATCTGGGCTGGGAGCGGTGCTTATGCAGAGGGGTCATGTGATAGCATACGCATCGAGGCAGCTGAAGCCTCATGAGGCGAGGTATCCCACCCACGATCTGGAGTTGGGGGCGGTGGTGTTCGCCCTCAAGATCTGGCGTCACTATCTGTATGGGGTTCGGTGTACCATATACACGGACCACAAGATCCTGAAGTATCTAATGTATCAGCCCAACGTGAATATGTGCCAGAGGAGATGGTTGGATGTGGTGAAGGATTACGATTGTGAGATCCTGTACCACCCGGGCATGGCTAATGTTGTAGCCGATGCACTGAGCCGTAGGGCAGAGGGCGCCCCGATGCGAGATGTTTGTTTGAGATTGACAGTGATGACTTCGGTGTTGGACGCTATTCGTGGGGCCCAAGCTGAGGCCATGAGGCCAGAAAACCAGAAGAGAGAGCGAGTTGTCGGGTTGGTATCGAAATTCGTTACCAATAGTCGGGGGCTTATGACATTTCAGGGTCGGATATGGGTACCGTTTGTGGGCGGGATGCGTACCATTTTGATGGAAGAGGCTTATCGATTGAAATTCTCGATCCATCCCGGGGCCACTAAGATGTATTTGGACCTGAAGAGGGAGTATTGGTGGCCCAGTATGAAGAGGGATGTCGCATGGTTTGTAGAGAGATGCTTGACCTGTCGCAGGGTTAAGGCCGAGCACCAGCGTCCACATGGTAAGCTGCATCCGTTAGAGATTCCCGAGTGGAAATGGGAACAGATTACCATGGATTTCATCACCAAATTGCCAAGGACTGTGAGAGGTGTCGATGCAATTTGAGTGATTGTGGACAGGTTGACGAAGAGCGCTCATTTCCTTGCTATCAGTGAGAGCTCTTCCGCAGAGAGGTTGGCAGAGATGTACGTGAGAGAGGTGGTATCGCGACATGGAGTGTCGATCTCGATTGTCTCAGATCGAGATGTACGTTTCACTTCCAGATTCTGGAAGAAGTTTCATGAGGAATTGGGTATGAGACTGCATCTTAGTACCGCATACCACCCACATACTGACGGGCAGAGTGAGCGGACGATTCAGACGCTCGAGGACATGCTCCGAGCATGTGTGTTGGATTTCGGCGGGAGTTGGGACACTTACTTGCCCTTGGCAGAGTTTTCCTACAACAACAACCATCATTCGAGCCTTGGTATGCCACCCTTTGAGCTGTTGTATGGGAGGAGGTGTCGGATCCCCATTTGTTGGGGAGAGGTAGGGCAGCGTGTGATGGGTAATATCGAGATCGTTCTTCTGACCGCTCAGAGTCGTCAGAAGATTTATGCGGACAGGCGCCAGTCCGAGCTCGAGTTTCAGGTCGGCGACTTCGTGCTCCTGAAGGTCTCTCCTTGGAAAGGAGTGATTCGATTCGGGAAGAGGGGCAAGTTGTGACCCCGATATATCGGTCCTTTTAGGGTGATTGCGAGGGTAGGTAGGGTAGCCTACCGTTTGGAGTTACCTGCAGAGTTGGGTCAGATCCATGACACTTTCCACGTGTCGCAGCTGAGAAAGTGTATAGCCGATGAGTCGGCAGTGGTGCCATTAGAAGATATTCAGGTGGATGCGAGCCTGAACTATATTGAGAGACCGGTGGCGATTAGGGATCGGAAGATCAAGGTTTTGAGAAACAAAGAGGTGCCTCTGGTGCAGGTCCAGTGGCAGCATCAGAAAGGGTCGGAGTTAAATTGGGAGCCAGAGCGTGAGATGCGGGAGCAGCATCCAGAGTTGTTTGCAGAGTGAGACTTCAAGGGCGAAGTCAAATTCTAGTGGGGGACAATTGTAACACCTAGATTCCCAGGTATATTAATTATTCCTTTTATTTTTGGAGGTTTAGAGGGGACTCGGCGAGTTGGTGTTTAGACTCGCCGAGTATGGTCGCGGATTCATATCCGTGTTCACAGACGGACTCGGCGAGTCCACACTGTTTAATGAAACCCTAATTTCCTGGGTTTGGGACCTATTTAAAGGCCCTTAGGGCCGTCATTTGCGGCTACCAAACCCCAGAGAGAAACCCTAAGAGACCTAGAGCGTTTGTGAGGAAGGAGAGGCCATTCTTGATCTTTTTATTGGTGTATTTGCAAGAAAGAGGTGACCAAGGCAAGAGGAGGCTGAAGGAGGTGCGATTTTGGTGACTTCAGAGTTCATAGACTTCATATTGAGGTATTTATTCGGACCTTCTTCAGATTTGGTGTTGATTCTTAGAGTTAGGGTTTTCTAACCCCTTTAGAGGATGGATATGTGGATCAATTGGTCCCTTCTCGAGTTTATGCTTTAGATCTGGACCCAAAGTGGTCCAGAGACCTTAACCCTTGGAGCTTTATCAGTTATTTTGGGAGCCATGAGCTTAGGATGTTATTTTTGGTGCTAAATCACCAAGTTAGACCATCTAGATGTTATATGAGTGTCAAGGTCTGAACTTTACGTGATTATCATGCTTGGGAAGGTCAGATCTATGGATTAATGAAATAGATCTGACCTTAGGAGGTCTATGGAGTTTGTGCATGGCATGAACTCGCCGAGTCCAAAGATCAGACTCGACGAGTAGGGTGAGGGTTTCCAGTAAATCACTCAGTGAGTAGACTTGCCGAGTTGGGAAATAACTCAATGAGTCAGAGAGAGTTAGGGGACTGGAGTTCAAGGCGGAACTCGCCGAGTTGTTCTTGAGACTTGGCGAGTTGAGTCGGGGTGGCCCCGCGATTCATGTCAGGTGTGACTTGTCGAGTAAGGGGAGGAACTCGATGTGCCAAGCGAGACTAAAAGAGTTAGTAGACACGTGTAGACTCGCCGAGTCGCCCAAGTGCACTCGACGAGTCGGGTCAAAGTTTGACCGTTGACTTTTGTTGACTTTTAGGGTTTGGTCAACAATGTGGCCTTTGAGCTGATAGATGGGTAAAATGGTCTTTCACCTAGAGAGGGTTGAGTCTAGTCCCGAGAGTTGTACTTATGAGAATATTTGCTTTGTGTGATTAGGTGGAGGCTAGACCATATTTCTACCGAGTCAGAAATATACCGAGACATCTGAGGTGAGTCTTCTCAGTATACCTTACCTAGTGTGATAATAGAGTTATGTGACAGAGTATTCTCGAGTTATATGCCAGTGTATTTGCATGATATTATGTGTTGTGATTTATTGTGATATGTGATATGCATGATTCAGAGTTTATAGAGTTAGGACCAGTGGGTCCACAGAGTTATGGGAGCGAGAGGGTCCCACAGAGATACTCGACCAGAGGGTCAACAGAGTTACAGCCTTGAGTGGCTGACATGTGTTTTTGTGGTATTTTGGGGAACTCACTAAGCATTTATGCTTACAGTGTTATGTGTGGTGTTTCAGGTACCAGTGATGATCGCGGGAAGGCGTCGGCATGACTCGTACACACACACACTGGAGTTGATATGTTTTGATCCTGGGGTTTTGTATTGAGATAATGATGATACAATGTTTTCAAATGTGGATGTGAATGAAAATATATGGTTTTTAAAATGCGAAAAATTGTTTGAATTTTTACGGTGTTACAAAAATACTAAGTGAATGATGGAAAAATAAATAATCCTATTATAAAGATATCTAAAGTCTTGATCATGCCAGATTTCCTCAACTTGGTGAGATTAGAGGACTAGTTCCTCTTTCAGTGTCAAGTTTCTTCCACAATAGAAACAACATTAATCATTTGATATTTCTTGATTTATGGGATTATGTTTTATTTCCCTTGACTGAACTATAGATCTATTTGAGTACAGAATCACTTAGACTTCCTATATTCAATGTTTAAACAGACTTGAAACACTTTCTACTGTTCTGATTGAATATATGCTTTACTTGATGAGACATCCCATATGTTTCACAATTATCCAAGAGTTTCTGCAAGTCATGGTTAATTACTCCAGTATGATATGAGACACATCAATATCATCATAATAATATTTATATCAAAGCATCGTGAACAGACTGACTAGCTTATAAACGTTATTTAGGTATGAGATCTTTCAGTATATATAATTTCTAGATACCATTTTAAGGAAGAACCTCAAGGTATTATACCAGTTATAGAAATTATGACCATCAAATGTTACAATCTCTAAAACTCAACAAGAGAGAGATTTTGCAGAGGCGTAAGAGTATTAGCAGTTATTTATATAATTTAACAAAATTTCATTTAGTATTTTCAGTATTAAATTTATAAAAATTAATACATTTACTGTTTCTAAAACATTAATTTACTAAATTCTAGGATCCACGTAACGAAACAAGTAAACGGTAGTTGACCCTTTATCTCATCCACTTAATCAAACTCGGTAGGTAGCGATGACCAATTGCATTAGATATGCAACTCCTGGATAATAGGATCCTAAAAAACTATTGATTAATTGGGCATGTTTGATCCCATCTATGCCTCGGACCACTCATGCTTAGGTGATCTTTATTACACAAGATTCCGATCAAGCCTTCCTACTTGAAACAACTTGTAGTATTGCAACTAACTAGTGACAACGTGACCCTTTCGTCACTAGAAACTACAAAACTACTATGAACATCATAAGACAATCCTAGTGGATAGGTGACCCATCGCTCAATAAGACCATACAAACGATACCGAGTGTTCTTCAAAAGGATGACAATGACTTCCATTTTCAAGAAAAGGTTTTATATATGTTTTACAAATATAGTTATAAAAACCATGGTCTCATGTATATTGCATGAATCCAACAATTCCTGTACCCTTTTGTAAACTTCATATCACTTGTTATATGGTTCTTTAGGTACCAAATAAAATTTCCTTTTGTTTACCATTAGCCGCGATCAATATAAAATAAAATCCGATATTTAAAAGTTTAGTCGTTGAGTGGTTAAGAACCGGTCATAGTCTTAATAAATTTTCATTTTATACTTAAGACTTGGAGTTTTTGATGAGTTTTAAAATCACAATTTTAAGTCTCCATTTAACAATCAAAATCTAATGACTTGATGAATTTGAAGAATAAAACTCATTTTATTTTATAAATTTAATTTTTTGCATCTTATGATAAAAGACATATTTTGATAAACAAAACTTAGACGATGATACTTATCTTTTAAATATCATTTATCATGCACAAAACATAATATCAACATGTTGCATTATGTTTAAAACAATAATATCATATAATAAGTTTTAAAAAAAAATTAATCACTAATTTTATTATTTTCCGTTATAAAGCGACAAATCGATTTTAGTCTTTTTAATAAAAACTCTGTATATATTATAAAGACACAGAGTTTATATAATGTTTAAGCACCTTTTAAACCATTTTAAATCTTTTAAAGTTGATGTTTATAAGTTTTACAATAAAACTTTTTTTTAACAAAAAAAATCGATTTTTAACTGGTAACAGGTAAAAACATTTTTATAAATATCCATTTATAAACATCTTATTTATCTTTTTAATATTTTATACTCAAACTCCAAGTGATATTATTTTATGATAAAATATTATTTAGCTTGTAAAGACCATTTTCATACATCAAACAAAAACATATAATAACATAAAATAAACATCACATCCATGGATGAAAATGTGTATAAACCAAACTATGTCTAGTAATAATTTTTGTGAGTCATCACAAAAATTATTAAGTCTTTCGTATAGGATTAAGGGACTCTTCCAAAGGTCTTCAAGCTCACACTTTCCAAGACAACTCTTGCTTGCAAAAGAACGTCAAATCATCATGTTATAAAGGTTATAACACTTAAACCATTAAGAGTATAATTAAGCCCAAAACCATGACTAGAAGCTCATGGTTGGGATTATTGTAACATCAGGAATTTCTTGTATGATGGTTCGTATTTCAATTTTGAGTATTTAGGGAGGGACACGACGAGTCGTAGGGATGACTCGCCGAGTCACATTAAGTTGAGCATGTGGATTTAATGAGCGGACTCGTCGAGTCCAAGTATGGACTCTCCGAGTAGGTGTTGGGTAGAGAAAACCCTAAGTTCCAGGGTTGGAGCCTATTTAAAGGAACTTAAGACCTTGGGTGTGCCTCATATCTCCTGTGAGAAAACCCTAAATCGCCATTGGAGCCAACAGAGAGTTCTTGTGAAGAAATCAAGTAATTTTGGTGGGATTTTGCAAAGGAAGAGAAGGGATTTGTCTAGAAGGACCAAAGGAGGTTGCTATTTTGAGACATCCAAGCAAGGATCTCCATTCTGAGGTAGTATCTCGCCCCTTCTTTCTGTTTTATGTAGAATCCTTGAATCTAGGGTTTTCCTTACCCTTTCTTGGATAGTATGTGATGCGTATGAGGTCCCAATGTGGATTAAGCTCTAGATCTGGACCTTAAGAGGTCCAGAGAGTCCCAATCTTCCAGCTTTATGCAGTCCCTTTGGGGTTATGGATCTAGGTTGCCATTTTAGGAGCTATTTCTTCATATAAGGGCATAAGAGTGTTGCATGAGTTTAAGATTGAACCTTTATGTGATATTTGGGTGTAAGAATGTCAGATCTATAAGTTAGAGAAACAGATCTGACCTCAGAAGGTCATTTGAGTGATGCCACGGAGGGAACTCGCCGAGTCGAGTGGGGTTACCCCCTATTTGTGACCAGTGGTAACCCATCGAGTGAAAGGTTAACTCGACGAGTAGAGTGAGGCTTTTTGAGGATTTAGAGGACACACATGGACTCACCGAGTCACCCATGTGCACTCGACGAGTCTGATCAAAGTTTGACCGTTGACTATCGTTGACCTTGGGGTCTTGGTCAAGCTGATTCAAAAGAGGTCAAGGAGGGGTAGAATGGTCTTCTACCCATTATTAGAGATGAGAACATGAGAGGATTCTGATTAGAGATGTTATCCTGTTGATAAGAGGAGGCTAGGTTGGGATATTTGAGCACAGGAGTTTATCCGACTTCATACGAGGTGAGTCTTCTCACTATACTGTACCTCGAAGGGTACCTATGTGTGACCGGAAGGTCTTATATGCTATGAGATCTATGTGTTGTATGTTGATATGTGATATGTATGTGTTATGTATGTTATGTATGATAAGGGCCGGAAGGTTAAGATGATATGGACCGGAAGGTCAAGAGGTTACAGACCGGAAGGTTGATATGGGTAGGACTGGAAGGTCTACCGGGGTTCGGGACGGAAGTCCCCTGAGACACTTGGACTGGAAGGTCCCACAAAGTTATGGCCTGGAAAGGCGTATGTGTTGTATGTGTTATTTTGGGGAACTCACTAAGCTCTTATGCTTACAGTGTTATGTGTTATGTGTTTCAGGTATCAGCGAGGATCGCGGGAAGGCACCGACATGATCTATACACACTGATGAAGATTTATGTACTTGAGATTTTGGGGTTGTTTATTGAGACATTATGTGATACAATGGAGTAAAAGATTTTTCAAAAAGAGTAAAAGATTTTGTTTAGAAAAGAAACAATTTTTCAAAAAGAGTAAAAGATTTTGAGAAAGTCAGAACGGAGCATTGTGTACAATCAACCAGCGCCCGAACGGTAATTTCCCAAAATACCCTTATATTATGTGTTATGAGATATGATATGATATGTTATGCATGCTAAAGTAGGCTAGGTATTCATATTAGGACTAGAGTGGTCTGATTTGTGATGCCTTAGGCTAGGAGATAGTTGCTGCTATGAGATGCTTCGAGAGTGAGTAGGTAGCAGTGAGGAGCTTATGAGAAGTCTACCGAAGGGTAGCCTATGCTGAGCGAGATGTAGATGTTGGATTACTGTCTAAGTCCATAACTATTTTGGTATGTACTTGACCCGATGGTGCATGGTCCTTTTGGGTTGCCTTCACCAAAGCAACTTGATAGGATGAATTATGGAGAGAAAGGATTAAATATGATTTATTAATATATTTTGAGAATAATATATTCAAGGAGAAATCATATTGTTTAATTAATATTAGTCAATAATTAATTGGTAATTAGTTTTGTGACTAAAAGAGATTAATTAAACTTAAGGGACTGGAATTGTAATTATAAGATAATTGCAATTTGGGCTATGGATTGCCTTATATTAAGGAGTGGACGAATTCTATGGGGAAGCCCATAAGAAATCATCCAAGGCCTTAAGGAAAGGGATCCATGGGTTGCTTAGGGCTTAAGCATCCAAATTAGGGTTTCCTTGTTAGATAACCCTAATAGCCTAACTATATATACATCCCTTATGACCCAAAAACGTGGCTAAGACTTCTTCTAGGGTTTCACACGGTTTTGGGCAGCCTCCATCCTCTCTCCTCCTCATCCTCTTGCTCTTGGTGTTTGTGAACCATTAGAGGAGTGATATTTGTGACTCTAAGCTTTCTAAAGTCAATACAAGAAGGATTTGGGATTGTTATTGCTACATAACAATCATGGTATGATCTAAACCCTAATTATATGTTATATTGATTGTTATATTCTAGATCTAGGGTTTATAGTCTTGGATAACTTGCATGTACAATAGAGAAACCTAGATCCAAGCATTAGGGTTTTTATGAGCACATAGGATGTTCTTATGACCAAAATCCACCAGTAGAGTGCTTGTGAGCTAGGATCCTACGAGGAGGACTTGGAATGAATGTTGATGCGGTGTGGAAGGTAGTATTGGGCACGTACTACTGCAAACACCGGATTAGTGCGCAGTCTAAGTAAGAATCCTTAGGGTGCTAAGGAACAAGTAGGGATGAGTTATCGAGTGCGAGTACACTCGAGTGAGTCTCTGATATTTTATGTTGTGTTTCGGAGACATCATGGTTGGGGCACACCACAGACTAGAGACCAGTGGCGTGAGTGACGAGGAGTTTCGTTAGATGATCCACAATGAGAGGGCTACGGCTATCCACACAGAGATACTGAGGATGTTTGGGCCTATCAAGACCACTTTCATTGAGATGTTTGACGAGAGATACACAACGGTTACTGAGGCTGCGGCTGCTGTAGCTTTTGCAACTGTGGCTGCTGCTAGACCTCAGGGGGATGACTCGATGCTGTTTCGGGAGTTCAGCAACACAAAGTCACCGGAGTTTGATGGGACGTAGGATCCGATTGCTGCGATGAGATGGATTTCTGATATCGAGGGATGCTTCTACACCTGTTCGTGTCTGGAGCATCTGAGGGTTCGGTTAGCACCGAACTAGCTTCGCTTGGGGGTGAAGGACTGGTGGAAGTTCGTGGCAGTCAACTTCACTCTTGCAGAGATTTCGGAGGTGACCTGGGAGAGGTTCACCACCATGTTCAGAGACGAGTATGTTCCCCCGGTGGAGCGGGAACGGTTGGCATAGGAGTTCTTGTCCCTCAAGCAGGGGATAGAGTCTGTGACTGTGATTACACAGATGTTTCATGAGAGGGCATTGTTTTGCCCTGAGCACGTGTTGTCTGAGCAGGAACACATGAGCCAGTATTTGATCATTGAGAACTGATGTCATGGTTCGAGTACCATGATAAGTAGCAGATTGAGAAGTGATGTCATGGGTGGAGTCCCATGAGTTGTAGCAGGTAGAGAGTTGATATCATGGTTCGAGTGGCATGATTTGAGGTGGATTGAGAAGAGGGAACGTGGTTCGAGTACCATGATTCGTAGAAGATTAAGAGGAGATAACATGGTACAAGTACCATGATTCATAGCAGATCGAGAGGTGACCACACGATTTGAGTATCATGACATGTGGCGGTTAGTGTTTCTGTTTTTTACCAATTATTTCGTGGGGATTGTCTAGACTGACATCGAGGTGAATGAGTATGGGGCCAGAAGGCCATGATGAACAAGTTTTAGTGGAGCATTCCTTGAAAGGGGAAATCGAGTGAGCTCCGAGGGATTGTGGGTGATATGCCAGTTGGAGTCGCAAGACTCAGGGATGAGTAGGGATGGTGAGTTATGGGAGAATACGGTTTGGGCTGGGCGACCGGCCGATAATGGAGAGGTCACTTTTCTGTGACCCAAGTGGTGCTATATCCTTTTCCTATGGGAGACATAAGAGGTGTTGAGATTTTGGTTTTTGAGTTTGGGGGTGAGCCCTGGGATTGCACTGACAGTGATCTTCAACCAAAGTATGTGGCAGTAGGTCTGCCGCAAGGTAAAGATATAGCTTGAACAAGTCGTTAGTGAAGACTGAGATGGTCAAGGACCAGGAGACACCCTAATTGAGTATAGTAGGGCATGTGTTAGCTGCAACGTCGTACGATCAAGAGGAGTATATAAGGGCGGTGGCTCTTATTGTCTTTGATGGGTATTAAGAGTGGAAATATGGTTTCTGCTCTTATGATAAGTGATGTGATGGAACGTTGGCTGAGGAGTCGATGATAAGGAGTACAGTAGATCATTACTTCCAGACTAAGAGTCAGGGTTAATACTGGACAGTTGGGAGGTCCGGTGATGGAATCTTGTGAGATTCTGAATGACTAAAGGCAGTCATGGTAGGAAGTTCTGAGGAGTTCATATGAGTTTCAGGGCATTGGAGTTGCTCGATTTCTGTCAGGAGATCATAGAGCGTTGTGTAGCACCTTCCAAGAGTCGGTGCGATGTTACTGGTGGAAAAATTATGTGGGATAGATTGCTGGTGCGCCGATTGGGGTTGGTTCGAACCCCAAGTGGGGGAGAACCAGGTATTTTATTGAGGGGGATTAGAGATTCGATCGAGAATGGTTAGAGATCTAGATACGGAGAGACCGGCAGTGCGAACTCATGAGCCCAGGGTTATTGGTGATTGAGACGAGGTGCAGAACGAGATAATGATTGTGTTATGTTTGAAAAGGATGAATGTCTCCATGGCAATTGGCCGTTGATCGGAGTCCTTGGGGTGAACAGAAATTCTTCGAGGTCAAAATTATGAATTCGAGATGGTTGGCTCGTAGGGTGAGTTCGAGAGTTGATAAATTCTTGTTCAATGATGGGGCTGTTATTCAGCTTGGAAAGGGCAGAATTTGATTAGAAAACGAATTTCAGGTTGTGGAACAGGAAGATTAGTGGATGAGACGAGATGTCGTGAGGTTCTATGGTGGTGTATCGAGGTATCCAAATTTAATGCATTGGATTTCGGATAATTTTGAGTCTTGAGTGGAGAAGGCAGGTGGTAGGTCAAGCATCTATGATTCCAGTGGGATTCCTTTTAGTTAATGACAGAAAGTGAGATTGTCCATGAATATGGATTGCATCAGAGAAGGGTGTTTTATTATGGCGATTGCCACTAGATATAGTGATGCATAATTTGGGTAAGTGCATGCACCTATATATGATTGGTCCGCGAAGTGTGTGAGTCAGTCAGAGGTTTTTGTGATGCTACGAGAAGCCGTAGTACTCACTAGTCAGAGGTTGTTGTGATGCTACGGGAAGTCATAGTACTCACTAGTCAGAGGTTATTGTGATGCTACCGGAAGCCGTAGTACTCACTAGTGGGAGGTTGTGGTGATATTGCGGGAAGCCGTAGTACTCACCAGCCAGTTAGAGGTTGTGGTGATATTGCGGGAATCCGTAGTACTCACCAGTCAGTGAGAGGTTGATGGGGTGCTACGGGAAGATGTAGTACACACTAGTTAGCAAGAAGTTGTTATGATGAAGTACTCTTTGATCAGAGCATGGCGCAGAAGAGTGTTAGGCATGGGGTGGCCCTAATTTATGAGTTTTTGGGAACCTGGTGATCGGACCAGGGGCGAGATCGGGGTCTCCTCAATGTTAGGGGATCATTATGTTCTGAGTAAGGTTTGGTCATTGCAATCCGAAAGAATGGGATAAGTGAGGTACGCATGTGTTGCAGAAAATCAGTTATGAGTTGGGTGCTTCGTTAGGACGAGTGGTTCCAACTATGGGTCGGACCAAACTTTCGTGTTTGATTTTGGCTCTGGTGGTGCATTGGATAGGCGAGATGAGGTTCTGGATTCTGAGGTGGGTTCCATGTTGAGGAGTATTGTTTGTCATCTGATGTCTTAGACATGTGTGGGTCAGTACTCGGGTACGGTAGGTACCACAAGTTGCATCGAACTATGAGTAACAGATGACAGAGGTTGGGGTTGAGTTAATCTTCAGTTGGGAAGGTAGCATTCGCTAAGGGATAAGCGGACTTCATTACTCGAGTTTCACATTGGGCCGATGTGGTTATAGTAAAAAGGAAACCATGGAGACGGTTGGGATAATGCAATAGATGACCTTGGAGGTTCAACTATTGGGTCGAGAGCAGACTTTGTGCTCAATGTTAAAAAGGGATACGAGGAATGTAGTTGAGGCTTATGATTTTTAGATGTCTGAGGACACTTCATAGCAAGCACGATTATTCTTTTGGGTTTGAGGGAAAAGAGTTAATAATTCTTTGTTCGGTTGGGTTCTGATAGCAGTTCAGTGGATGAGCCCTGATGGGACGTGAACCCTTCCGTTTCTTGGGTCGTGATTCAGATGGTTGCTATGTTTGGTATGAGGGATCGGTAGCCGATTGTTGGATTATGTCTGGAGAGAAACTGAAGGGTTGGTTTTCCTTCGGGATTGGGAATCCTTGTTGGGATCCAGGTGTCCAGAAAGGATGGAAGCTGTTTGGCATGAGATCCTATCGATGGTGTCATTTGGTTATTGGATTCGATCTGTATGTGGAGGAGCAATTTCGAGGGCAAAATCTAATTTAAGTGGGGGAGAATTGTAACATCCGAAATTTCGGGTATGATGGTTCGTGTTTCAATTTTTAGGATTTAGGGAGGGACACGACTAGTCGTAGGGATGACTCGCCGAGTCACGTCAAGTTGAGCATGTGGATTTAATGAGCGGACTCGACGAGTTCAAGTATGGACTCACTGAGTAGGTGCTGGGCAGAGAAAACCCTAAGTACTAGGGTTGGAGCCTATTTAAAGGAACTTATGACCTTAGGTGCGCCTCATATCTCCTATGAGAAAACCCTAAATCGCCTTTGGAGCCAAGGGAGAGTTCTTGTGAAGAAATCAAGTAATTTTGGTGGGATTTTGCAAAGGAAGAGAAGGGATTCAGCAAGAAGGACCAAAGTAGGTTGCTATTTTGAGACAGCCAAGCAAGGATCTCCATTCTGAGGTAGTATCTCGCCCCTTCTTTCTGTTTTATGTATAATCCTTGAATTTAGGGTTTTCCTTCCCCTTTCATGGATAGTATGTGATGTGTATGAGGTCCTAATGTGGAGTAAGCTTTAGATCTGGACCTTAACATGTCCATAGAGTCCCAATCTTCCAGCTTTATGCAGTCCCTTTGGGGTTATGGATCTAGGTTGTCATTTTAGGAGCTATTTCTTCATATAAGGGCATAAGAGTGTTGCATGAGCTTAAAGATTGAACATTTATGTGATATTTGGGTTTAAGAAGGTCAGATCTATAAGTTAGAGAAACAGATCTGACCTCAGAATGTTATTTGAGTGATGCCACGGAGGGAACTCGCCGAGTCCATATGGGGACTCGACGAGTTGAGTCGGGTTACCCCGCGATTCGTGACCAGTGGTAACCCGTTGAGTGAAAGGTTAACTCGATGAGTCGAGTGAGGATTTTTGAGGATTCAAAGGACACACATGGACTCACCGAGTCACCCACGTGCACTCGACGAGTCTAGTCAAAGTTTGACCGTTGAGTATAGTTGACTTCAGTTGACCTTGGGGTCTTGGTCAAGTTAATTCAAAAGAGGTCAGGGAGCGGTAGAATGGTCTTTTACCCATTATTAGAGATGAGAACATGAGAGGATTCTGATTAGAGATGTTATCATGTTGATAGGAGGAGGCTAGGTCGGCATATTCGAGCACAGGAGTTTATCCGACTTCATACGAGGTGAGTCTTCTCACTATACTGTACCTGGAAGGGTACCTATGTGTGACCGGAAGGTATTATATGCTTTGAGATGTATGTGTTGTATGTTTATATGTGATATGTATGTGTTATGTATGTTATGTATGATAAGGACTGGAAGATCAAGATGATATGGACCGGAAGGTCAAGAGGTTACGGACCGGAAGGTCGATACAGGTAGGACCGGAAGGTCTACCGGGGTTCGGGACGGAAGTCTCCTGAGGCACTTGGACTGGAAGGTTCCACAAAGTTATGTCCTGGAAAGGCGTATGTGTTGTATGTGGTATTTTGGGGAACTCACTAAGCTCTTATGCTTACAGTGTTATGTGTTATGTGTTTCAGGTACTAGCGAGGATTGCGGGAAGGCGCCGACATGATCTGTACACACTAATGAAGATTTATGTACTTGAGATTCTGGGGTTGTTTATTGAGACATTATGTGATACAATGGATTTTCTTATGAATGAATTATGTTTTTAAAAATGAAATTTTTTTTGAAAATTTACGTTGTTATAATTATGGTGTCATGCAAGTGGTTAATTCATATTCAAAAAGGTCATTTCGTCATCTTATGAATAAATAAATATCATATTTATCTATTACATCTTATGAATAAATAAATATCAACCAAACACAACACAAATGTCCAAATGACTTGTTTATTCACAACAACATATCAGATATAATAATAACAACTCTTTGTTTTTACTAAGGCAACTTTTATATAACCAAAATGCATGAAAAATGGTTATATACAATAATAAACAATTTTAAACTACAAGTTAACAAAGAAGACAAATATGGACATTTCTTAACCAAAAGAAATACATGCTAGTTTTCCAAAAACCAAAAATTAACGAACAAAAGTCGTTCTAACATATAAAAGATGGCTATGATACTACTGATATGTTTTGATACAAAATATAAGTTAGTTTTTCATAAAAACTGGCAACAGAATGTTAAAAATAACAAGTTTAGTTTTGAGTTTATAACAAAACTAGACCATATAGGATCCATTTATAGAGGTTAGAATGATATTAAAAACAACCATAGAGTGTTTTAGAATGAAAACCTTTGGAGCCTTTGAACCTACTTGGTTTTGGGGTGTTGATGAAGATAGAAAAATCAAAGAATAGATTTTCTCTACAAGTATCCACCATCAAGATTAAGGCACATGGAATACTAGTTCCTTCTTATATTCTTGAACGTCTTAAGCCTTCAAGTACTTAACTCAAATAAGCACAAAAGGAGACAACTCAACGGAGATTCTAATCACCAAACCAGCTCCGAGAAAGAGAGAGAGAGAGAGAGAGAGAGAGAGTCACACCCCGAAACCGAAACGGCGGAAACGTTCGGGGGCAGATGATGTCATGTACAGTATCACAACAATTGCATAATAGTAATCAAAGTAGAACAACCATTACGTTGATAAAGTATAGTTTTACATTCGTGTTCAAATCAAAGTATACTTGACACCAAAATGTATAACAAAAGTTAAAAGACATGAGTCTATGAAGCTCCGTCTTCTCAAAACCTGTGGACACCTATTTACTGGTTTCTTGAGAATACAAGTAGTTTTAAAAAGAGTGTCAACAATTAAGTTTGTGAGTTCATAAGAATGTTTGTAATTGAAATCTATCATTTGTTCCTTGAAAATGTAAGTATGTTTTTCCTAGAAAATCCTATATTTTCTGTTGTAATGTGTTGCAGTCTTAATACCTTAAGACCAAAACATGTAAATGTCGTTGAACTCTGAGATAGTATAATATAGTTTTAATTCACATAAAACCATGAAAACTATGTTTTCTTTGTACTGGAATAGTATTCTATATTTGTACTTGTATAAAAACTATGTAACTGTAAGCGCCAGGATTCACCAGCTGTACTTGTAAAATCGTATTGTTCAATACCAAATTGTGAATTATTATAACCATGTTTGATGACCTAAGATGGCTTGAACATGCCATTCTTCAGGCGTTGCTATCGGTACGAGATTTGTCACCTCAGGCCTGCCGGCCTAGTTGTTGCAAGCAACTCATGTGCGGGATTGTCAGTCCCGTATAGATCTATACACAAGTGTCACACTCTCCCTCCAGGAGACTCTGGTTATATTTTTAGGACTTTGTTGTTACTTAAATCAGTATGTGAAGTGTGTCTCACAAGTGCTCTATTGACGGTTACGTGTAGAATAATGATAATTTACTTTGAAAAGGATTAACTGTAAGTATATCTCATAAACTATAATTATTATAGTTTATATGTTGGTTTTCCGTAATGTATTCTGAATATGTAAAATAGTGCATATGATCCATAAACTATACTTATTATAGTTTATATGTTTGTTTTTCGTATTGTAATCTGTACTTTGAAAAGCAATGTGTAAGTTCCATAAACTATACCTTTTATAGTTTATATGTTTGTGTTTTACTGAAATGAAAACCTTTGTATTGTTAATAAATTAGCATGTTTAAATTGTATTGTTACCTTGAAATTCAACGTTTATGTCCAAATGGTATTAAAATAGTTTCCAAAAATTATATTTTTGTTTAATAAGTTTTAAATCATTTTATACTTATATAAATATAATATTTATATAATGATGATTAAATAGATAGTAGAATAAATAATTCTAACCCAAGCCTAAAACCAAACAAGGAACAGGAAATGAAGCCAAATTATTAATTTCAAGCCAATTGAATCTTAATTATATAATTTATACATATATAAATATATATTTTTAATAACGGAAACGGTTAATAAATATTGAAAACATTTAGATATTAACACAATTTTCTTGTGTTACACTTGTATTCCCCCTTAAAACAGTTAAAAATCATGAAAACGTAGGGGTATGAACTCACATCGAATATGATAACGGTTTCGATAACGGAATAGAATCGGTGACTTCGATTTAAAGTATTTAACGATAGTCGTATCTAATAGTTTATACACATATTAATGTGTGATTAAGATGATAAAGTCATAAATTATTTGTGAAAATACTAGAATTTTATAAGAAGACTTACCAAAACATAGTAGTGGTATGGATCACAAACCTTCTTGTGAAAAACTTGAATTTAGAGCCAAAAGGAATTTGAGAAAATTTGTGATGTGAATTTTGTTTACTGAGAATGTTAAAAATGAGAAGCGATTTCGAATTGTATCTTAAAAATGGAGGAAAAAGATAGGCGGTGATGTGTTGGTAAATGGGATTAAATCATGTTAAAAAGAGTGTCAAATGGATATGAGTCGGAGTTTTCGGCCGAAATCTCTACCCAAGAAAGAAGATTGTGGTCCGAGGGATGTTTGCGGCCAAGAAGTGGGGGGGGGGGGGGGGGGAGTTGCGGTCCTGAACAAAATCCTGATTTCGGTCCGAAGATTCATGACCTTTTGCACGTTTTCGGTCCGAGGCAAGTGGCCAATCTGAGGGTTTTCGTTGGGGCTAGATGCTAGATTTCGGTTAAGTGAGAATATATCCTATTTTTGCTACACTTTAATAATAAAGGGTTTATATACATCAAAATTATTAATTTAGCCTTACTAAAATAAAAATTCAAAAATTATGACTTTTAACTAACAAGTTTTGACTTTTGTTGACTTTTACAGATTTGTAAATATAACGGGTTGCTACATTATTCCCCCGTTAGAGGGAATTTCGTCCTGAAATTGTTTCTAAAGTGGTACTAACGAACTATGAAAAAGATGTGGATACTTTTGTTTCATTTGATCATCCTGTTCCCAAGTGAATTTAGGTGCCCGCTTGGCATTCCAGTGAACCTTCACTATTGGTATACGGCTTTGTTTTGTTCTTTTGACTACCTTATCCATGATTTCCAATGATTCTTCTACGAAGTGTAAACTCTAGTTTAACTCGATTTCGTTAAGTGGGATTATAAGAGTCTTGTCAGACAGACACTTCTTGAGATTAGAGACGTGAAAAGTGGGATGAATGTTACTGAGTTCATGCGGTGGTTTGAGTTTATAAGCATCTGGACCAATTCTAGCAAGAATCTCGAATGGTTCGATGTACCTTGGATTTAGTTTTCCATGTTTGCCAAAATGTATCATTCCTTTCAAGGGTGAGACCTTTAATAGGACGCGGTCACCAATCTGGAATACCAAGGGTTTTCGCCGTTTATCCGCATAAATCTTATGTCTGTCTCTAGAAGCTTTCAGTCGTTCCCGGATTTGTACGATATTTCATGTGGTTTCTTGAATGATCATGGGACCGGTTAGAGTACTGTCAGGTACTTGGTTCTTAGCTAGTTGCGAATTACCCACTTCATCCCAGCACAAAGGAAATATGCACTTCCGTCCATAGAGGGCTTCAAAGGGAGAAACTTTGATGCTAGTGTGATAGCTATTGTTGTGCGAAAATTTGACGAGTGGTAAATGGGTATCCCAAGCTTTACTAAAATCTATCATACAAGCCCTCAACATGTCTTCCAGCATTTCTATGGTTCTTTCGCTTTGCCCATCAGTTTGAGGATGGTACACTATACTCATGTCAAGATTGGTTCCTAAGGACTTTTGCAGTGATTGCCAAAACCACGAGGTAAATCTACTATCTCAGTCAGAGATAATGGATATCGGCACACCACACAATTGTAGTATATCTTTAATGTACGTCCTTGCTAACTTCTCCATTTTTTTCATTTTCTTTTATTGGCAGGAAGTGTGCGGATTTGGTTAATCTGTCGACGATTACCCAAATGGTGTCATGACCACCTGTTGTTATCGGTAGCTTCGTTATGAAATCCATTGTAATCCGCTCCCACTTCCACTCAGGTATTTCTGGTTGCTGTAGTAGATCTAAGGGCTTTAGATATTCTACCTTGACTTTGGCGTAGCTCAGACACTTACCCATATAGGTAGCAATCTCATCTTTCATTTTTGGCCACCAATAGAGTTTTTTAAGTTCCAGATACATCTTTTCTGAACTTGGATGAACCGAGTATCGAGTTTTATGGGCTTCATTCATGATAACATCTCTGTAGCCACCAAATTTCTGTGTCAAGATCCGATTCATGAGATAATGAACTCCGTCACACTTGATTTCGAAGTTCTTTTCCATTCCTCTTAAGGATTCACCTGTCACATTATTGGGTTTTAAGGCTTCCATCTGAGCCTCCTTGATCTGTGTGGACAGGTGGGCATGGATAGTCACAGTTAGAGACTTTACTCGACGACCCAAGTACTCTTTTCGACTAAGGGCATCTGCTACTACATTGGCTTTACCGGGATGATAGCTAATTTATCATTCGTAATCATTGAGTAGCTCTACCCATCGTCGTTGCCTCATGTTCAGTTCTTTTTGATCGAAAATCTGCTAGACGCTTTTGTAATCTGTGAAGACTATGCATTTCGTACCATAAAGGTAATGCCTCCAGATCTTCAGAGCAAAAACCACTGCTCCCAGTTCAAGGTTATGTGTGGTATAGTTGAGCTCGTGGTTCTTAAGTTAGCTCGAGGCATAGGATATGACATTTCCTCGCTACATAAGAATGCAGCCTAGCCCTTTCTTGGACGCATCACAATAAACTACAAAATCTTCTATCCCTTTTGGGAGAGACAAGATCGGTGCGCTGCAGAGGCTTTCTTTAGTGTCTGGAAGGTAGTTCTTCGTTTCTCCTCCCAGTTGAAGGTTACACCCTTCTGAGTCAGGGTGGTGAGTGGCTTCGCAGTTTTTAAGAAGTTTTTAATGAACCTTATGTAATAGCCAGCAAGACCTCGAAATTGATGAATCTCTGTTGGGGTTCGTGGGGTCGGCCAATTTTCGATAACCTTGATCTTGGAGGGATCAACATGTATCCCTTCTATCCTGACTACATGACCCAATAAATCTACCTTCTGGATCCAAAATTCGCACTTCGCAAGATTCGCATACAATTTCTCTGCCCTTAAGGTTTCCAAGACTTGTCGTAAGTGTTGGCTATGTTCTTCCTTACTTCAGGAATAGACCAGTTTATCATTGATAAAAACTATAACAAGATTGTCTAAGTAAGGTCGACACACGTGGTTCATCAGGTCCATGAACACTGCGGGCGCATTCGTTAGATCAAAGGGAATTAATACGAATTCATATTGACCGTAGCAAGTTCTAAAAGCGGTCTTTGGAATATCAGCCTCTTGGACTCATAGCTAATGGTATCCTGATCTGAGGTCAAACTTGGAGAATAAACTTTCCCCTTGAAGTTGATCGAAGAGATCGTCTATTCGTGGTAAGTGGTATCAGTTCTTAATATTGAGCTTATTCAATTCCCATTAGTCTATGCACATTCGGAATGATCCATCCTTCTTTTTCACGAACAAGACCGGCGCTCACCAGGGTGAGAAGCTTGGTCTTGTGAATCCTTTGCTTAGAAGCTCGTTCAGTTGGCTAGATAGTTCCAGCATCTCTAACGGTGCTAAACGGTACAGGGATTTAGCTACAGAGGTAGCTCCGGGAATCAAGTCGATTCAGAATTCGACTTGGCATTCAGGAGGAACTCCTGAGAGATCTTCAGGGAAATAACAGACTTCAGGGATATCCTTGATGATTTTTACTTCTTGTGTCTTATCTACCACGTGAGCTAAGAATGCATAATAATCTTTGCGAAGATACTTCTGGGCCTTGACGCAGGAAATGATTTGAAGATTTGCATCGGGTTTGTTGCCATAGATAACGAGAGATTTGTTACTTGGCAGATTAAGACGAATGAAATTTTCATAACATAGGATATCAGCACGGTAAAAACTTAACCAATCCATGCTGATGATAATGTCGAAGCTTTTAATTGAGACCAACATAATGTCAATTTAGAAGGAATGATTGTTTAGAGTAAGTGTGCATCATATGTATATGTTATTTGTACTCTCGGTCTTTCCATTTTCCATCTCTACGGTATATGTGTCTTTTAATGTTTGGGGATTTTTTCTTAGTAGATGTTTGAATTTATGGGTCATGAAGCTTTTCTCCGCACCACTATCAAAAAGAATGCATGCGTAATAATTGTTGAAAAGAAACGTACCGGTAACCATGGGAGGATCTCACATCGCTTCTTCGTGGCCAATTGCCATAATTCTTCCTAATTCACCAACATTCTTTCTCTTTGGGCAGTCTCTCTTGAAGTGTCCGATTTCGCCACACTCATAACAAGCTTGTGTTACTCCCGCAACGGGGACTTGAGAGATGGGTTGTGCTGGTGCTGTACAGAAGCGGACGGTATGCCCCTTTTTTTGCAGTTTCTACAGTGTATTTACCTAAAAACTCCCGTATGATGGAAGTTGCACTTATTGTACTTTCACAAAGTTCCAGCATATCGACTTGGAGGTGTTGGAGTAGTAGAAACAATGGTAGGAATAGAAGCGGGAACAATAGAAGTGTGTACTGCCACAGTTTTTTGCTTCTTAGAAGGCTTTTGTGATGATTGCCCCTTTTGTTTATTCCAAAATTTCTTTTTGGTGCCTCCTTCTTTGGGCTTTTCAGGAACGGCTGGCATGGAGCCTTGACGAACTCCATGATCTACAAGTGTCAGGGTCAGACGTTTGGCACTATTGAATGTAAGTGGATTGGTGGCAATAACGTTTCCTTGAGTCAGGGGAGTTAAACCTCAAATGTATCTTTCTACTTTCTTGCTCTCTAGGGTGACCATCCCGGGACACAGGAGGGCCATGTTACTGAATTTGGCAGTATAAGCAGTAATATCAGAGTCCTTCATTGTCAGAATCCAAAGTTGTTGCTCTAACTTTTGTATTTCACCTCTGGGACAATATTCTGCCAGCATCAGAACCTTTAAGTCTTCCCAGCTCATGGCATTGGCTACTGGGAGAGATAATGACTTGACATAGCCGTTCCACCAAGAAAGAGCTCTATCCATGAAAGTGCATGCTGCAAATTTTACATTGCTAGCTTCAGGGAACGCATAGATTTCTAACACTGATTCGGTTTTCTCGAACCAACATATCAGAGCAATAACACATCCAATGCCATCAAAGGATATGGGTTTAGCATTTGAGAAATCTTTATAAGAACACTCCCTTGGGTTTCCAAGACTTTCCCCATGATTTGAGTTGTGAGCACCACTATCAGCTCCAATAGTACCACTGGCGTAATTTGCATCATGGCAGCAGCCATGGTGGTGGTTACTGCTGCTTGGAAAACATCAGGATCATACTGTGAAGGTGGTGGCGGTGGTGGAATTGGTGGATTGTTGTTGAAACACCTATTTGGTTTACGTGGTGGCATCTTTTTCTAAAAAGTTTAAAGAGGAAAAGATGTTAACTTCTCTATAGTAGTTACGATTCAGGTGATATTGAACAATATATATCTTAGTTCTAAACGTATCATATCCTAACTTTCATAGTATTCTGTGATTTACAATAGAGGTCTACTAATATATGTAAACTAATATATATAAACAATCACTGATGCCATTATAGCAACACTTGTAACAAATTTGTATAGTTTATTCCATACTATGTCTCTCTAAAATTACAATAAGTAATCATAGATTACCATAAGTAAATTGTAATCACAAAGTCATGAAATGAGTGTTAAGTAAAATTCTTGTCAATTTCTTTGATATATCTGATACAGAGCATTTTTGGAAATTTGACCTTGATATTGGTCTATAATACATCAAAGTTTAAAGGAAAATCTTGAAAGCATTATGATTCCCTGAATGGTATAAACACCTAGACACAGGGTTGAGCTTATATGTACATAAGGTAGTATCTAATGCATATCCGTAGTACTAGTTTATATCAAAAATGTGAGTAGTGCAAACACTACTCACGACGGGCATTTCCATGAGTACTGGACTCGGCCACATGGCGCTCTACTTCCATCAAACGCCTCTTTAATGTAGCCTGATGCTCCCAAAGTGCTCTTATTTCGGTTCAGGAAATAGTTATCTCTTCTTGAAGAGATTCGGTGTGGTTCTTGGTCTGATCATGGTCTTCATCTAAGCGACGAAAGTTTACCGCAGTAATCTAAGTGGTAGCATTAATTTCCATGATTTGGTTAACCGATGCTCGTGCTTGTTATCCGTTACAAGCGATGTGGCGTATTATAACAGGAAGAGCCATGTCTGCTGAACCTCCTTTAGAGAGGTTATAGAAGCCTCTTTCCATTTCGTAAGGGGGCGTTGGCCTTGTTCTTGGTTCCAATTTTGGTAAGTCTACAACTCATCTTGGTATCGGTCCTTGAAAATCTTGTCTGACTATAGGGTATTGATTCGCCTGCGGTGGATTATAGACCTCAAGATCCGATTCGGTGCCCTCCGAACCCTCCTCATCTTTGACTCCTATTATTTCTTCAGGATCCTCCTCCGGATCCTCTTCAATCCAACCACTGTTGCCTTCAATTGGGAAATAGGGGTCTCTATGTAGGTGAAATCCTGCCATTGTGTCTGCACGAGAATAGGGATACATGAAAACTCAAAAGTATGATATATGTTAAAGCTCATCTATAGGTAAGTTTTAGACTTATTGCAACACCACGATTACTCCCAAACACATGTTGGTCATATCTCAAATAAATATAGTTGATCAGGCTATATTTATCCCAGATATGATCACATAACTGTCTAGGTTTAACTGTAGTGTCCAACATCTAAATACTTTTCAGTAGTTCTCACTGTGATATTGCTTCTGATAGGTATGCATGTTAGTATACTTCTTATAAAATACTTAGATTATACTTTTAGTCATAGCGTTTTAGTCCCATTTGATTTATAGTTATATATCTTTTATGGTTTGATATACTTAGTTAACTATAAACAATGCTCTGATATCAATATGTCATGCTGCCAAATAGGAACGATGGAAACGTTCGGGGGCGGAGGACCTCATGTACAGTATCACAAGAATTGCATAACAGTAATCAAAGTACAACAACCATTTCATTGATAAAATATAGTTTTACATTCGTGTTCAAATCAAAGTATACTTGACACCAAAATGTATAAAAAAAGTTAAAAGACATGAGTCAATGAAGCTCCGTCTTCTCAAAACCTGTGGATACCTATTGACTAGTTTCCTGAGAATACAAGTAGTTTTAAAAAGAGTGTCAACAATTAAGTTGGTGAGTTCATAAGCATGTTTGTAATTGAAATCTGTCATTTGTTCCTTGAAAATGTAAGTATGTTTTTTCCGAGAAAATCCTATATTTTCTGTTGTAATCTGTTATAGTCTTAATACCTTAAGACCAAAATGTGTAAATGTCGTTGAACTCTGAGATAGTATAATGTAGTTTTAATTCACATAAAACCATGAAAAGTATGTTTTCTCTGTACTGGAATAGTATTCTATATTTGTACTTGTATAAAAACTGCATAACTGTAAGCGCCTGGATTCACCAACTGTACTTGTAAAATATTGTATTATAGTTTTATTATTTAATAAAACTATGTGAAGTTGTTTACTTATTCATACACTAATCATATTGTTCAATACCAAATTATCAGTTATTATAACCATGCTTGATGACCTAAGATGGCCTGAACACGACGTTCTTCAGGCGTCGCTATCGGTATGACATTTGTCACCTTATGCCTGCCGGCCTAGCAGTTGCAAGCAGCTCAGGTGCGAGATTATCAGTCCCATATGATCTATACACAAGCTTTATGCTCTCCCTCTAGTAGACTCTGTTTATATTTTCAGGACTTGGTTGGTACTTAAATAAGTATGTGAAGTGTGTCTCACAAATGCTCTATTGACGGTTACGTGTAGAATAATGAAAAGTTACTTTGAAATAGATAAATTGTAAGTATATCTCATAAACTATATTTATTATAGTTTATATGCTTGTTTTCGGTAATGTATTCTGAATATGTAAAATAGTGCATATGATCCATAAACTATACTTATTATAGTTTATATGTTTGTTTTCTGAATTGTAATATGAACTTTGAAAAGCAATGTGTATGTTCCATAAACTATACCTATTATAGTTTATTTGTTTGTGTTTTACTAAAATGAAAACCTTTGTATAGTTAATAATTCAGCAAGTTTAAGTTGTAAAATCTGTGATACGCTTTTTCCGTGAAATTCAACGTTTATGTCCAAACGGTACTAAAACAGTTTGCAAAAATTATATTTTTGTTTAATAAGTTTTAAATCATTTTATACTTATATAAATATAATATTTATATAATTATGATTAAATAGACAGTCGAATAAATAATTCTACCGCAAGCTCACAACCAAACAAGGAACAAGAAATGAAGCCAAATTATCAATTCAAAGCCGATTGAATCTTAATTATATAATTTATACATATATAAATATATACTTTTAATAATGGCAACAGTTAACAAATATTGAAAAAATTTAGATATTAACACAATTTTCTTGTGTTACACTTGTATTCCCCCCTAAAATAGTTAAAAATCATGAGAACGTAAGGGTATGAACACCCCTCGAATGGGATAACGGTTTCGATAACGGAATAGGATCGGTGACTTTGATTTAAAGTACGTAACGATAGCCGTATCTAATAGTTTATACATATATTAACGTGTGATTAAGATGATAAAGTCATAAAATAGGTGTGAAAATACTAGAATTTTATAATAAGACTTATGAAAACTTAGTAGTGGTATGGATCACAAACCTTCTTGTGAAAAACGTGAATTTAGAGATAAAAGGAATTAGACAGAATTTGTGATGTAAATTTTGTTTACTGAGAATGTTAAAATGAGAAGCGATTTTGAATTGTATCTTAAATATGGAGGAAAAAGATAGGTGGTGATGTGTTGGTAAATGGGATTAAATCATGTTAAAAAGTGTGTCAAATGGATATGAGTTGGAGTTTGCAGCCGAAATCTCTATCGGAGAAAGAAGATGGCGGTCCGAGGGAAGTTTGCGGCCGAGAAGGGGGGGGGGGTTGCGGTGGATTTCAGTCTGAAGATTCATGACCTTTTGCATGTTTTCAGTCTGAGGCAAGTGGCCTATCCGAGGGTTTTTGGTGGGGCTAGATGCAAGATTTCAGCTGAGTGGGAATAAATCCCATTTTTGCTACACTTTAATAATAAAGGGTTTATGTACATTAAAATTATTAATTTAGCCTTATTAAAATAAAAATTCAAAAAATTTGACTTTTAATTAACAAGTTGTGACTTTTGTTGACTTTTACAAATTTGAAAATTTAATGGGTTGCTATAGAGAGAGAGAGAGAAGGGAAGCATGTTGGTTTCGGCCAACATATAGAAGAGAGGGAAAGTAGCCAAAAAAAATGCAAGCACATGCATCCGTTTTATACTCCCATGCAAGAGATGCCTTTAGATTATAATAACATAAAATATTGGTAGCCTTTTAGAAGCATGTGTGACAAAGGAGGGAGGTTGACAAGCAACTTCCCATGCCTTGTAATTTTCGGCGATACCTTCAAAGATGACAAAAATTGTCTAGCTAGTTTATTAACCATGATTACAAACTCACTATTTTGATCGTGGTTAACCAAAGTGTCCAAAACTTTGTACATGGCTTATTTTATCATACCATATGATATAATAACTAGTTATACTCTCTTTTAATTATTATTTTCATAAAACAAGAATTGTCCCTTAATTAAATACAAGAATCGAAATTATTTATTAACAATTATATTAATAATAAATATACAAAATGTGTCATATTCATAAAGGTATGACGCTATAAGATCATATATTATTAGCAATAACACTCAATAATGATTCTTAGGCATATAGATTCAATAAAATTTTCTTTTAAATAAATATTTACAATATTAATATTAAAAAACAACAAAGTAGCCTTTTGTTTGTCTGATATAAATGTGAAATTTGAATTTGAAGCCAACCCTAAGTCATCACCTAAGTTGATTATAAACAATGTCCAATAGTTCAATGTCTTTACTTCAACCACATCATATGCCAAATGGTATATTTGATTATTTCCATCTAAATCCTATGCAATACAAACAAGTTAATTTAAATGTAAAAAATAAATCAACATACTTGGAAGATAAATTTAGGTTTAAAAATATCAACACACCACATTAGATAAAATTTGAACAGGGTTAGGTCCTTTCATGAAAGCCCCATCAAGACCAAGAAAATCCTTCCTCCCTGCTGCAGATCGTTTCTTCAAAGCACCAAGACACATGTATACGTGCTTGAAGGTTCTTCTCTCAACATTAGGATTTTTTTCACTTCCGACATCAAGCTTGATAGTGGTGTATGGGTTTTGAGTATGCACCTCTTAACAAATAATCTTGCAAAATCTTTTATTGAGTGCATAATAACCCCTTACCATTTTTAAGGCTGCTTATCTTGCCCTAAATGCTTTCATCTCAAAATATCTACTTTGTAAATACATTGAGTTGTTCCCTTAAAACCTTAACTGGAATATTTGGGATTGTTTACAGCAGTTGTAAAATTTATTTTTAAAGAAAATTGTATTCACAAGCACTAACCTTTCTTGTTTGAAGAAATTTATGTATCTACTGTGTAAGTACGTTGTAGTTGTTCCCTTAATGCCTTAACTCGAATATTTGGGTTTCTTTCCACTGGTTGTAAAATTTGCTTTGAAAGAAACTTGTAATTACAGGCCCTAACCTTTATTTTTAAAGACATTTATGTTAACAAACATATTTTTTAACTATCCAATACTTGTCACGCTTCCACTTAATAGCTAAAAGAACCCAAGGACACTTGACAATTTCTTGATCGCTCCCACCACATAGACTTGTTATGCTTCCCTTTCATACAACCCTCACTCTATTTTTATCGTTCTTCTCAAATTCCAATTCTCTTCTTGTGTCTATTTCATGCTGGTTTACCCTATCCTTAAACTCCTTTGACGAATTAAAATTTTGAATTAAATAGAAAGCCTCACTGAGTTGGGCATTCTCATTCTCTTGTGACCTTCTAATAGACTTTTTTTGTTTATTTCACCTTAATTCCCATCATCTGATGAAGACTTAGACTATAAATCTCATTGTCTATAACTGTAATTTTTGCTCATTCCCCTCATCTCTAACTATATGAACATTTCACTTAACATCCAAATTAACATTCAAGTGGAATTCTCTCATGTCAACTTCAACATCATCAATGATATTGTCTTCATCCATAAGAAATTTACTATCTTCACTGTGGAATTCTCTCATGTCAACTTCAACCACTACTGTTATCAACTTATCATCACCACCATGTTCATTTTCAATTTTCATTTCAAATGCATTATCATGTAACACTCTAAATTTTTAAAATAAAATTTTCATTTTTTTAAAACCACAGAAAACACAGTTTCACATTTCTCAAACCCAAGTTTATAAATTAATCAAAACACAAGACAATAAAATGTTTGACAACATCCCAAAATCCTCAAATCATGGTCTCTAGCTGGTGTGTACAATCATGTCGGCGCCTTCCTACAATCCTGAGAGGTACCTGAAACACATTTCACACAGCACTATAAGCACGAAGCTTAGTGAGTTCCCCAAAATACCACACACAAATAATTAGGCTTTCATGTCTATACTCGATAAGGACCCTCCGGTCATGTGTCTTAGTGAAGACCCTCCGGTCTCAGAACTCAGGTTGGAACCTCCAGTCCGGTATCTCAGTGAGGACCCTCTGGTCTTTCAACTCGATTTGGACCCTTCGATCCTAACTCAATAAGGAATAGAATAATATATATATATATATATATATATATATATATATATATATATATATATATATAGCATAAATCACAAAGACAAAATGCATAATATCACATAACTTAGTGTAAGCACATAAGACCCTCCGGTCAATAACTCAGATAAGACCCTCTAGTCACACAATATTACCACTCAGGTAAGTATAGCGAGAAGACTCACCTCGTAAGTAAAGCAAGTAGGTCTTGTACACAACGATCAGTCTAAACTCCGCCTACATGTATCATAATCATCTCTAATTAACAATTTATAATAACAACTCCATCAATGTTAAACTACTCCTTTACTAACTCTCAGAAAGGGTGAAAGAACATTTTACCCCTCCATGGTCTCCTAAGTCCACAACTTGACCAAACCTTAATAGTCAACGGAAGTCAAGAGTCCATGTTAACCCAACTTATCGAGTGCATATACGCGGCTCGTCGAGTTCCTTCGTTTCTCTAAAAAATCAGGAAAATCCAACTCAACTCACCGAGTTGTCTCACCAACTCGTCGAGTTTGTAACGCGTCCAGACTATCGAGGAAAACCATAACCAACTCGTCGATTTGGCTCACCAACTCGTCGAGTTCCATCAAGCCATTCTCTCATTCAGATTTTTTACGCAAGACTAAGGTCCCAAACTCTCGATCTATCCTTCTAAGGCTAAAATACCACGTAAAGCTGCAAGCTTTACGTCCATGCATGGCATCTAGGGCTAAGTTTGCCAAAACAAAGCTCAACAAAGGGTTTAAGGCATGGAAGTTGGCCAAAGCTTGATAAAGCTTGAATGTTTAGGTCTAAGGGACCTATTATTGTCCAGATCTGAAGTCTCATCTTCAAAGTATGCTCAAACGGCTAAATGAATAAAAAAGAAGGTATAAATAGCCATAAACTCTCTAATGGAGAGATCTAACAAACAAGTTATCAAGATAGTGCCTTTTTAGCTCCAAATGGCTGTTAACACTGAATGAATGATGAACCCAAGGACTGCTTCTCGTTCCAAGCCTTTTGCTCCTCAAGATCCTTCAAAGAATGCACAAAAACACACACTCTTAGCCTCTCTCTCTCTCTCTCTCTCAGATGATTACAACTCGTTTAGGGTTTCTCTAAGGGTGCTAAGGTGATGAGGGAGGTGAATATCAGCTCCAACTCGTTGAGTTGGGTCCTCCAACTTGTCGGGTTGCCTCTAAAATCCATGCGGCTATCTAAATATCTACTCGACAAGTTTGAGCCTTCAACTCTTCAAGTTGCCCTGATAAAATGAATAAAGTCAATTTAAACTTATATCTGGGAGTCGGGATCTTACATACCATTTTCCATGTCAAATGCATTATAAATTTCCATGTCCACATTGTCAAATGAAGGCTCAATACTTTTAGGTAAAAAGCAAGGGTGTTTTTGTTAGGGTCAAATGGAGGAATGTCTATATTAGGCTCGACTACATGATTAATGACAAATACACTTGCTTGTGTATCGACAAAACATCACTTTCTTTTGTAGCAGACATTCATGTATTTTCTAGTGTATCATGCCATTTCAAAAACAATCTTTTTTGGCGTATTTTCAATCTCAATTATATGTACTTTATATGGGTTGGGGACATCAAGTATGTATGTAATTTTGTTTGACCGTGCTACGTATACGCCTCTATTAACTTATGTTGACCAAAATATTTTTCCAAATGCCTTACATCATCATCTGAAGCTAAAGTGAACAACTCGAAATCCAAATCACCAAGTGGCTTTCAAAAATGATAGTACATATACACATGTAGGTCTTCATTGATATACCTAAGTTACACCATCAACTCATCAATATCATATGCACAGAAAGTCTCCATATCTAGTAACTCCACATAATGTCTCTTGCTGTTTACATACTTCCTCCCACGAAAATCAATAAACTTTCTACCATGGTTTAACAACATGGAAAACATAGTCAGATGCTCACCAATTCAACAAATGAAAATGTAAATGGATTAAAATTCGATTGGGTGCTAGGGCTTCATTTTAACTAGCAAATTCAAGCAAAAAGGGATTAACGGTTAATTGGTGTAATCTTACCATACCGAAGACGAACTTCTGCTTCACTGATGATCGGACTTTGTGCTTTATGTATTTTCCAAAGCGTCATTGTTGATTATTGAAGAAGCATAAAAGGGATTATCAGTCAATTAGGGTTTTGGGTTTAATAGATGAAAGGGTTTCCTCTGATTAGTGTGTGTGTTTTGGCTTTGAGGATGATCAGAATTGCATAAACCATCCATCTTCCAAATTAGGCACTAATTTGTTGTACATATGAAAGGACAAAAATACCCCCACCGTACTACTCACATGGGAGTTACTAACACCTAATAGACAGAAACGTTAAGCAAGGGACTAAAAGGATAACAAAATAGAGTTTTGGGCGGTGGTCTGGGTTGAAAATTGTTTCTAGGGATGAAACGTGCAAGTAACCCCAAACCACAGGATTGAAGTGTGTTTAAATCGAGTTTAGAATACGAAATCAATCATTGAAAGCAATAAGAATACAATTGTAAATAATATCAGATTGGATCAATAATCGTCTGTTAGAGTACATGAGTTCAAGAGAGAGAATACAAGAACGAAACATGCAAAAGCTACTCTCTACCCATACACATACTCTATTTATAGAGTAATACAGACGCACAAAAAATATGCAAGGGCTAGAAATTGGACTTCGAAATCAACAAGTGCCTTGAAAAATACATACACTTAGAAGTACATGACTTCACACCTAAATAAACTAAAACTAATTTTGACTTCTCACTAGACATTTTGCACCCTACAATCTCCCTCTTAGTGAGAAAAGTCGAAATCATGTCATTAGTTTCATAGTCTAAATAAGTACACCACGAACCTCCATATACGAAAGTATTGTCTTTCGAATTTCAGCCTTGTCAACTGCTTCATTCCTTTTGCAATTGTTAACTCTAATAAGAAGGCTTTCATATTGGGAATTCGTATACCTCTATACATCGCACACTTGAAACAAAAACTTTGCCATCCTCCTGTTCTTGTTTTTGCCACAAAACACCACTCATAAAGGCTGATGAATGATTTCCCCATCTTCATATTCATTAATGTTGATCTTCCCCTTTAGTAAAGATTAGGGAACTTTCGAACTCTTTTTGATAGCCATAGCCAGCTCAATATCAATGATTGCGAGGCAATTATACTAGTTATCAATGAACACCTTGATATGAGCAAAGCCAATGAAAAAATCATCTTTTTTGTTTTCTGGTAGCTTCGTAACATCCACATTGCTTAAAATAATTTTCACAATGACCAAGTCATTTAAGTTCATCAGTGGGAAATCAACAATAGAAAAATCACAGACTACATTATTAGTTCTAACAACCACATAGAAAAAATTCTATTGTATGCATTCGAACAAGTTTTCACGTGAAATAGACATCACTTTTATGATCTTCAAAAATGACCATACCTCCTCTTCACTTTTCCCCAAGACTACATGAAATGACATCTTCAATCTTTTATATTCTTCTTTGTCATTGATGTGATCGACCCACTTGTACTGAAAAGATATATATAGCATATGATTTATTTGGAAATCAAGTTGATTAAAATCAGAGTTCTCAATCTCATAAATCATCTTGGGTACTTTGAGAAAATACTCAAACTTCCTATTTGAAACGATTTCCTCTATAGTTTCGTAGCACCAATTCTTGTTGGGATCAGCCTTGTTCAAGTCTGGTGGATCATTATGCCTTCTCCTCAATATAATATTGACTTTCCTTTGCCTTTCAATCTCTAAGGCTTGTTGCTTCTTCTTTTCTTCGTCTGAAGGAGTAACCTCAACACCTTTTCCTTTGTCTCCCTGATTTTCTTTCGAAGGAGGTGGCATAGAGCTTGAACCAGAACCTCCAAAACTTTCTCCTACAACAATCCCTTTCATAATAGGTCTTGTTGTGGTTGTAGTTGAGGTCTCTTATGCTCCCTCTCAACATTTGAATCGTGAATATGTCCATGTGATATCGAACTCAAGTGCCCCCCTCCACCTAATCACCCGTCGAAACTGGTATGTGTTCGACATTCACTTGTGAAGTTGAGGTAGAATGAGAATCATCATATTCCTTGTAACCGTGGAATCATCAGAGTTCTTTGATTCTTCTGGAATACGATTGTCATTAGCATGGATTTCAACATCTATAGCTCTACATGGAATACCAAAAGTCAAATCATAGTAAACATCAAAAGAATTCATGATTTCTGACTCATCATTCGTTTTAGAAATGATTAGCTTTTGTACGAAGGTGTGTTCGACTCATTTGAAGTGATAGTCATCGAAAGTAAGATTGAAAATTTACTCATTCTTTCTTGTTCATTTATTTAACACTCGATATGCAAATAAATTATGAGAATAACCCAAGAAAATGTTGGATTAGGTGTCTACGCCCATAACTATAATTGGTATATACTTAACCCGATAGTAGCATGGTCCATTTGGGTTGCATTCACCGGATCAATTTGATAGGAAGGATATTTGAGAAAGAGATTATTTGAGATTTATTAATATATTATAATAATAATATATTAATTGAGAAATCATATTATTTAATTGGTATTGATCAAGAATTAATTTAGTGATCAAAAGAGACTAATTAAATTAACAGGAGCTAATTATGTAAATCAGTGATACATATAGTCTGGGCTAATGATCCATGATTGATTAGTGATGGAATAAGCTTATGTGAGACTCCATGAAGTGATTAGTCCAAATGAATTATTGGATCAAAAGCCTAAGTGAATGGATTAGGTTTTACAAGTGACCCTTGAAATTCTACACTATATATATGTAACCCCTAAGACCTAAAATCGGACACAAGAGTATTCTAAGAAGAAGCTAGCCGATTTTGGTGCCTCCAAGTTCATTCTCATAATCCTCCATTTGTTCTTGGTGTTTTTTGAAACATTTTAGGCATCACATCTGAGGTGCTAAGATCTTGTAAGGTCAAGTTCTACAAGCTACAACAAAGAGGTAATCATCTAACCTGTTTTTATGTTTCAAATATCAATGTTGTATGCTAGTTAGGCTTCATTCATTGGAAGAAGAAAATTGCATGTATAACTAGAGAAAACTTGGATCCAAATCATTAGGGTTGTATATGCACCATAGGGATCTTATAGTGCGCAAAACCCATCAGTGATACCAGAGCCTAGGGTATTTTCTGTTATATTGATGCAATTTTTTGATTTTCAAATCTGAAAAAATGTCATTTTTGGCCACTGGCTGTTGGACTCGTTGAGTCCTATATGGGAACTCGACGAGTTGGATCATATGAGATGGACTCGTCGTGTCCGTGCCATGAACTCGACGAGTAGGATCCCCTGTTTGCAGATTTTTTAGTTTTTGTCCAGAATTAGATTAGGATCATTGTCATAAACTGTTTTGTATCATAAAATTCAATTTTTCTGATATAGCAGTGATTATCCTCGTCCAATTAAAAGACAATTATCAAATTTTAAGATAATAAGTTGATTATTTGTATTATTCGATTTGAATTGTCTTGCTATGTGAATTGAATTAGGTCAGATTAGTAAGAGATAAAATATGTGATCATTTTACTTGTTTAAAATTCGATCTAAATGGCTTTGAAGAGTTACAAAATTTGCCATCAAGTTTTGGAATTCAAAACGTCTTGAAGAGTTACAAAACTTGTCATCAAGTTTTAGAATCCAAAAGGTTTTGAAGAGTTTCAAAACTTGCCCTCAAGTTTTGGAATTTAAAAGGTCTCATTTATGAAACATTAAAGTTCTAAAATTCAAGAGTTTTTGAAGAGTTTCAAAACATGCCCCCAAGTTTTGGAATTTGAAAAGTCTCATTTATGAAACATTAAATTCTAAACCCTAGAATTTTAAAAGGTTAAAATTGAACCCGTATACTATTATAATATTAACAGATTAATACTTATATATATGTATAAGACAACTCATTCTTACCGTTAGTAGGCTTCATTCACAAAGCTGGTCTATAAGGGGGTATAAGGAAATTGCCTATAAAATGGCGATTGAATGGGTGTCTACTCTCACCCACCGCTTCCTTGACTGGTGGATGATCGTTAGCCAAATGGGTAGGATAGGACATTAATACTCATTAAAAAGTATAATGATAATTAAAAATGTAACTAAATGTTCTATAAATTCTCAATCTTAGTTACTTTAGGAAAAATGTGAAATTGGTTCTATTCCATGAAATCGCACTTTGCACCTTGCTAAGTCGTTAGTGGAGCGTGTGTTATTAACCAGCACACTAACTTGGACTAGCAAGGGTGGAAAAGGGTAGCTTGGTGTTTATCATAGATCTATGGAGCATGTGTGGTTAACCGGCACATTCATTAGGTGATAAATGACATCAAGAGTACCAAGCACATTTGCATGGTTATTCACACCTTGTTTGTAATCCTCGGTATCCCAGTCACAAACTTGAAGTGCATAATCGAGATTTAAACATGCCATTGAAAAGTTCAATGAATCTCAAAGATCTAGGAATTTCAATTCATTTAAAAATTAATATTAAATTTCGTTTTTCATAGTGGAATTTGGTAAATCGTCATTTACCTACCTTCAAATATTTTTGCAATTGGATTACGACATCCCTCTTCCGAATTGTGAAATATTGTGTTGGGTCCTAGCCTTAATATTTTATTTGGGTGTTATATTAAGGATTCTTATCTAATCTGAACTTTGTCTTTCTTTTCGGATGTCTACCCCAAACGATGTTGGCTCCAACTCTTCCGGCTCTTTCTCCCTCATGAACTTATGTGGGAGGGTGATTTTCGATGGGTCAAATTTCAATGACTGGATTCGAAACACGCGGATGGTCACTCGTTACGAGGATATGGAATATTCCCTCGATAAAGAGCTAAAGGAGGTTGATGAAGCGACTGCTACTCGTAAAGAAATTGTTGAATATAGGGCTCATGAGAAGAACGCGACAAAGGTGTCGTGCGTCATGCTTGCCACTATGACAGCTGAGCTCCAAAAGTCCTATGAGGACTACTATCCTTTCGAGATGCACCAAGACTTGATGGAAAGGTATCATTAAAGTGCTCGACAGGAAAGGTATGAAATCATTTCCTCCATGATAACAACCAAAATGAAGGATGGAGAGTCCATCATGGCCCACTTGCTGAAGATGCAAAGATATGTGGACCGCTTGTTGAAGTTGAATGTCAATTTTGATGAAGAGTTCGCTATCGACATTATCCTACATTCTTTACCTTCTTGTTATGATCAGTTCAGAATGACTTATCATATGAACAATGAGAAAGTCACTCTAAGC